>NC_135953.1:52631558-52973266 GCF_053455715.1 Rhinoraja longicauda
CTCCCCTTTTTCCCAGTACCCCTCTTTCCCCCACCACCAATTCCCCTCCGCACTACCCCTGTTGTCCCATTCCCCATTCTCTGCCCCCCCCCCCCCCATTTTCTCTCCCCCAGACACACTCTTAGCATCAGTTAAAGGCCCGGGGGGGGGGGGGTTGCGGGTGATCGGATCTGTGAAAAGTCCGGTGGGGGGGGGGCTTCTGGAGATCGCATCATTCAAAGGCCCGGGGGTGGGTGGATAGCGGGGAGATGTTCTCCCGGGTGTGGGAGAGAGGAGAGAAGCAAGGGGAGAGAGGAGAGGTGAGCCGGTGATCGCGGGCTGGCGCCGCTAACGGCGTCCATTGTTTTGGTGCGAGTGAGGAGATGCCGCGCATGCGTGCTGAGTACAGAGTGAGAGATTCCGCGCATGCGTACTGAGCACAGCCGGACCGCAGCGCCCCCCTTCTGTCAAAACTTCGATAAATGAGGGGGGCAGCACTTTTAAACCTCTGTAACGTAAAAAATATGCGTCCGGAATTAAATAAAAATATCATTTTCCAGCAGCGAACCGCATGCTGATTAAGGCGGTACAAAAATCGTGGCGCTACGGTTCACCGTTTTGCCGGAATTGCCGTATTCAGCCGACATCAGTGGAATATATATATATATATATACAACATCTGAGTTTTAATAGTATATAGACTAGCACAAGTGTGCCCGTTGGGCCCGTCCTTGTAGGGTTTTCCATTGTAACCGGGAGGAGGGAGGGAGGAGGGGAGGGGGAGGGAGGGGGGGGGTGAAGGGGGGAGGGAGAGGGGAGGGAGGGGGGTAGGGGGAGGGAGGGGGGAGAGGGGGAGGGAGGGGGACCTCCCCTTTTCCCAGTACCCCTCTTTCCCCATTGGGCCCGTCCTCGTAGGGGTTTCCATTGTAACCGGGAGGAGGGGAGGGAGGGAAGGGGGAGGAGGGAGGAGGGAGGTGTGGAGGGAGGAGGGGAGGGGGAGGGAGGGGGGAGGGGGGAAGGGGGAGGGAGGAGGACCTCCCCTTTTCCCAGTACCACTCTTTCCCCGTTGGGCCCGTCCTCGTAGGGTTTCCATTGTAACCGGGAGGAGGGGAGGGAGGGAAGGGGGAGGGAGGGAGGGAGGAGGGAGGTGTGGAGGGAGGAGGGGAAGGCGGGGGGGTGAGGGGGGGGAGAGGGGAGGGAGGAGGGGAAGGCGGGGGGGTGAGGGGGGGAGAGGGGAGGGAGAGGGGAGGGAGGCGGGTGGGGGGGGAGGGAGGGGGGAGGGAAGGGGGGAGGGATGGGGACCTCCCTTTTCCAGTACCCCTCTTTCCCCGTTGGGCCCGTCCTCGTAGGGTTTCCATTGTAACCGGGAGGAGGGGACGGAGGGAAGGGGGAGGGAGGAGGGAGGAGGGATGTGTGGAGGGAGGAGGGGAGGGGGAGGGAGGGGAGGGGGTGGAGGGGGGAAGGGGGAGGGGTGAGGGAGAGGGGAGGGAGGTGGGTAGGGGGGGAGGGAGGGGGGAACGGGGAGGGAGGGGGGAACGGGGAGGAGGGGGACCTCCCCTTTTCCCAGTACCCCTCTTTCCCCGTTGGGCCCGTCCCCGTAGGATTTCCATTGTAACCGGGAGGGGGGAGGGAGGGTGGAAGGAGGGGGAGAGGGATTGGGGAGGGAGGGATGGAGGGAAGGAGGGAGGGGGGAGTTAGGGGGGGGAGGGGTGAGGGAGGTGGGGAGGGAGGGGGGAGGGAGTTGGGGAGGGAGGGGGAGGAGGGGGGAGGGAGTGGGGATGGAGGTGGGAAGGAGGGGGGATGATGGGGTTGAGGGGGGAAGGGGGACCTCCCCTTTTCCCAGTACCCCTCTTTCCCCCACCACCAAGCCCCCTCCGCAACGACCCCTGTTGTCCCCCTCCCCAGTCCCCCCCCTCCCCAGTCCCCCTTCGTGGATGGGGGACCGAGCTCAGGGGTTACCGAGCTTTTGCGGTTGCAGCTCCTAGACTGTGGAACAGCATCCCTCTCCCCATCAGAACTGCCCCCTCCATCCACTCCTTTAAGTCCACGCTCAAAACCTATTTCTACTCCCTAGCGTTTGAGGCTCATTGAGGAGGTACTGTGAACTGTTTGCGTGCCACTGTATATTTCATTTTTTTCCTTAGTACCTAATCAGATGTACAGCACTTTGGTCAACGTTGGTTGTTTTTAAATGTGCTATACAAATAAAATTGACTTGACTTGACCAAGTGCTTCTCACGGCGATCTGTATTCGCAACAATGTATCACCCATCTCACAGGGGCATTGTGACATCATAAGCTGAAGACCTTCAATAAATCCGCACCACAGCGCCTGTATTCGCAACAATGTATCCCCCATCTCACAGGGGCATTGTGACATCATAATCTGAAGACCTTCAATAAATCCGCACCACAGCGCCCCCTATAATTTAAGGGGGGGGGGGAGCGCTTTAAAACCCTCTGTAACTTAAAAAACATGCGACCGAATTAAATAAAAAACAATTTTGCAGCAGATAACCGCGTGGTGATTAAGGCGGTGCAAAAACCGTGGCGCTACGGTTCACCGTTTTGACGAAATCACAGAAACCGCTGTTACGCGCATATATATATATATATAACACAAGATCTGAGTTTTAGTAGTATACTAGACCGAGTGGGCCCGTTGGGCCCGTCCTCGTAGGGTTTCCATTGTAACCGGGAGGGGAGGAAAGGGGGAGGGTTGGGGGAGGGAAGGGGGAGGGAGGAGGGAGGGGAGGGGGGGAGGGGGGAGGGAGAGGGGAGGGAGGGGGGTAGGGGGGAGGGAGGGGGGAATGGGAGGGGGAGGGGGGAAGGGAGGAGGGAAGGGGGGGAGGGAGAGGGGAGGGAGGGAGGGGGACCTCCCCTTTTCCCAGTACCCCTCTTTCCCCGTTGGGCCCGTCCTCGTAGGGTTTCCATTGTAACCGGGAGGGGAGGGCGGGAAGGGGGAGGGAGGGAGGAGGGAGGTGTGGAGGGAGGAGGGGAGGGGAGGGAGGGGGGAGGGGAGGGAGGGGGGTAGGGGGGAGGGGGAGGGAGAGGGGAGGGGGGAGGGGAGGGGGAAGGGGGGAGGGAGGGGACCTCCCCTTTTCCCAGTACTCCTCTTTCCCCGTTGGGCCCGTCCTCGTAGGGTTTCAATTGTAACCGGGAGGGGGGAGGGAGGGTGGAAGGAGGGGGGAGAGGGATGGAAGGGTGGAGGGAGGGGGGGAGGGATTGGGGAGGGAGGGAAGGAGGGAGGGGGGAGTTAGGGGGGAGGGGGGAGGGAGTTGGGGAGGGAGGGGGAGGAGGGGGGGAGGGAGTGGGGATGGAGGTGGGAAGGAGGGGGGATGAAGGGGTTGAGGGGGAAGGGGGACCTCCCCTTTTCCCAGTACCCCTCTTTCCCCGTTGGGCCTGTCCTCATAGGGTTTCCATTGTAACCGGGAGGGGGGGGGGAGGGAGGAGGGAGGTGTGAAGGGAGGAGGGGAGGGGGAGGGAGGGGGGAGGGGAGGGGGAAGGGGGTAGGGGGAGGGGAGGGAGGGGGATCTCCCCTTTTCCCAGTACCCCTCTTTCCCCGTTGGGCTCGTCCCCGTAGGGTTTCCATTGTAACCGGGAGGGGGGGAGGGAGGGTGGAAGGAGGTGGGAGGGGGAGAGGGATGGAAGGGTGGAGGGAGGGGGCAGGGAGTGGGGGAGGGTGGGATGGAGGGAAGGAGGGAGGGGGGGAGTTAGGGGCTGTGTGATGATGGAGGTTGGGATTGAGGGGGGAGGGAGGGGGGGAGCGAGTGGGGATGGAGGTGGGAAGGAGGGGGGAGGAAGGGGTTGAGGGGGGAAGTGGAACCTCCCCTTTTCCCAGTACCCCTCTTTCCCCCACCACCAAGCCCCCTCCGCAACGACCCCTGTTGTCCCCCTCCCCAGTCCCCATTCTCAGACCCCCCCCATTCTCTCTCTCCCCCAGACACACTCTCAGTGCTTTTTTCGAAACACTTGCCCCGGTGGCCCACGAGCATAGGGGCCCAATGCTGATTTCTGTATGTTAAGTGACTTGCAATAAAAAAAAATACTTTAAAAAAAGATAAGTGCTTTTTAAGTGCTTGTTTTGAAACATTCGCGGTCACATAGTGCTTCTCACTGCGATCTGTTAGTGGTGCTTTTCGAAACAATGTAGCACCCATCTCAAACAAGCATTGGGAGGATGGGAGGGAGGGAAGGGGAGGGAGGGAGGAGAGAGGTGTGGAGGGAGGGGGGAAGGGGAGGGGGGAACGGGGGAAGGGGGAGGGAGAGGGGAGGGAGGGGGGATGGGATGGGGGAAGGGGGAGGGAGGGGGACCTCCCCTTTTCCCAGTACCCCTCTTTCCCCGTTGGGCCCGTCCTCGTAGGGTTTCCATTGTAACCGGGAGGAGGGGAGGGAGGGAGGAGGGAGGTGTGGAGGGAGGAGGGGAGGGGGGGAGGGGAGGGGGGAAGGGGGAGGGAGAGGGTTAGGGGGGAGGGGGAGGGGGGAAGGGGAGGGAGGGGGACCTCCCCTTTTCCCAGTACCCCTCTTTCCCCGTTGGGCCCGTCCCCGTAGGGTTTCCTTTGTAACCAGAAGGGGGGGAGGGAGGGTGGAAGGAGGGGGGAGGGGGAGAGGGATGGAAGGGTGGAGGGAGGGGGGGGAGGATGGAGGGAAGGAGGGAGGGGGGGGAGTTAGGGGAGGAGGGGTGAGGGAGGTGGGGAGGGAGTTGGGGAGGAGGGGGGAGGGAGTGGGGATGGAGGTGGGAAGGAGTGGGGAGGAAGGGGTTGAGGGGGGAAGGGGGGGAGGGAGGGAATAGGGGCCCCATGCTGACCTGTGTATGTTAAGTGACTTGCACAACTTTAAAAAACTGGCAGTTGCTTTTCGCAACAATGTTGCAACAATCTCACACAAGCATTGTGACGTCACAAGCTGAAGATGTAAATTTAAAACCGAGCTGATCTCTCATTGGTGCACGGGTGCCATTGTGACATCACGCGCTGAAGCCCCTTCAAGAAAAGGGTTAGAAATGAAAATTTAAACTTTAATATCTCTCTAGCTTTAAAAAGGTAGCTTCAATTTGAACGAAAGTACTTACAATAGTTGCCCACGTTAATGGTGAATATGGCGGTACAAAAATCGTAGCGCTTTGGTGTAACTTCAGGGAGGAGTAGGGTTTGTAAGTTATGGACAGAAATTCTTCGGAATCTTCCGTACATACACATATACATACATACATACGGAATGTTGGACCGCAGAGTTTTAGTAGTATACTAGACCGAGTGGGCCCGTTGGGCCCGTCCTCGTAGGGTTTCCATTGTAACCCGGAGGGGAGGAAAGGGGGAGGGTTGGGGGAGGGAAGGGGGAGGGAGGAGGGGAGGGAGGGGGGGAGGGGAGGGGGAGGGAGAGGGGAGGGGGGTAGGGGGGAGGGAGAGGGGGGGATGGGAGGGGGGAGGGGAGGGAGGAGGGAAGGGGGGGAGGGAGAGGGGAGGGAGGTGGGTAGGGGGGAGGGAGGGAGGGGGACCTCCCCTTTTCCCAGTACCCCTCTTTCCCCGTTGGGCCCGTCCTCGTAGGGTTTCCATTGTAACCGGGAGGAGGGGAGGGCGGGAAGGGGGAGGGAGGGAGGAGGGAGGTGTGGAGGGAGGAGGGGAGGGGAGGGAGGGGGGAGGGGGGGAAGGGGAGGGGGGAAGGGGGGAAGGGGGAGGGAGAGGGAGAGGGGAGGGAGGGGGGATGGGATGGGGGAAGGGGGGAGGGAGGGGGACCTCCCCTTTTCCCAGTACTCCTCTTTCCCCGTTGGGCCCGTCCTCGTAGGGTTTCAATTGTAACCGGGAGGGGGGGAGGGAGGGTGGAGAGGGATGGAAGGGTGGAGGGAGGGGGGGAGGGATTGGGGAGGGAGGGATGGAGGGAGGGGGGAGTTAGGGGGGAGGGGGGTGGGAGTTGGGGAGGGAGGGGGAGGAGGGGGGGAGGGAGTGGGGATGGAGGTGGGAAGGAGGGGGGATGAAGGGGTTGAGGGGGAAGGGGGACCTCCCCTTTTCCCAGTACCCCTCTTTCCCCGTTGGGCCCGTCCTCATAGGGTTTCCATTGTAACCGGGAGGGGGGGAGGGAGGTGTGGAGGGAGGTGTGGAGGGAGGAGGGGAGGGGGGGAGGGGAGGGGGGAAGGGGAGGGGGAAGGCGGGAGGGGGTAGGGGGGAGGGGAGGGAGGGGGACCTCCCCTTTTCCCAGTACCCCTCTTTCCCCGTTGGGCCCGTCCCCGTAGGGTTTCTATTGTAACCGGGAGGGGGGAGGGAGGATGGAAGGAGGGGGGAGGGGGAGAGGGATGGAAGGGTGGATTGATTGGGGGAGGGAGGGATGGAGGGAAGGAGGGAGGGGGGGAGATAGGGGGGAGGTTTGAGGGAGGTGGGGAGGGAGGGGGAGGGAGTTGGGGAGGGGGGAAGGGGGAGGGAGAGGGGAGGGAGGGGGGATGGGATGGGGGAAGGGGGGAGGGAGGGGGACCTCCCCTTTTCCCAGTACCCCTCTTTCCCCGTTGGGCCCGTCCTCGTAGGGTTTCCATTGTAACCGGGAGGAGGGGAGGGAGGGAGGAGGGAGGTGTGGAGGGAGGAGGGGAGGGGGGAGGGGAGGGGGGAAGGGGGAGGGAGAGGGTTAGGGGGGAGGGGGATGGGGGAGGGGGTAAGGGGAGGGAGGGGGACCTCCCCTTTTCCCAGTACCCCTCTTTCCCCGTTGGGCCCGTCCCCGTAGGGTTTCCTTTGTAACCAGAAGGGGGGGAGGGAGGGTGGAAGGAGGGGGGAGGGGGAGAGGGATGGAAGGGTGGAGGGAGGGGGGGAGGGATGGAGGGAAGGAGGGAGGGGGGGGGAGTTAGGGGAGGAGGGGTGAGGGAGGTGGGGAGGGAGTTGGGGAGGAGGGGGGGAGGGAGTGGGGATGGAGGTGGGAAGGAGTGGGGAGGAAGGGGTTGAGGGGGGAAGGGGGGGAGAGGGAGGGAATAGGGGCCCCATGCTGATCTGTGTATGTTAACTGACTCGCACAACTTTAAAAAACTGGCAGTTGCTTTTCGCAACAATGTTGCAAACCATCTCACACAAGCATTGTGACGTCACAAGCTGAAGACCTTGAAAAAAAAGGTCAGAAAAAAAATTATGTAAATTTAAAACCGAGCTGATCTCTCATTGGTGCACGGGTGCCATTGTGACATCACGCGCTGAAGCCCCTTCAAGAAAAGGGTTAGAAATGAGAAATTTTAACTTTAATATCTCTCTAGCTTTAAAAAGGTAGCTTCAATTTGAACGAAAGTACTTACAATAGTTGCCCATGTTAATGGTGAATATGGCGGTACAAAAATCGTAGCGCTTTGGTGTACCGTCTGGGAGGAGTAGGGTTTGTAAGTTATGGACAGAAATCTTCGGAATCTTCCGTACAAACATACGGAATCTTCCGTATATACATACGGAATGTTGGACCGCAGAGTTTTAGTAGTATACTAGACCGAGTGGGCCCGTTGGGCCCGTCCTCGTAGGGTTTCCATTGTAACCGGGAGGGGAGGAAAGGGGGAGGGTTGGGGGAGGGAAGGGGGAGGGAGGAGGGAGGGGAGGGGGGGAGGGGGGAGGGAGAGGGGAGGGAGGGGGGTAGGGGGGAGGGAGGGGGGAATGGGAGGGGGAGGGGGGAAGGGAGGAGGGAAGGGGGGGAGGGAGAGGGGAGGGGGGAGGGAGGGAGGGGGACCTCCCCTTTTCCCAGTACCCCTCTTTCCCCGTTGGGCCCGTCCTCGTAGGGTTTCCATTGTAACCGGGAGGGGAGGGCGGGAAGGGGGAGGGAGGGAGGAGGGAGGTGTGGAGGGAGGAGGGGAGGGGAGGGAGGGGGGAGGGGAGGGAGGGGGGTAGGGGGGAGGGGGAGGGAGAGGGGAGGGGGGAGGGGAGGGGGAAGGGGGGAGGGAGGGGACCTCCCCTTTTCCCAGTACTCCTCTTTCCCCGTTGGGCCCGTCCTCGTAGGGTTTCAATTGTAACCGGGAGGGGGGAGGGAGGGTGGAAGGAGGGGGGAGAGGGATGGAAGGGTGGAGGGAGGGGGGGAGGGATTGGGGAGGGAGGGAAGGAGGGAGGGGGGAGTTAGGGGGGAGGGGGGAGGGAGTTGGGGAGGGAGGGGGAGGAGGGGGGGAGGGAGTGGGGATGGAGGTGGGAAGGAGGGGGGATGAAGGGGTTGAGGGGGAAGGGGGACCTCCCCTTTTCCCAGTACCCCTCTTTCCCCGTTGGGCCTGTCCTCATAGGGTTTCCATTGTAACCGGGAGGGGGGGGGGGAGGGAGGAGGGAGGTGTGAAGGGAGGAGGGGAGGGGGAGGGAGGGGGGAGGGGAGGGGGAAGGGGAGGGGGGAAGGGGGTAGGGGGAGGGGAGGGAGGGGGATCTCCCCTTTTCCCAGTACCCCTCTTTCCCCGTTGGGCTCGTCCCCGTAGGGTTTCCATTGTAACCGGGAGGGGGGGAGGGAGGGTGGAAGGAGGTGGGAGGGGGAGAGGGATGGAAGGGTGGAGGGAGGGGGCAGGGAGTGGGGGAGGGTGGGATGGAGGGAAGGAGGGAGGGGGGGAGTTAGGGGCTGTGTGATGATGGAGGTTGGGATTGAGGGGGGAGGGAGGGGGGGAGCGAGTGGGGATGGAGGTGGGAAGGAGGGGGGAGGAAGGGGTTGAGGGGGGAAGTGGAACCTCCCCTTTTCCCAGTACCCCTCTTTCCCCCACCACCAAGCCCCCTCCGCAACGACCCCTGTTGTCCCCCTCCCCAGTCCCCATTCTCAGACCCCCCCCATTCTCTCTCTCCCCCAGACACACTCTCAGTGCTTTTTTCGAAACACTTGCCCCGGTGGCCCACGAGCATAGGGGCCCAATGCTGATTTCTGTATGTTAAGTGACTTGCAATAAAAAAAAATACTTTAAAAAAAGATAAGTGCTTTTTAAGTGCTTGTTTTGAAACATTCGCGGTCACATAGTGCTTCTCACTGCGATCTGTTAGTGGTGCTTTTCGAAACAATGTAGCACCCATCTCAAACAAGCATTGGGAGGATGGGAGGGAGGGAAGGGGAGGGAGGGAGGAGAGAGGTGTGGAGGGAGGGGGGAAGGGGAGGGGGGAACGGGGGAAGGGGGAGGGAGAGGGGAGGGAGGGGGGATGGGATGGGGGAAGGGGGAGGGAGGGGGACCTCCCCTTTTCCCAGTACCCCTCTTTCCCCGTTGGGCCCGTCCTCGTAGGGTTTCCATTGTAACCGGGAGGAGGGGAGGGAGGGAGGAGGGAGGTGTGGAGGGAGGAGGGGAGGGGGGGAGGGGAGGGGGGAAGGGGGAGGGAGAGGGTTAGGGGGGAGGGGGAGGGGGGAAGGGGAGGGAGGGGGACCTCCCCTTTTCCCAGTACCCCTCTTTCCCCGTTGGGCCCGTCCCCGTAGGGTTTCCTTTGTAACCAGAAGGGGGGGAGGGAGGGTGGAAGGAGGGGGGAGGGGGAGAGGGATGGAAGGGTGGAGGGAGGGGGGGGAGGATGGAGGGAAGGAGGGAGGGGGGGGAGTTAGGGGAGGAGGGGTGAGGGAGGTGGGGAGGGAGTTGGGGAGGAGGGGGGAGGGAGTGGGGATGGAGGTGGGAAGGAGTGGGGAGGAAGGGGTTGAGGGGGGAAGGGGGGGAGGGAGGGAATAGGGGCCCCATGCTGACCTGTGTATGTTAAGTGACTTGCACAACTTTAAAAAACTGGCAGTTGCTTTTCGCAACAATGTTGCAACAATCTCACACAAGCATTGTGACGTCACAAGCTGAAGATGTAAATTTAAAACCGAGCTGATCTCTCATTGGTGCACGGGTGCCATTGTGACATCACGCGCTGAAGCCCCTTCAAGAAAAGGGTTAGAAATGAAAATTTAAACTTTAATATCTCTCTAGCTTTAAAAAGGTAGCTTCAATTTGAACGAAAGTACTTACAATAGTTGCCCACGTTAATGGTGAATATGGCGGTACAAAAATCGTAGCGCTTTGGTGTAACTTCAGGGAGGAGTAGGGTTTGTAAGTTATGGACAGAAATTCTTCGGAATCTTCCGTACATACACATATACATACATACATACGGAATGTTGGACCGCAGAGTTTTAGTATTATATAGATAGACTAGAAAAGAGGGCCCGTTGGGCCCGTCCCCACACCCCCCATTCTCTCCTCCCCCAGCCCCACTCTTACTCTCCAAGTTTGCCCGTTGGGCCCGTCCTCCTGATCTGTGTATGTCAAGTGACCACTATAGCCTTCTTTTTTTTTTTTTTTTCCTAATCAGATGTTTTGTTTTTTTTTCCTAATCAGATGTGCAGCACTTTAACGTGGGTTGTTTTTAAATGTGCTATACAAATAAAACTGACTTGACTTGACTTGACTTGACTTGCAATAACAAAAAAAGACTTCTTGGAAGCTTTTCGAAACAATGTAGCCGTCACAAGCTGAAAACTAAATCCTTGCTGAAAACTAAATCCTTTTCTGGAAACTTTTGGAAACAAATGTAGCCCCTTCAAGAAAAGGGTTAGAAATGAAAATTTAAACTTTAATATCTCTCTAGCTTTAAAAAGGTAGCTTCAATTTGAACGAAAGTACTTACAATAGTTGCCCAGGTTAATGGTGAATACGGCGGTACAAAAATCGTAGCGCTTTGGTGTACCGTCTTGGAGGAGTAGGGTTTGTAAGTTAAACTTCGGAATCTTCCGTACATACACACATACACACATACATACGAACGCAGAGTTTTAGTATTATACTAGAAAAGAGGGCCCGTTGGGCCCGTCCCCACACCCCCCATTCTCTCCTCCCCCAGCCCCACTCTTACTCTCCAAGTGTGCCCGTTGGGCCCGTCCTCCTGATCTGTGTATGTCAAGTGACCACTATAGCCTTCTTTTTTTTTATTTTTTCCTAATCAGATGTTTTTTGTTTTTTTCATAATCAGATGTGCAGCACTTTGGTCAACGTGGGTTGTTTTTAAATGTGGTATACAAATAAAACTGACTTGACTTGACTTGACTTGACTTGCAATAACAAAAAAGACTTCTTGGAAGCTTTTCGAAACAATGTAGCCGTCACAAGCTGAAAACTAAATCCTTTTCTGTCCTTTTCTGGAAACTTTTGGAAACAAATGTTGCCCCTTGAAGAAAAGGGTTAGAAATGAAAATTTAAACTTTAATATCTCTCTAGCTTTAAAAAGGTAGCTTCAATTTGAACGAAAGTACTTACAATAGTTGCCCAGGTTAATGGTGAATACGGCGGTACAAAAATCGTAGCGCTTTGGTGTAACGTTTTGGAGGAGTAGGGTTTGTAAGTTAAACTTCGGAATCTTCCGTACATACACACATACATACATACATACGAACGCAGAGTTTTAGTATTATAAAATAATAATAATAATAATAATAATATATATAGATAGATATAGATAGATAGAGATAGATAGATAGATAGACAGACAGACAGACAGACAGACAGACAGACAGACAGACAGACAGACAGACAGACAGACAGACAGACAGACAGACAGACAGACAGACAGACAGACAGACAGACAGACAGACAGACAGACAGACAGACAGACAGACAGACAGACAGACAGACAGACAGACAGACAGACAGACAGACAGACAGACAGACAGACAGACAGACAGACAGACAGACAGACAGACAGACAGACAGACAGACAGACAGACAGACAGACAGACAGACAGACAGACAGACAGACAGACAGACAGACAGACAGACAGACAGACAGACAGACAGACAGACAGACAGACAGACAGACAGACAGACAGACAGACAGACAGACAGACAGACAGACAGACAGACAGACAGACAGACAGACAGACAGACAGACAGACAGACAGACAGACAGACAGACAGACAGACAGACAGACAGACAGACAGACAGACAGACAGACAGACAGACAGACAGACAGACAGACAGACCTACCTATATCTATCTTCTTAAAACTCAGATCTTGTGTATGTATGAATATATGTATATATATATATATCTGTGATTTGGCTGATTACGACAAAACGGTAAACCGTAGTGCCACGATTTTTGCACCGCCTTAATCACCACGCTGAACGCTGCTGGAAAATGATGTTTTTATTTGATTCGGTCGCGTATTTTTTAAGTCACAGAGGTTTTAGTTAAAAAAAATTTAAAAACAGCTGTTTTTTCAGTTGCCTTCAGCGTGTGACGTCAAAAAGCTCGCGCAATCCCCCTCCTACTGATTTATTGAAGGCTTTCAGCGTGGCGCTGCTGTGCGTCTGCGTATGGGCTCACCTCTCCTCTCTCCCCTTGCTTCTCTCTTCTCTCCCACACCCGGGAGACCCTCTCCCCGCTATCTCCCCCCCCCGGACCTTTCACCGATGCGCTCCCCCCCCCCCCCCCGGACCTTTCACTGATGCGCTCCCCCGCCGCCCACGAACCTTTCACTAATGCGCACCCCACCCCCCAGGAACTTTCACTGATGCGCTCCCCCCCCCCCGGACCTGTTGGTGCTGGGGGCAAGAGAGAGTAGGGGAAAGGGGTGTGCTGGGGAAAGGGGGGAGAGTAAGAGTGTGTCTGGGGGAGAGAGTATGGTGGCAGGGTCTGAGAATGGGGACTGGGGAGGGGGACAACAGGGGTCGTCCGGAGGGGGCTTGGTGGTGGGGGAAATAGGGGTACTGGGAAAAGGGGAGGTCGTGGGGAAAGGGGGGGTGTGGGGAGAGTAAGATTGGGGTTGGGGGAGGAGAGAATGGGGGGTGTGGGAATGGGCCCATACATACATATATATATATATATGACTATAAAGAGGCCCATGTGTTCCTAAATGATGCAGTATAATTATTTATTGGAACAACAGAGCTACTGGTCATTGTTAATATTTTTTTGCAATCAGTACAGAATATCTAAATAGTCTTGCATTTCTACAGTTTATGTGGCAGCAGTAGATCTAAAAGTAGCGATGTTGGAGGAGGAAGTAAATTAGTTTTACTTTCCCTCACCTAGACATTTTGGAAAGATATTCTTCTTTGAATGTTATAAAGCTTTTGTTCCTGTTTTTGAATATTGGCTCTTTTAAAGAATTCTATATGTTTTAACAGTCTATTCTTGTCATCAAATGTTGCAAATAAGTATTTTGCAAATACTCTTTAATTCTTTGTTCAAACATCCTTATAGAACGTCTGGTCAGACTTCTGCAAACGCTCACTCTTCAAGAAGCCATGCAGTATTCCAGATAATTCTTCGCAGAAAAGGGAAAATGCATGGAAAGTTTTCGTTAATAGACCTGGCAGGAAATGAGAGGGGAGCAGACACCTCTAGTGCAGATCGACAGACACGCCTTGAAGGTGCTGAAATTAACAAGAGTCTTTTAGCACTAAAGGTAATGTAAAGCAACAATTTCAGTATTAATTACAGCTTATTTTCCCACCTAAAACATGGCTAATTTTATGTATCCTGCAAGCCAGCCAAGGTGGTTAAAACATTTTGTTTGAACTTCTTGGATTGTGGAACGTAACAGCACAGAGGGCAGAATTCACCCAACCCCATTTTACAGCTGAAAACCTTGTTGGTCATAAGATTTCAAGATATTTTAAATGGTGACGATGATTTCTTCCTCCACATTTATTGACCAGAGAATTTTTGACTCAACTATAGTTTTGATTAAAAATGACTCTTAACACCCTTCTAATCACCCTATTTATTAACAAATCTATGTTAATTTATATAACAAATTATTTGTCACATACACATACAAGATGTGCAGTGAAATGAAAAGTCACCCACAGTCCAGACTTCAGCTCTACACCTCAGTTAACCCGTGTTATCTTTATTCCAAAGAAAATATAACCAAAATGTTGTCAATCCCTCTTTGTAACTAAAGTTCTCCAATCTGAACAGTATCTTCACTATCTTTTAAGCACCTTATCACATCCTATATTTTGTTGACTGGAACTACTCGATGGTTCAATCAACAGCTCAATGGTTCTTTACTCTGGTAAGATCCTCTGCTGCTAAATTGTTTGCCTTAACAGATAGGTATTCCATTTGCCCGAGTCATTTTATCTGGTTTTGCTACCTTAAGGGGTCTGCAAACATGCTCTTAAAGATCATTTTGTTCCTCTATACTTCACAGTTCACCCCCATTCACTGTGAGTCCCTTGTCCTGTTTGCTTTCCTCAAATGCATTGCCTTTCATTCTTCAGACTGAATCTTATTTCCTATTTTTGTGCCTACCTGACCAGTTAAAGTAATACTTTTTTCCACCTGCACAAGGACCACCAGACTTTAGATCTCATTATAGCTTTAGTCTTTTGACTGAGTAGCATCAGGAAGGTTATACCTTACATAAAGAAAAGATGCTGCTGTGTTTTGGCATGGGAGGGTTGTGTTAGTCACTTCAGCCCAGTATATCATTGCAGGAGTTCCTCAGATGGTATCTTGTGCCCACAAAATTTGCTAACATTTGCATAGCATTCAGCTCCTTGTACAACTACTCAAGCAGGAAAACAAGACAGCATTCACGCATGGCAAATAATTGGCATGCAATCTTTGGCCTCGCTATCCAGGATTAAGCAGTCTGAGTGATGTCCTATTCACCTGCCTAAACATCAATTCCCTCCGCTTTCATTGCACAGTAATTTGTTAATAAAATGCATTGCAGTTACGGCCCAAGCTATTCCAGCTGCATTTTCCAAATTTGCAAAACACATTGCAGTTTCTTCCTGAAGCTATTCTAACTGCATTTTCCAAATTCACAAAACACACTGTAGTTACTTGCCCAAGCGACTCCAACTGCATTATTTAAATCCGCATCCTCAGCAATCAAGAAGGATGAGGGTGGCAGGCATATGTGAGCACCACCACATTCAGGTTTTCCTCCTAATACATACACCATCCAGACATGGAAATGTGTTGCAGTTCTCTCATCACGAGTTCTAAATCCTGGAAGCATTATGGACCTTCAGAAGGACTGAAATAGTTTAAGAAGATAGCTCACTACCACCACCTTAAGGGCAATTAGGTACAGTTGATAAATAAGGGACAGTGGTTAAAGGGCCTGTCCCACTTAGGCAATCTTTTTGGCGACTGCCGGCGACTGTAAAGTCGTAGCAGATCGCCAAACTTTTCTTTTACCCGACGACAATGACCAGGACAATGCTGAGTCAGGTCGAGATTACAGCGACTTCTGAAACATCGCGAAAATTCCCACGCTGTCAATGCTTCTCCGTCGTCCTGGTTTTCACTGAAATTACTATAACTCCTTTTGTTACTAAAAACCAAGCTTCACTGTAACAAGGAATAAACTGGATTTACTTCCAGTTTACTAATAGCTGCATTAAAAAATAATAATTTTAAAAGTGGTTAAGTGGATTTTTGTGAAAGGTGTGTGGGCATTCTTTGAAAATGTAAGGGAGATGCATATCTGGTTTCTGGGTTGCATATTTGGGTTTGGAGCTCACTTTAAATGTAATGGCTGAGGCCAAAAACATCGCGCTTACCTGACCATCAAACTGTCGCCTCCAATCTACCTGTCAAATGTCCTGACGGTAAATAAATTGGTTAAGCACAAGCATTTTATGGTATTTTGAAATGACTACTTATTTTAATATTATGTGCTTCTAAATGTATCTTAAGAGAACCTATCAAACCTGGGGACAGCATGCGACAGCGACCACAATAAGCTACGATACCTGGCGACAAGCCAGCTGTTGCCGAGAGATTTCAAACCGTTTGATTTCTCGGTGACACTCCGAGATCCACTACGATCTTTGGAAGACTCCTCACGATCATGCCCGCGACACCCCGGCGAAAGTTCGGCGACAGCCTAGTCGCCAGCAGTCGCCTTAAAATCGCCTAAGTGGGACAGGCCCTTTACTTATTGAATTAGCAGCAGCCAGACTCCTATATCATTGATCGATTCAAATCCCAGTGATAGCTGGGGAGTTTAAATTCAATTTAATAAATTAATCTGGAATTGATCAAAAGTGGCATGTAAGAGACTTTTAGAGAGGCACATGGATATGCAGGTATTACAGAGATTGGATTATGTGCAGGTAGATAAGATCTTGGCATCATATTCGACACAGACATTGTGGGCCAAAGGGTATGTTCCTGTGCATAGGGTATGTTCTATATTCTATTATGCATCCTAGTTCTAGCTCTGCATGCCAGAGGTAATGTCTCCCAGCATTTATCCAACTGCTCAGTTTTCATATTTCTGTGAGATCACTTTTCGCTTATCAAAATTCCAGTGTTGGCCTGAGTTTGCCCTTTCATATCTGGAATCAGTACAGTGAATCTTCTGAGTGCTTTAGTTATTCTTTTTAAATAAGTAGAAACAAATGTTGCAGTATTCCAAAAATGGTCTCATCAATACCCTGAACAAAACTGTAACAAAACGCGCCATGAAGACCAACATTTCATTTGCCTTCCTATTTCTTGTTCTACCTGCAAGCTGATTAAGTCTTGAGTCAGGACATCACATGTAACTTAGCCAAACATCTTGTTAAAATCAATGTTGCCTGCATTAAATATTCACCCTCGCCCCAGACATAACTTTTCCTTCGCAGGTTCTCTCTAATCATTGATTTATACTGTCTTTGAGATTTCCAGTGATTTACCCACCACTGCTGTTTAGATGACTATTTGTCTCTTTCATCATTTTCAAACAATATAAGTATTAGAGATAGCAATAGGGCCCCTTGTTCCTATTGTGCCATTCAACAAGATCATGGCTAATATCTGAAACCCTTAATGTGCATAATATATAACCCTGCCTTAAATATACTCAGCAATTTGTCCCCATTGTCCTCAGATGGGGAATTCTTAAGAGTCACAAATCAAGATATTTCTTCTCAACTCAGTCCTGGACAGCCATCCCTTTTCATTTGAGACTGTCCTTTGGTTCCAGACACCCCAGCCAGTGCAAACATCCCTATATTTACCTTGTCAGTCCACGTGAGAGTTTTGTAGATATCAAAGTGGTCATTTTTCTTTTAAGCTGTGTAGTTCTTACAGGGCTCGAATATGTAGAAATAGGGATAACAGATCTACAGGCTAAGATTTCTAGAACCAGGGGTTTGTTGTTGGAAATTCATTGTACTCCTCTTGTTACTAAGAGATACAGGTCTGGTCTCTCTAAGGATATATTAGGTAATAAAGGGAGTGCAATGAGGTGCAGAGCGCTAATTAATTTTAGTAAAATGTCTTTGCCATTGTGCTCAAAGCCTCTTGCAATGAAGGCTACCATATACTTCGTCACTTTAAAAGAGATTTGGAAGACTTGGTGGTTAGCATTGTAATTTGCAACAGTGTTTTCAACCTTTAAAAATAAGTAATTTAAAGTTTAATTAATGCTAGATTTGTCATGTGAAAAGTACAACGGATACTCTACATTAATACCATCAGCTGATACATGGAATTGGCATGTTTATCCCTCCTCCATAAGGCATTTCTGTCCAAATTTTTAGTGCTGTCTGTTTGTCTCATGAAAAATGCATTTTGTGTAATTTTAGGAGTGTATCCGAGCCTTGGGTCGAAACAAACCTCATACCCCTTTCAGAGCCAGTAAACTTACTCAAGTGCTTAGGGATTCTTTTATAGGAGAGAACTCAAGAACTTGCATGGTAAGTCGCACTTCTTTCCACCTGTTGTCCATTTAAAGGAAGATAGTATGCTTCACCAGACTGGACTTAACTAATCAGTTTCTTTTCATTCACTCTATATTTTACTGAAAGTATTAATATCTTGGGAAGTCCTGATGATGGTCTTTGACCTGAAACGTTAACAGGTTTCTCTATCCACGGTGCTGCTTGACTGGTTGAGTTCTTTCAGCGTTGCTGATTTTGTTTCGTATTCCAACATCTGAAATTTAATTTGTTTTCCAGTGATAACTTGGGATACGATTGAAGAAGGTTGTTGGCCCTCCATTGTTCGATACAGATGATCATTATGCACATGGGAAACTAGATTAAAGATTGTATAAATGGTACATAGAAAAACTCAATTGTACTCTTAAACATAACATGTTTTTTATGTTAATAGATCACAATAGAAATATTAACAAAAAATAACAGCTCCGTAACCTTTTTAAATTTGGCATTCTCCTCGTTATTACATGAAGCAAGCTGAATTTAGCATTAAGCGGAAAACAAATTGATACTCGGTAGTAATATTTAGCAATGTTACATTTACTGCACAATGTAAATTTTTTGGAGACACAAGAGATTGCAGATGTTGAAAAAACAAACTGCTGAAGGCACTCGGCGGGTCAGGCAGCATCTGTGCAGGAAAAGGACATATAACATTTCAGGTTGGGACCCTATTTAGACGATGGAATAGAGAGGAGATAGGCAGTTGCCAGCCCTTGGGTTGCCCGTTCCCCGCTTCTCCATCTCTCTCTCCTCTCTATTCCATCAGTGTAAATATTTTGCTGGGCAACAATCTTTACATCAGCAATATCTTATCTTTGAGAGTTATTGTGTTGTTATCCACTTGATTTCAATGTAAAGAAGGAATTGTATTTATATAGCATCATTCACAATGTCAAATTGGCCCAAGTTTAATACTTTGATGTGCAGTCATGATTATAAAACAGAAAAAATGGCAGCATGCACCAGGGTCCCACAAAACAGCAAAATAATAATAACTGATATTTTGTGTCTTTATAGAAAGATAGGTATAGCCAGCTCTAGCTTAATACATTTAAACTTTTTAATTATTAAATATTGGTAGAATTTTTTGTTTAAAAATCCATTTAATCAGCCAACATCCCATCTCATTTTTCAACCACTATTGATTCGTTTTTAATTATTGAAATAAACTATTTTGACCTCCAATGATCCTGAATTTATATTTTAAATTACAATATATTTTAATAGTGTGCTATTGGTGTTAGAATCATACAGCATGGAAATGAGTTTCTCTGCCAGCTTGTCCATGCCTACCAAGGTGCCTTCCTGAGCTAGTTCCATTTTGCCTGCATTTGGCCCATTTCCCTCTAAATCTTTCATTCTAAAATAAATCTTATACTATTGACTCGTGAATATTCAATATGTTTATGGCTGATGTATACATGTTTTTATGCATTTCTTAAATCTTTGTGTTTATTCATAGATTGCCACTATCTCCCCAGGGATGGGTTCTTGTGAGAACACACTAAATACGCTTAGATATGCAAATAGGTATGATTTTGAATTGCAATGTATATGAATGAAAATGTTATCTCCAATATTTTAATAATTGCAAAATTGTAATTTGCGTTTCTTTGAAATTATTTGCCCAATTTAAATTTAGGCTGTTAAAACTTGCCATGTCCTGACTTAATAGTGTTATAATTACTAATGTGTTTTTCATTTGGACCATGTCACATTTGAATATTGGATCAATAGTTTGAATCAAACGGCCTTACATTTGCTTATTTAGTAAATTACTGGTAATTTGCGTATACAAACACTAGAAATGAAATGCTATTTTCAGTAAAAATCACTAAGACATAAATTTGTTAAAAAAATATAACTGATTCAGTGATGTAATTTAGGAAAGCAAACCTGGTCTAGCCGTTATCAAACCACTTCAACATTGAATTTTATCTATCCTTTTAAATGGCAAACCGTTTAGTTGTATTAAACAACTGTATGATTGTGAGTATGTGCATTCTGTTTTTAATTAAATGAGTGGGAAACAGAAGTTCTTTGAGCCAATCCCATGTATCAGCTGATGGTATTCATGTAGAGTATCCCTCTATGGACTGGTATACCAATATTTTTCTATTGAGTCTATCCTATCTTTGTTAGGCCTTCCAAATTGCATCACTTCACATGAATTATATCTGCCGCTGCTGTCCGTTTTACCGATTGAGCAATATTACCCTAAAGTCTAAGAATACTTCCCTCACTATCAATGCTATCTGTAATTTTCATGTCATCCATGAAGTTACTATTCAGAACACTTAAATTTGTATCCAAATAATTAATGTATTATATAAAATGCTAAAGGTCCCAGTACTGATCACCATGATACACCACTGGTCAAACAAGCTTCCAATCATGAAAACAACTTACCATCATCACGCTCTGTCTGAGAAATGTAATCAAAATAGTCAGATGGTGTGTCCCCCCCCCCTCCCCCTTACAAAGCCAGGGTGACTACGTTTAATTAATTCCCACCTTTCTAAGTGTAGATTAATCCTAACCGTTCATTTACCCCCACCCCCCCCCATAACATCCCTACTGATAATGTTAGTCAAAGGCCTGCAAATATGTGGCCTTTCTCTGCTGCTCATCTTGAATAAAGGTTCTCCATTTGTTGGACTCCAGTGAAATCTTGATTAAATATTTAATTTCTGTTTGTGTTCTGTTGTTGTCGGTGGGACATATAAGTGGTGGGCTGTTCTTAGGCATTCTGTTGTTAAAATCTGCATATTGTAATTGTAGCGATTTTGAATGTTCAGTTCAATTTTACTGGCTTCATTTTCATAATTGACAACTGTTTATTGCAGATTTTGTTTACAATTGAAAGAACACCACAGAAATGTTATTTTTTAAATTAAAATGCAGTATTTTTTGGCAGGTGATCCGTCATTCAAATTGTAACTGTATTGTTCTTTCCTGACGAGTTTTCCCCCTTCCTCTTTGTTCACACGTTTGCTTAATACTACAGAGTAAAGGAGTTTGGAATAAGTCCCTCGGACATTCCCTTTCAGCAAGGTGGTGGGAGCCGTTCTGACCTCTCTCCTACCTACCTCGACTATGATGACTTCCCTCCTTCACCGACCAGGTCTATGTCTTTCTATCAATTCCATTTCCTTCTCCTCTCACCTTCCAACCCCATTTTCCTACTTCCATACAGCCTTCCCATTTTGGATCATTTAAATCTTCAGTTTTCCAAACTGTACCTTGGTTTTATTGACTAAATATTTATAATATATTCAAATACTCTTCCTATTTTCCTCATTTTTTTTTGCAGTGTTGTATGGTGATGCATGGTTGTAATGTAATTTTCAAAGCTTTATATTTTATCAAATTAATTTCTCTACATGATTACAAATTAAGACACTGACAGAAACTTATACGTTGCTATAATAGTTTTTAAAAAAAGCTATATTAATAGAATATTATGAGAGTGTATAAATTCTGCTTTACATTAAGGGCATTGCTTAAAGTTTGTTGGTCAAGGCCTCCTTGCACAAATTGCATTTGTATTTACCATTTAATTAAACTGGTAACAATTCTACTCCATTCCTTATTAAATTCACTTTTTTCAATCTAAAATGTTAATTTTGAAGTTGCTTCATTTCATTGTCATTGGTTAAATTTATTTCAATATTGATTTTCATAAAAAGTATTATACATTTGTTATAAACTGATAAGTTCATTATATAAGAACGTATGGAATATATAGATGCAGATGCTTGAGTGCCTTATACTTCCTCTATTTACTTAGATTATGGCTGATATTTAGCCTTCACACATTTTTCGAACTAATTCTATCCTTTGATTCTATTAATATCCAAAAATCAATTGATTTCTGGATATTCTTTTTGAATATGCTCCACAACTGTGGATCTCATGGACAGAAAATTCCAAAGATTTACTACCCTTGGTCGTAGTGTCATATAGCGTGAAACCAGGCCCTTTGGATCAATTTGCCCACACCAACCAGCATGTCCTATCTACACTAGTCCCATCTGCCTGCATTTGGTCCATGTTTCTCCAAACCTATCCATCCTTGTATCTGTCTAAATGTTTCTCAAACGTTGTGATATGTACCTGCCTCAACTACGTCCTCCGGCAGCTCGTTCCATACACCCACCAACCCCTGTGTAAAAAAAAGGTTACCCCTCAGGTTCCTATTAAATCTTTCCCAGCTCACCTTAAAGCTAGGTTTTTAGTCCTCTGGTTCTCGATTCCCCTCCTCTGCACAGATAACTCTGTGTGTTTAGTCTGAAGAAGGGTCTCGACCCGAAACATCACCCATTCCTTCTCTTCTGAGATGCTGCCTGACCCGCTGAGTTACTCCAACATTTTGTATCTACCTTCGATTTAAACCAGCATCTGCAGGTATTTTCCTACTGTGTGTTTACCTGATCTATTCCTCTCATGATTTTGTACACCTCTATAAGATCATCCCTCATCCTCCTCCGCTCCAAGGAATAAAGTCCTATCCTGCTTAACCTCTTCCTCGAGTCTCTCGGCTCTCGAGTCCTGGCAACATTCTCGCAAATCTCTGCACCCTTTCCAGCTTGAAAGATTCCCCACAACGCATCCTAAGTATCATTCCCATTAAACTCTGCAATACTTCTATTGGAAGCCAACTATTCTGAATGCAACACAGAAAACGCAGAACTGCAGTATTGCAGGTGCTGTCTCACCTGAAATTGGAATCTAAAAAACGTTTGTGTGGACTGATAAGGGATGATGTTTCTGCTAGCTGGGGTGTCAGAAACAATGGTCACAGTCTTAAATGAAAAGGGATGGCCATCCAGGATTAAGATAAGAAGAAATACCTCCATTTGTTAGTCTTAAGAATTCTCCATTCAAGAAGACAATGGGGGACTATTTGCTGAGTATGTTTAGGGCAGAGTCTAGCAAACGTTTTGCACATTAAGGGATTCAGGGAATATGTGGATAGTACAGGAAAATACTGTGATAAAATACCAGCCATGATCTTGTTGAATAGCAATATAGATCCAGGGGGCTCTTGCTTTTTATAATTCTTATATTGTTTAAATATGATAGAAGTGATAAACAGTTAGCTGGACATCAGTGCTGGGCAAATCACTGAAAAGAAAAATTAAAGGCAGATTAAATCAATAAGAGAGACCTGTGAAGGAAAAGTCATGACCAACTAACTTGATTGAAATTTTTTGAGGATGTATCCTGGTAGGGGTCATAGTGATACAGTGTGGAAATGGGCCCTTCGGCCCAACTCGCACCGCCAACAATGTCCCAACTACACTAGTCCCACTTGCCTGTGCTTAGTCCATATCCATCCAAACCTGTCCTATCCATGTACTTGTCTAACAGTTCCTTATAGAATGGGATAGTCCCAGCTTCAACTACCTCCTCTGGCAGCTTGTTCCATACACCCACCCTTTGTGTGAAAAAGTTTCCCCTTGGATTTCGATCAAATCTTTTCCCCTCCACCTTGAACCTATGTCCTCTGGTCCTCGATTCCCCTACTCTGGGCAAAATACTCTGTGCATCTACCCAATCTATTCCTCTCATGATTTTATATACTTCTATAAGGTCTCCTCTCATTATCTTGCACTCATGGAATAGAGATCCAGCCTACTCAACCTCCCTATAGCTCATATCCTCTAGTCCTGGCAACATCCTTGAAAATCTTTTCTGAACCCTTTCAAGCTTGACAATATATTTCCTATAACATGGTGTCCAGAACTGAACACAATATTCTAAATGCGGTCTCACCAACGTCTTATACAACTGCAACATGACCTCCCAACCTCTATACTCAATACTCTGACTGCTGAAGGCCAAAGGGCCAAAAGCCTTTTTGACCACCTTATCTACCTGTGACTCGATCTTCAAGGAACCATGCACCTGTACTTCTAGATCTCTCTGCTCTACAACGCTACCCAGAGGCCAACCATTTACTCTGTAGGACCAGCCCTTGTTCGATGTCCCAAGATGCAACACCTCACACATTTCTGCATTAAATTCCATCAACCATTCCTCCGCCCACTTGGCCAATCGATCAAGATCCTGCTGCAATCTTTCACAGCCATCTTCACTATCTGCAAAACCACTAACTTTTGTATCATCAGCAAATTTGCTAATCTTGCCCTGTATGCTCTCATTCACATCATTGATGTAGATGACAAACAGTAACGGGCCCAGTACCATTTAACCCTGAGGCACACCACTAGTCACAGGTCTCCAAACCAAGAAGCAACCTCCCACCATCACCCTCTGCTTCCTTTCATGGAGCAAATTTGCTATCCATTCAGCTATCTCTCCTTGGATCCCATGCGATCTAATCTTCCAGAGCAGTCTACCATGCGGAACATTGTCGAACGCCTTACCAAAGTCCATGTACACAACTTCCGCAGCTCTGCCCTCATCAACCATTTTGGTTGATCTTTAAAATAAACAATCAGATTTGTGAGACACGACCTTCCACATACAAACCATGCTGACTATCCCTAATCAGCCCTTGCCCATCCAAATGCCTGTATAACCTATCCTTCAGAATACTCTCCAGCTACAGAATACTTACCAACTACAGAGGTGAAGCTCACTGGCCTATAGTTCCCAGCATTTTCCCTGCAGCCCTTCTTGAAAAGAGGCACAACATTTGTCCTCCTCCAGTCTGTCGTCACCTCTCCTGTATTTAAGGACGACTCGTAAATTTCAACCAGGGCTTCGTAATTTCCACTCTAGTTTCCCGCAATGTCCTTGGATATATCTGATCAGGCCCTGGAGATTTGTCTACCTTCAAACACGATAGTACCTTCAGTACTTCTTTGATGGTAACCCTGACTGCCCTCAAGACACTTCCGGTTACTGCTCCAATTTCCTCAAATACAGAGGAGAAATACTCATTTGGTACCTTGCCCATCTCCTGTGTCTCTACACAGAGGTAACTGCTTTGATTCTTGAGAGGTCCCACTCTCTCTCTAGTTACCCTTTTCCCCCTTATGTATTTATAAAATCTTTTGAGATTGGCTTTCATGCTACCTGCCAGAGATATCTCCTGGCCCCTTTTTGCCCTTTTGATTTCATTTTTTTGTTTAATCCTCAGTACCCGAAACTCCTCCAGGGATGCACTTGATCCCAGCTGCCTATACCTGTCCCATGCATCCTTCTTGTTTTTGACTAATGTCTCAATTTCCCTCGTCCGCCAAGCTTCCTTACGTTTGCCTGCTTTGCCCTTCACTCTAACGGGAAAGCACACATCCTGAGCTTTCTTCAGTACACTTTCAAAAACATCCCAATTGGTCGATGTTTCTTTACCCTCAAATAACCTGCTCCAGTCATACCCTCAAAGTTGGCCTTACCCCAGTAGATCATTTTAACACATGGACCCACTCCGTCCCTATCCATAACTATTTTAAACCTAATCGAACTGTGGTCACTGGTCCCAAAAGGCTCCTCCACACACATTGGGTGTATTAATAGAATATTTACCAAGGCCCCATTTAATTGCAGTATGCCATCAATGTTCTTGACTTGAAGTCCTATTTCAATCAAGTCCAATATGTAACATACCTTCAAAATTGCTTGCATTAGTACATTAACTTTCATGATGTAATGTAAACCCAGCTCCCCCAAGAGCACTTCTCGGTCTCATACCAAGCTCGTACAAATTCTCACTGCAACCCTGCTATGATTCAGCAACAAACTAAATGCAATTTTATAAACCTGATTTCAAATTCTCCAGTTTGTGAAAATATTGTCTTACAGTTGACTTAGTTGATTTATGTCGTTGAGAGTCATCGTGGAAAGCAAAGTTTAGAACGAGCTTTGAATAATTGTTTATTTTGACTAAATGTTTATTTCTTCTTCTTGGATCCCTTCACTTTGAACAAGAAAACATCTTGTTTATCATGAGAATGTAAACTTTCAAGCCATTAACTGCTAAGTGAATAGCCCATTTGAGATATTACTGTTTTTTTGAGTTCTGCAAGAATGTAAAAACTGTTTGGTGTGTTATCCAGACAAATCATACAGTATGCGAGTCCATTCAATCATAAATGAGTACAGCAAGTATTGTAAAAAGAGAAAGGAAACAAAAGAGTGCAGAATATAGTGTTGCCAACTCAGCCAATGAATGGCAAATGGAGGTAATATCAAATAAATATGATGTGTTGCACATTGGGAAATCAAACCAGGATATGTGAAGAGAAAAAGATTAGTTAAAACAAATGTAGGTCCCTTGCAGTCAGAAACAGGTGAATTGATCATGGGGAACAAGGACATGGCAGACCAATTGAATAACTACTTTGGTTCTGTCTTCACTAAGGAAGACATAAATAATCTGCTGGAAATAGCAGGGGACCGGGGGTCAAATGAGATGGAGGAACTGAGTGAAATCCAGGTTAATCGGGAAGTGGAGTTAGGTAAATTGAATGGATTAAAGGCCGATAAATCCCCAGGGCCAGATAGGCTGCATCCCAGAGTGCTTAAGGAGGTAGCCCCAGAAATAGTGGATGCATTAGTGATCATTTTTCAAAACTCTTTAGATTCTGGATAGTTCCTGAGGATTGGAGGGTAGCTAATGTAACCCCATTTTTCAAAAAGGGAGGGAGAGAGAAAACGGGGAATTACAGACCAGTTAGTCTAACATCGGTAGTGGGGAAAATGCTAGAGTCAGTTATTAAAGATGGGATAGCAGCACATTTGGAAAGTGGTGAAATCATTGGACAAAGTCAGCATGGATTTATGAAAGGTAAATCATGTCTGACGAATCTTATAGAATTTTTCCAGGATGTAACTAGTAGAGTGGATAAGGGAGAACCAGTGGATGTGTTATATCTGGACTTCCAGAAGGCTTTCGACAAGGTCCCACATAAGAGATTAGTATGCAAACTTAAAGCACACGGTATTGTGGGTTCAGTATTGATGTGGATAGAGAACTGGCTGGCAGACAGGAAGCAAAGAGTAGGAATAAACGGGTCCTTTTCAGAATGGCAGGCAGTGACTAGTGGGGTACCGCAAGGCTCAGTGCTGGGACCCCAGCTATTTACAATATATATTAATGATTTGGACGAGGGAATTGAATGCAACATCTCCAAGTTTGCGGATGACTCGAAGCTAGGGGGCAGTGTTAGCTGTGAGGAGGATGCTAGGAGGCTGCAACGTGACTTGGATAGGTTAGGTGAGTGGGCAAATGCATGGCAGATGCAGTATAATGTGGACAAATGTGAAGTTATCCACTTTGGTGCCAAGAACAGGAAAGCAGACTATTACCTGAATGGTGGCCGATTAGGAGAAGGGGAGATGCAACGAGACCTGGGTGTCGTGGTACACCAGTCATTGAAAGTAGGCATGCAGGTGCAGCAGGCAGTGAAGAAAGCGAATGGTATGTTGGCATTCAGAGCGAGGGGATTTGAGTATAGGAGCAGGGAGGTTCTGCTGCAGTTGTACAGGGCATTGGTGAGACCACACCTGGAGTATTGCGTACAGTTTTGGTCTCCTAATCTGAGGAAAGACATTCTTGCCATAGAGGGAGTACAGAGAAGGTTCACCAGATTGATTCCTGGGATGGCAGGACAATAGACAATAGGTGCAGGAGTAGGCCATTCAGCCCTTCGAGCCAGCACCGCCATTCAATGCGATCATGGCTGATCACTCTCAATCAGTACCCCGTTCCTGCCTTCTCCCCATACCCCCTCACTCCGCTATCCTTAAGAGCTCTATCCAGCTCTCTCTTGAAAGCATCCACGAACTGGCCTCCACTGCCTTCTGAGGCAGAGAATTCCACACCTTCACCACTCTCTGACTGAAAAAATTCTTCCTCATCTCCGTTCATATGAAGAAAGACTGGATAGACTCGGCTTGTACTCGCTGGAATTTAGAAGATTGAGGGGGGATCTTATAGAAACTTACAAAATTCTTAAGGGGTTGGACAGGCTAGATGCAGGAAGATTGTTCCCGATGTTGGGGAAGTCCAGAACCAGGGGTCACAGCTTAAGGATAAGGGGGAAGTCTTTTAGGACCAAGATGAGAAAACATTTCTTCACACAGAGTGGTGAGTCTGTGGAATTCTCTGCCACAGAAGGTAGTTGAGGCCAGTTCATTGACTATATTTAAGAGGGAGTTAGATGTGGCCCTTGTGGCTAAAGGGATCAGGGGGTATGGAGAGAAGGCAGGTACGGGATACTGAGTTGGATGATCAGCCATGATCATATTGAATGGCCTGCAGGATCGAAGGGCCGAATGGCCTACTCCTGCACCTATTTTCTATGTTTCTATGATATGATTTTCACAGTTATGGTTTTGGGGAATTTTACAGAACAGAGGGACTGAGCAATACAAGTACAGTTCTCTGAAAGTGGTGTCACAGGTAGACAGGATGATGAAAAGGGCTTTTGGCAGAATGGCCTTCGTCAGTAAGGCCATGGGATTATAGAGAGAGGTTGTTATGCTGCAGTTATACAAGACGTAGATGAGTTTGTACTTGGAGTATTATGTACAGTTTTGGTCACCCTGACATTAAGCTGAAAAGAGTGCAGAAAAATATTACGAGGATGTTGCCAGGGCCGCAAGGAACTGAATTATAGGGAGACATTTGGCAGGCTAGGACTTTATTCCTGGGAGCAGAGGAGACTGAGGAGTGATCTTCTAGTGCATAGAGCAGTACAGCACGGGATTGGGGCTTTCGGTCACAATATCCGTGATGAACATGATGCCAAGACCAACTTTTATCTGCCTGCACATAATCCATATCCCTCTTTTCCCTGCATATCCATATGCCATCCAAAAGCCTCTAAATGCCTCTATCATATCTGCCTCAAACACCACCCATATTAGTGCATTCCAGGCACTCACTACACTCGGTAAAAAAAAAAAAACATGCCCTGCACATCTCCTTTAAACTCTGCCTTTTTCACCTGAAAGCTATGCCCTCTAGTATTTGATTTTTCCATCCTGGGAAAACAATTCTGACTGGCTACCCTATCTATATCTCTCATCATTTTATGTACTGTTATCAGGTCTCCCTGCAACCTCTGGTGTTCCCAAGAAAACAATCCAAATCTGTCCAACCTCTCCCTGTACCGAATACCTCGTAATCCAGGCATAATTCTGGGAAATCACCTCTGCATCCTTTCGAAAGCCTCCACATCCTTCATGTTGTAAGGCCACCAGAACTGCATGCAATACTCCAAATGCAACATAACCCGTCTAATGAACCTCCATCATGACTTCCTGAATCTTATTCTCAATGCCCTGACCAATGAAGGTACGCTTACTATATGCCTTTTTACCACTCTTATCTACCTCTGTTGCCACTTTCAGGTAGTTATGAACTTACACCCCAAGATCCCTCTGTATTTCAATGCTGCTAATGGTCTTGCCTTTGGTTTTATATATTTTCCCCTTGCATTTGAACCCCCAAAGTGCAGGACTTGCTCAGATTAAACTCTATTTCTCTGCCCACTTCTGTAGCTGATCTATTTCTTGCTGTATACTTTGACAGTCTTCCTCACAGTCTTCGACCCCAGCAATCCTGCAATAATTTACTAACCAATCCCTCTACGTTTATGTCCAAGTCATCTATAAAACACAAACAGCAGAGGTCTCAGCACAGTTCCCTGGGGAACTCCACTTGTCACAGAATTCTGGCCTGAATACTGCCCTTCAACCACAACCCTCTGTCTTTTATCAGTACGCCAGTTCAAAATCCACATGACCAAGTCACTGTTAATCCCATGTATCTTAATCTCCTGAATCAAATTGTCATGGGGACTTTATCAAATGCAGAGGTATATTAAATCATGAATGGAATAGATAGGGGGAAAATATTTTTTTTCCAAGGTAGAGGAATTAAGAACTAGAGGGCGTAGGTTTACAAAAAAATGGAGCAATGAAATTCATACTTGCAGCAGCATAACAAGTCTGTAAACATTTAGACTCCTATGCCTTCTTCCTGATGGCAGGAGTGAATTGAGAGCGTTTGCTAGGGTAGTGTAGGTCTTTAATGTTGCTGGCTGCCTTTTTGAGGCAGTCTCTTATAAATCCCTTTAATGATGGGGAGGCCAGTACCCCACCATCGGTCGTGTCCTCCCTCTTCTAAAGTCAACAATCAGCTCTTTGGTCTCGCAGATGTTGAGAGCAAGGTTGTTGTCAATGTCCCATACCGTGAATCATCATTACCCGTAATTCTTTGCAGACTTTGCATGAATGATAATCCCTGATTATTTTTCCCTCATCTCTTGGAATTCTGAAAGTTCACATTTGTATTTGGAGGTTAAACTTCATCCAAAACAATAGAAAAGCAGGGTTTGTTAAACCAATATTGTAATACACGGTGAAAGTATAATCTCGGTTTTGCAACTTTACCAGGGCATTAGTAAATATAACAACTATCAATTTTAAATCTAGAATTGAGAATATATTCCAAACAATGAATTAATATTTATTCTTTTCTTCCCTCAAACTTATTTTTGGATCTAGGGTAAAAGAGTTGGTTGTGGATCAAAATGGTCCTGGAGAAGGGCGGGCAAATATCCTGGTACCAAGTCAGCTTGATGCATTAGAAGCGCAATGGGGACTTGGAAGCTCTCCTCAACGAGATGATCTCAAATTGCTTTGTGAACAAAATGTAAGTTTGTTTTATTTTCAAAAAAATATGGCAGTCCTTTTTAAACATTGGCATGACTGCAGGAAAATGTTACTTGGACAATAACTATCATTCAAGAGAGAGCTAGATAGAGCTCTTAAGGATAGCGGAGTCAGGGGGTATGGGGAGAAGGCAGGAACGGGGTACTGACTGAGAATGATTAAGTTGTTGACTCAGCCATGATCACATTGAATGGCGGTGCTGGCTCGAAGGGCCGAATGGCCTCCTCCTGCACCTATTGTCTATTGTCTACTCATACACTACAGCCCAGCATGCAACACCACCACCCCCTCAACTTGTTACCAAACTCAGGGAACTGGGTCTCTATACATCCCTTTGCAACTGGATTCTCGATTTCCTTATCAACAGTACACAATAGGTACGAATTGGCAACAACACTTCCTCCTTGATAACCATCACCGCAGGCACCACCAGGGCAGTGTGCTTGGCCCCCTGCTCTACTTGCTCTATACCCACGTCTGCATACCTGAACACAGTTCTATCTCCATCTTTAAATTTGCAAACAACACCACTGCCGTTGAATAAATTACCATAATGTTGTCAAGAGTATAGTAGGGATTTTGATTGAATGGTAACAGAATATCAACACTTAACATCATTAAAACCAAGGAACTGATTGCTGACTTAAGAAGACGAAGGCCGAGGATGCACAAACCCATCTTCGTCAGCAGGTTGGTGGTCAACAACTTAATCTTTCTGGGTGTGCATATCTCCGAAGATCTGGCCTGGACCAAGCACACTAATGCAATCATAAAGAAAGTCCATCAACATTTATATTTTGTTAGAAGATTGAGGAGACTCAGTATTTAAACCAATACTGTCTTGAACTTCTACAGGTGTGCAGTAGAGAGCATATTGACTAGTTGCATCACGAACACCCAGGAATGAAGATTACAAAAAGTGGTGAACACTGCTCAGTTCATCATGGGTTGTGACCTCCCCACTATCGAAGGGATCTACAGGAGGCACTGCCTCAAAAAGACAGCCAGCATCTTCCCAGGCCCACGTCACCCTGGCCATGCTCTCATTTCACTCCTGCCATTGGAAAAAAAAAGTATAGGAGACTGAAAACTGTAACAGGAACAGCATCTCCCAACAACCATCAGGCTATTGAACACTACGAATTCCAACTGAGCTCTGAACTACAAATTGCCTTCTAGGGACAGTCTTCTAGAACTAGGGACTTTGAGCTTTACATTTCCTTTTTACTACTTTTTTAATTCATTGAACATTTTGGTTGTTCATTATGATATCAACTGAGTGCTATGTTTACGTAGGTCATAAGATCATAAGGTGCAGCAAGCAAACTTCAACACAACATGGAAAGCTAATACTTCCCAGAAATGTTAAAACTTGTATTGAAATGCTGCATGTGAGTTGTGCATACGTTGTGTTTGTCAGTTGGAATATTTTTGATTTTTGGGCTCTTAATTTCCTTTTTGACAGTAACTTAAATGCACAGCAAGCATGTCAGTTTTTAGTTGTAAATTAAAAACTTTATAGAACTAGAGACAATGTTGCCAATACAACCTCCCAGACCAGGTCTTAATTCCAGAGGCACATGGACATCTCTGAAATAATACGCATGTTAGAATGCACATTTTATAGCCGAAATTGTTTTGTTTAAACTCTCATGGCTGATTCAGATTTTTGCTTGTTTCAAGGAGGAAGAAGTTTCACCTCAGTTGTTTACTTTTCATGAAGCTGTGTCTCAAATGGTGGAAATGGAGGAACAGGTTGTGGAAGAGCATCGGGCAATATTTCAGGTAAAATATTAATTTTGTTGAATTTTCTATATGAATTTTATAATAATGTTGAAGTTGGAGTCATAGATTCCAGATGTTTACAGCATTACCCATTCGCCCAACTTGTCCATGCCTGCCATTGCTTAACAAAGATAGTTCTACTTGCCTGTACCTGGTCAATATCCCACCAAATCCTTTCTATCCACGTACCTCTGCCATAATTGTACCAGTCTCTACCACTTCCGCTGCCAGCTCGTTCCATGCATCCTCTCTGTGTAAAATGTTGCCCTGCAGATCCTTTTTAAATCTTTCCCCTCTCATCTTAACACATGCCCTCTAGTTCCTGACTCCCCTACCCTGAGAAAGAAACTTGCTATTAGATTTTATCTGTGCTCATTATTGTATATATCTCCCTGTAAAATCACCTCCTCTCTTAACTCCACCTCTTTCCCTCCTGTAGCATTTGTAACAAGAACATTGAACTGCTGGTCCTGTACCGCCCTCAGCCACGTTGTTGTAATAGCTGTAATATCCAGTCGCATGTTCCTATCCATGCCGAGTTCATCTGCCTTACCTGACATCTCTTACATTAAAATGTAAGAGATGCTCTTCCATAATCCTGCCTGTCCTGTCCACTGAACTTGCTCTTTTTTAACTTCTTTGGGTTACACCCACCCGGCCAGGCTAGTCTAAACACTCCCAAGTAACTTTAGCAAATACCTCTACTTGAATGTTGCTCCCTCTCCAGTTCAGGTGCAATCTGTCCTTCATGTGGCACCGTCTAAGTAATCCAGAGATCACAACCCTCAAGGTCCAGCGTTATAATCTCCTGCCTAACTCTCTACCATGCAGCTATCAGCCCTTTATCTATGTTGTTGGTATCAATATGTACAATGATCTTTGGCTGTTCACCGCCCAGAGAATTTTCTGCAACTGCTTAGAGACATTGACCCTGGCATCCAGGAGACAATATTACTATCCTGTACATTTTGCTGCCATGTATTCTCCATCTGTCCAATTGCGATAGCTCTCCCTGTGTCTACCCTTCCTTGCTGTGCACCAGAGCCAGTTATAATGCCACAAATCAGGCTGCTGCTCTTCTCTGAAAGGCCACCCCACCCCCACCCCCTCCTCTTAATAGTAACCAAAAAGGTATTCTTGATAGCGAGGTGAATTGCCACTGGGGAATCCTGCACTCTGCTACCGCCCTGCCTCATGTACCCCGACTATCTGCCACCTACCTGCTCTTTAGGCGTGACCATCTCGCTGAAATTTCTCAATCATGCTCTCAGCATCATGGTGGCCGAGTCCATCTACAGCTCCAGCCACTCATTGCTAAAGCAATTTTCCGTTTTTCTTCCTATTGGGTTCCAAGTGCAGTCATTTGTATTTTACTTCATGGTCAAAACACTGGTGGATAATAATCTCAGTTCTAGAATTTCCACAAATGCTTGCTTCCTTGACACTTTCTCATTTCAAAATGTCCTATGCCGCCTAACCTACTGAGCATTTTTGGCTCTTGCTGCTTTTATTATAGATTTGTAGCATCCCCAGTATATAGATTTTCAAAATTCAAAGGTTTATTTTTGCTTCCAAAAGCTTTTATATATGTAATTATAGACTGGTGATGTAATGGAGCAGCTGAATTAGTTGAATTATTTTGAATTAAATTACTTTTATTTAAATATTTATAAAACAAATCACTGTAAAGACTGAATTATTTCAAAAGGCCTGCCTGAAACGTAGAATGGATCACAAGCTTTGGTCATTGTGCGACCAACATGGGATTTTATTTATATCCACAGGAGTCCATCCGATGGCTGGAGGACGAAAAAGCACTTTTGGAGATGACTGAAGAGGTGGATTATGACGTGGATGCATACTCCACACAACTGGAGTCAATTTTAGATCAAAAGATTGAAATTCTGACTGAACTGAGGGGTAGGTTTAAACAAAGTCCATTTTCAATTAGCATATATGGATAGACAGAGTGAAGTAGCAGTTATCTAAAATTAAAAACAAAACTGGCAATATTGTGATTGGAACAGGCTTTGGAGGATGTTTTGGAATACATGATAATGTTATGGTTAAATAGTGGAAAATTAGACAAAAGAACAATGAGTGAAAAGAAATGGAAGCCAATTACAAACATGAAAGGGGGTGACAATGTGGCAGAACTAATTGGTATAATGAAAAAAGGCTGGATACATGCAGAGCTCTCTGAAGGAAGGGATTGTGATCTATTCCAACTACCTAACCACTCTGCCCTTTCATAGAAACTTAGAAAATAGGTGCAGGAGGAGGCCATTCAGCCCTTCAAGCCAGCACTGCTATTTGGCTCTGTTCGTACGCACTTGTGTGTCTTTTCAAATCCCTGCCATTTCTATTTCTGAGACTGGTTCATTATCTGAAATATTGATGTGGCCTCTTGATAAATGCAGTTTGACTTACATTCTGTTTCGAATTTTCAGCATCAGACAAAGTTTTGTCGTGTCATCCCACAATTCATGACATTGCTTTGTTTTTACAAAGTTAATTTCTACAATATTTCTAACAAAGATTGTTAGAAACAATCAAGCCATACACAAGTATTGCAGGGAGTGCAAAGAGAAAAATACCAAAATGTAGAATATAGTTTTACAGCATTGTTGCATTGCAGTTACAGAGAATGTCCAATGCTGGTAATGAGGTAGGTTGGAAGATCAGGACTACGCCCTAGCTTATGGGAGGTTCGTTCAATAGCCTGATATTAGAGGGGGGGGAAGCTAATCCTGAATCTGATGGTATGTGTTTTCAAGCTTACATATCTTCTGCCTGATGGGAGAGGAAAAGAGGGGAAGGTCAGGGTGAAAAAGGTTCTTGATTATATTGGCTGCGTTTCCAAGGCAGTATGAAGTATAGATGGAGATGAAGGTGGGGAGGCTGGTCTGTATCCACAGCACTCTTGGACAGAGCTGTTCTTAAACCAAGCTGTGATGCAACCAGGAAGTATGCTTTCTACCCGGAAGTGTGCATCTGTAGAAGTTGGGAAGCAGACATGTAGAACTTTCTTAGTCTCCTGAGCAAGGGCAAACATTGGTATGCTTTTTTGGTTGTAGCCTCAACATGGTTGGTCCATGCCAAATTGTCGGTGATGTTTACGGCTAGGGACTTGAAGCTCTCAACTATTCCCACTTCTGCACCATCCATGCTAGATTGGAGCATGTACTCCACCATGTTTCTTGAAGCTCCTTCATCTTGCTGACATCAAAGGAGAGGTCGTGTCTTGACACCATATTACTAATCTTAATCTCCTCCCTATATTCCGTTCTGTCATTATTTGAGATCCTGTCCTCAACAGTGGCGTTGTCTGTAAACTACGGTTACTTCGAGCCACAATGTCAAAAAACACTTTTTACTGTTGCCCCCTCTCAGCAAATCTACTCCCATTTCCTTGTTTGCATCAAATCAAGTTCCCTTTCTTTGTTTGCTGAAATAAAATCTACTACTTGAATGGTTCTGTTAAAATCCAAAATGAACATCAGTACTCCTTAATAATACAGCTGATGTTTGAGTGCTGTAGGTAAAGGACTAAAAAATCTGTTAGATAATTGAGGGAGAGAAATACCAAATGCCCACATAAAGCATTAGATCAGGACAAATTAGGGTGTGTGACTCAAATAAGGATTCCTTATTCCAAGACATGGACAGGAGGAACAAACTGAATGAACTGTAGGTCCAAATTCAATGTAGGTCGTTATGGTGGATACACTTTGGGAAATTAAACCAGAGTAGGACATACACAATGAATAACAGGGCCCTGGGGAGTGTTGTTGAACACAGAGACATTGGAGTATGAGTACATCATTCCCTAAGCAAGTACACATGTACACAGGATGGTGAGTCATATTTCTGGTATGCTTGCCCTCATTGGCTGAGGCAATGAGTACAAGAGTTGGCCATTGTGTAACAGTTGTATAAAAGATTGATTAGGCCACACTAGGACTATTGTGTGCAGTTCTGGTTACCAAACTAGAAGAATGATGCGATTAAGCTTGAGTGACTGCAGATAAGATTAACAAAGATGTTGCCTGGCTTTGAGGGCTTGAGTTATCAAACGAGATTGGATTGGCTAGATCTGTTTTCCTTAGAGCAAAGGAGGCCCAGTTATGACATGATAGAGCTATCTAATGACGGGTAGAGATGGGATTGGATAGCCAGTGTCTGTTTACCATGGTAGAGAAATTGGTATCTGCAATGAACTGTCAGAGGAGGTGGTGGAAGGCAGGAACAGTAACAATATTTCAATAGTCTAGTCAATTTATTTGTCACATACACATAAATGTGCAGTGAAATGAAAGATTACCCACAGTCCAACAATAAGACCAATAAAAATAAGCAATAAAAATATGCAATAACACACAATCATAAACCAACACCAAACAAAAAGAAACATCCATCACAGTGAGTCTCCTCCAGTCACCTCCTCACTGTGATGGAAGGCCGGAATGTATTTTCTCTTCCCCTGCCGTCTTCTTCTGCGGTCAGGCTGTTGAACTTGCCACCGAATGAGCTGGGTATTGAAGGACATGAAGTTCATGGAGGCAAGTGGGATTAGTATAGATAGGCATGGTGTTCGGCAAAGACACTGTGGGCAGGGAGGGTTTGTTATGTTGCAGGGGTCCTATGATAGAAACGTACAAGCAGATTATCAAAACGACAGGAAAGATAGCAAAATGAGAAGGGAAAGGAAAGGCAAGGCTTTAACAATTAAGGATAAAATCACTTCATCAACAATGGAGGCTGGAAGTAAGTAAGTAATGGAAATCTATGTGTTAAAATATAGAAAATGATTTATCACTAGTTGGGGTGTACAATTTGCTGTCAGTAGCCGTGTGGAGCATCAATAAATGCAGATGTTAGCCAAGCGAGTAAGAAAGGTACAGTTGTGTTAATGGGTAATTTTGGATTTCACTTACATTGGGATAAGAAGGTTAACTCTCAGTAATTTATTTTTTAGTATTTCTTGGATAGATATGTCTTAACAAATACAGTAATTAGCTGCAATTAGTTAGTTGCTCAATATGGTTTCCTCCCACACTCCAAAGATGTACAGGTATGTAGGTTAATTGGCTGGGTAAATGTAAAAATTGTCCCTAGTGGGTGTAGGATAGTGTTAATGTACGGGGATCACTGGGCGGCACGGACTTGGAGGGCCGAAAAGGCCTGTTTCCGGCTGTAGATATATGATATGATGATATGATATGGGAATGCTCATCTAATGGGGGCCATACTACAATCGGTGCAATATTCAAAAAGGAGAAACACAAAACAACTTAAGTTTGGCTGAGTTTTGTGTGATGCAACATACACTAGTTTAAAAAAATCTTCCATTGACTAAAACAAAATGGTCAGTGGCAGTGTTTTTAATTTACATCCAAATATACAGAATTGATTATCCCAAAGGTGCGTGGGATGGTTAACTACAATGGGATGGATAAAGTAATGAACAAAAAAAATAGCAAGAATAACTTAAATCAGTTTTGCCGTAAACATAGGCTGTGGCTGATCCTGTGCCTCAAGTCCACGTTCCTGCCTGATCCCTAAGCTCTCATTTGTCCAAAGATAGATTTTCACATAGAACAATGGAACAGTATAGCACAAGAACAGGCCCTTCGGCCCACTTTGCCTGTGCCGAACATGATGCCAAAACCAACTCTTATCTGCCTGCATATAATCTATGTCCTCCATTCCCTGCACACCCATGTGCCTATCCAAACGTCTCTTATATGCCACAACCATATCTGCCTCACGCACCATTCCTAGCAGTGTGTTCCAGGCACTCACCAGCATCTGTGAAACTTGCTCTGCACATCTCCTTTAAACTTTGCCCCTCTCACTTTATAGCTATGCCCTCTAGCAATTATTTAATTGTTTTTTTTAATCCTGGGAAATAGGTTCTGACTGTCTACCCTATCTATGCCTCTCATTATTTGATATACTTCTATCAGGTCTCCTCGCAACCTCTGACATTCCAGAGAAAACCATCCTGGACAGTCCAACCACTTCTAAGCCTGACTCCAAGCATTCTGGGAAACCTCCTCTGTGCCCTTTCCAAAGCCTCCATCATCTCCATGTAATGGGGTGGTTGACTAAATGCATCTTAGCTAGAGTCCGACAAACTGTATTGTAACTTTCTGACTCTTATACTCTTTGACAATCTCAACTTTTAATAGACACTTGTCTAAGAGGTGGAGAACTCAAAGGTTTTACAATAGTTAACATGAAATAGTTCCAATTTGTATCACACTAAGTGACCAGTCTCTGATCTGCAGCAAATCCTCCCCTTCTCCCCCACCCCCCCTTATTTTTAAGATTCAGCTGGAAGCTAACTCTCAGCGAGGAGCTATCATTTATTTATAAAAACATGTGAAACAAGTCCAGTCATTGAATGCAACCAGAAAGGAATTTGCAATTATGTAATACAGCGCCCTCCATAATGTTTGGGACACAGGCCCATAATTTATTTATTTGCCTCTGTATTCCACAATTTGAGATTTGTAATAGAAAAAAATCACATGTGGTTAAAGTGCACATTGTCAGATTTTAATAAAGGCCATTTTTATACATTTTGGTTTCACCATGTAGAAATTACAGCTGTGTTTATACATAGTCCCCCCATTTCAGGGCACCATAATGTTTGAGACACATGGCTTCACAGGCATTTGCAATTGCTCAGGTGTGTTTAATTGCCTCCTCAATGCAAATATAAGAAAGATCTCAGCGCCTTGTCTTTCCTCCAGTCTTTCCATTACCTTTGGAAACTTTTATTGGTGTTTATCAACATGAGGACCAACGTTTCGGCAATGAAAGTCAAATAAGCCATTATGAGACCGAGAAACAAAAATAAAACTGCTAGAGACATCAGCCAAACCTTAGGCTTGCCAAAATCAACTATTTGGAACACAATTAAGAAGAAAGAGAGCACTGGTGAGCTTACTAATCGCAAAGGGACTTGCAGGCCAAGAAAGACCTCCACAGCTGATGTAGAAGAATTCTCTCTCTAATAATAAAGAAAAATCCCCAAACACCTGTCTGACAGATCAGAAACACTCTTCAGGAGTCAGGTGTGGATTTGTCAATGACCACTGTCCGCAGAAGACTTCATGAACAGAAATACAGAAGCTACACTGCAAGATGCAAACCACTGGTTAGCCGCAAAAGTAGGATGGCCAGGTTACAGTTTGCCAAGCAGTACTTAAAAGAGCAACCACAGTTCTGGAAAAAGGTCTTTTTGACAGATGAGACGAAGATTAACTTGTATCAGAGTGATGGCAAAAACAAAGTATGGAGAAGAGAAGGAACTGCCCAAGATCCAAAGCATACCACCTCATCTGTGAAACATGGTGGTGAGTGTGTTATGGCCTGGGCATGTGTGGCTGCTGAAGATACTGGCTCACTTATCTTCATTGAGGATACAACTGCTGATGGTAGTAGCATAATGAATTCTGATGTGTATAGACACATCCTATCTGCTCAAGTTCAAACAAATGCCTCAAAACTCATTGGCCGGTGGTTTATTCTACAACAAGACAATGATCCCAAACATACTGCTAAAGCAACAAAGGAGTTTTTCAAAGCTAAAAAATGGACAGTTCTTGAGTGGCTGAGACAATCACCCAATCTGAACCCAATTGAGCATGCCTTTTATATGCTGAAGAGAAAACTGAAGGGGACTAGCCCCCAAAACAAGCATAAGCTAAAGATGGCTGCAATACAAGCCTGGCAGATCATCACCAGAGAAGACACCCAGCAACTGGTGATGCCCATGATTCACAGACTTCAAGCAGTCATTGCATGCAAAGGATATGCAACAAAATACTAAACATGACTACTTTCATTTACATGACATTGCTGTGTCCCAAACATTATGGTGCCCTGAAATGGGGGGACAATGTATAAACACTGCTGTCATTTCTACAGGATGACACCAAAATGTATAAAAATGGCCTTTATTAAAATCTGACAATGTGCACTTTAATCACATGTGATTTTTTTCTATTACAAATCTCAAATTGTGGAGTACCGAGGTAAATAAATGATGGGTCTTTGTCCTAAACATTATGGCGGGCACTGCATCTAGCATGGCCACGGGATCTCTCAAAACACTTCAATGCTGGCTGCAGTTTTTAATTCTCTACTTGATATAGCTATATATGGTAAAGAATTTGTAACACATTCAGCTAATGGAAATGGAGTTGATAATTTAAATTATTTATTTAATCTTCATATTTATAACATTATTGTTGCTGTTCAGAATTATAAAGGTGTATTCATAACATACAGCACAAATTACTGTAATTAATGTCATTGTTTTTTGGTAAAATGTAAGTTTGCTCGTGCAGACATTACTGAATACACTGGGGTCGATTTTTAGTTTTGCTGATGGTATAAAACAAAATTAGCCTAATTTGCTTTTTTGACTTCCACCATGACCAATAACACAATTTTATTTTATTGGCATACAGCTAACTTATATTTTTTGTTTTTCAGATAAAGTGAAAGCCTTTCGTACAACTCTTCAGGAGGAAGAACAGGCTAGTCGGCAAATCAATCCGAAGCGGCCAAGAGCCACTTAAGTTTCAAACAAATTCAAATCAAATGGTTCACAAAATCCTAATACGAAACTTCCCTACTAATTTTGAGCTGTGGTCACCAGAAGCCAATCACTGGAATGCTAAGAACTTTTGGAACTGCATCAATTGAAACTTTCTTCCATTTTACTTGATTTTTTTTAAAAAACCCACTCCCATGGTATTACTACCAAACAAATGCTTCTAATCCAACAGCACAGGGTTAGAACATTTATGAAGTACTTTGACTTTTTTTTGGCTTTAGCAAGAGCCTTTAGCCAGAAAATCTTTGCCAACTTTTTTTTTAACGTGTCAAAACAACTGTGGAAATTCTGCATTTAGATACTCAGTATTTTTTATTTTATTTTTTAATTGATGTGGTTACATTTTATTACCATAGCTGGCTGTGCAGTTTAAGTGTGTTTGCATGCATGCACAAACCATTTGTGAAGTAATTTCCTATTAGACGAGATTGAGCTTGCCCTGTTTTTTCCTTTTGCCTTCTGAGAGGCTGATGTCCCCAAAACAACATATCTAACATTAGGCATATGTTACTTTAATAAAAACATTGTTTTCTGTGTAAATTAATTTATTACGCCCTTATTTTGTTTTGAGCCATCTTTTGTCAAGTATGTTCTATTATTTCACAAGATAGTGCCATTTCATCAATGTATTTAAAATGGCAGTTGGTCCCGAAATGCATAATGGTACACACATAAATTGACATTCCATATACTTTATCAATGAAGTCTTTCAGTGCAGCTTTTTTTAAGGTATTCTTTAAAAATAAAAATAAATCAGTAATGTTCTTCACAACATATTATTTTAACAACAATGAGAGAGTATTGAAAATAAAATAAAAGGAACCATTGGGATCAATTGTACTTAAAACATCAGTACTAAATAGGATTCAACAGCAAAGTTTCCTTCATATTTTCAAGATTTCAATGTGAGCATACTTTTACTATTTTTTTCTATGTACAGGAGCTAAAATGTAGATTAAAGTGGTAGGAATTAATGTATTGAAACATTTGGTTTGAAGCATGATTAAAGGGCAAAGCTTGGGAATTAGTGAATGGAACAGTATACTGTGATGTCTCACTGTTCAGATGAGTACAGAAGACTGGAGGTGGTTTCAGGAAAACTCAGTTAGGATGATCGCCATTTTTATGTCTTTGAAATCATTGAAGTACAAAATTTTCCCACGTTCATTTAAATACACCATCACATTGGTGTGAACTGAAGATTACAATGGACAGCTATCCCACCTAACTTTTCATTTTTAACTATCATTTGTTCATTTCTCACTCACTAAAATACAAACTAAGCCCATTACTTTACGAGTTTACTTCCTGCAGATAACAGTAAAATGTTGCCGAATGTGAAAAATTTTAATGCAGCATTCTTCCATTTCATGTAAAATGTGTATTTAATATCTTGTCTGGAACTGCACCTGATTCTTACCACATTGTGGTTTGATTTAGAACTAGAATTGACAAAATATTTGGAGGGTTTTGATAGAATACTGTAGTAATTATCAACTGGAACTTGCGGATATTCAGAGAAGTGCATATAACGTTAGTTTTTAATCTTCCTCAAGTAATAACCAATTATTCAACATGAATTGAAAACCCTGTTTTTGGCATTTCACTTCAATCCAAATGTGATATCCTAATTTTTATTCAAACAATTGTTATAAGAATTTGGAACAGTGAGGGCTTGTGCATCATATTTAAGTACATTTTGTGATGTTTTGCTCTTAAGTTTCTAAATACCCTTTTGTAAAATGCCAAACAAAATTAAAGGAAGCTAAACATGGATGTATGAGTTTCATAGTAGTTTGGATTTTTATAGATTGTGTAATACTTAGTGCCTTTGTTAACATTTGTAGCAATAGTACAATGGATTAATTGTTTTGTATTGCTTATTTTTCATATTGTAACTTCCTATATTTTTAGTTTAATTTTTTTTGCTTTTAAAGTAGGATTGAGGAAATGTTTTCTTGCACATTCCTCCTGTGTCAGCTGTGCGTTCCTTTTAGATACAAATCTATATTTAGATTTTGTGGTTTTATGAAAATTGTCAAACTTACCTAAATAACCTAAATTTTAATCAAAAAAATACACTAGTTCCAAAAATTGCAATAATTCTGTCTGGAAGAATACTGCAATAGTGAAATTTAACTCCACAATAGAGAATAATTAAAAACAAAATGTGGAAAAATTCACAAATCAAGTGGCATCCATGGATCGCTGAAAGGTTAATGTTTCAGATTAAAGGCATTTCACAATAACAGAGAGTACTAATGTGCTGCAGGGGGTTTGGGGAGGGATGGATGAAACAAAACGGAACATCTGAGCTGTTGATGACGACAACTGGTTGATAATACAAGGGCAATTAGAGGGAGAACTGGGAAATGACTAGCAGATTAGACCATGATTATAGAAAGGTTTGGTCAATATTACAAATGGACGACTTGCACCAGAAATGGTCAGTTGTGATACAGAGCAACCAGGTTACCAGAATTTTTAATTTTAAGTAAGTTATTCCAATTCTATCAAATTTCAACAAATACTAAAGTACAAATCATTAACAATTTCTAAGCAAAACGAATCTTCACTAAAAAAACTGGTTTGAACCAGGGAATAAACTTTTGGTGAGGCAGACATACTGTAGCAATTAAGTCATTCACAATAATTTGAATTGTGTGTAGGAAGAGTAAATGAACGTAATCACGAGTTGCTAGTGAACTATGGATCAGTTGAATTTCAATTGCAATGAATGTGTCCATCTCTAATATTCATCGGTGTTCAATTTCTCATCTCTGCCAGTTATTTCACTTATTTTTAAATCGATGCAGAATTCATTGACTTAAAGGAAAATAAATACTTCCTCTGGGGCAGAATTTTTATATTTAGTTTATAGATACAGCGCGGCAACAGGCCCTTCAGCCCATCAAGTCCGCACTGACCAGCGATCCCTGCACACTTACACTATCCTATGCACACTAGGGACAATTTCTAATTATACTAAAACAATTAACCTACAAACCTGTAGGTCTTTAGAGTAGGAGGAAACCGATCCTAGAGAAAACCCACGCATCTCACGGGGAAACGCAATAACTCTGTACAGACAAGCACCTGCAGTCAGGATTGAACCCTGGTCTTTGGCGCTGTAAGGCCGTGACTCAACCGCTGCTCATAACTAACTTTTCCCATATTCTCATTTGCGTAAACGATTACAACATGCCATGGTTTTTAAATAACAAAAATTACAGATTTGGCACATCCTTGGAAATACAGTATGGTAAGTAACCCACTCAAAATGTATTTAAATATAAATCTGACGCAACCTCTTGTTTTCTATAACTAATAGTTGAGCTATTGCCTAACATGTGTCTAAAGCAGCTTCAACGTGATCTTGTGTTGCAGCAAAGGAAAATATCGTGTGCATTAACTAGATCCACCGGTTCTGCAGTCTTTACATCTGTGTGTATACCTTGCGATGTACCTTTTAATGTTCACTTTTTTGAATTACTTTCTGGTCCTTGCTAAATATTACACATTTGCAAATGGAGATCAATGCATAGAGTTTTTCTGCTGTCCTGCCCTGATTGATATTTTCCTACATCGACAGCTTATCAAATACTGGTTCTTGCAACAAATTTGCATCAACTGTTAAACTTAGCTCCTACATTTTTGCTCTGAATTTTCACTACCCTTTAATACTTCACACTGTTCTTTGTCATTTGCCGAATCATATCTCTGTTAAGGACAATCTTAATTTGGTTTCTTCCATTTATGGTAAATACAATGATCATTACATGCAACAAGCTGCAGTAACTCAGCGGGGACAGGCAGCATCTCTGGAGAGAAGGAATGGGTGACATTTTGGGTCGAGACCCTTCTGAGTTACTCCAGCCTTTTACTCCTGCTGCTACCTTCCAGTTTATTCCTTCAAACAAACTCCAGAAATGCATTCTGCTATGTAATACAAAATTTCTCAATTTGAAAAATTGTTCACTTTTAACCCATTTTAGTTTGGAGGAATTGGATTTTTTTTTCTATCAATCCCTATTTGTCTTTAAAATGTTATTGTTTGCCTTTGTGTATTTTCTTTAAATTCTCCTTGTGCCTGCCTGTGTAGGATTTGTATGGCCGGGCAAAAGAGCTTTTCTAACTTCAGCTGCATATTCAATCTCTTATAACTTCTTGGTTTTAATATATTCAATCATTGAAAAGTAGGAAATGTGCATTTTTCTTCTTTTAAAGTGCACATCTGACTTATGATTAATACTTCTAAAGATCAATGAAGTGACTATTTGTCGAATTCAAGTTGCATCTTCAATGTACAATCCAGAGTTCATTTTTGTGATGAAACCTTTTTCTTGCAATCATAATGAAGACCCATTGGCCAGTATTTGTCTTATGGGATGTAGCATGGGGCAATAGTGAGAGTTTGAGGCATTCCTGCAGAGTGAAGGGCACGGCAGCTGAGAATAAGGAATCCTGGAAGACGAGTCTCTGATCAGGAAAATGGAAGCATAGGCTGGAATCAAGTGTATCGCAGCTGATGGCAGGGGAATGGATTGAGAGGGAAAAATAGATCAGCCATGATTGAATGGTGGAGTAAACCTGGGTTATGGGTTAAATAGCATAATTCTGCTCCATATCTTATGGTATTCCTGGAGTTTAGAGGACATAACGCATACTTAAGGAAATTGGGAAGGCAGATAGGGGGCAGGAGATAACTGGCAAATAATATTATGGAGAATCCAGAGATTTTTAAGTACATTCTGGGCTAAAGGGTAACAAGCAAAAGAACAGAACACCTCAGAAACCAAAGTGGTCAGTTATGTGTTGAACTGCAGATGATAGGTAAGGTCCTCTGAGTATTTCTCCTCTGCTTTAATTGGAGAAAAATGTGAAAGCTTGGGAACTTTGGACAGTAATGGAGATGTCTTGATGACAATCCTTATTCTGGTCAAGAGGGTACTGGACACCTATGGCACATGAAAGTAGATACAGTGCCCTCCATAATGTTTGGGACAAAGACCATCATTTATTTATTTGCCTCTGTACTGCACAATTTGAGATTTGTAATAGGAAAAAATCACATGTGATTAAAGTGCACATTGTCAGATTTTGATAAAGGCCATTTTTATACATTTTGGTTTCACCATGTAGAAATTACAGCAGTGTTTATACATAGTCTCCCCATTTCAAGGCACCATAATGTTTGAGACACATGGCTTCACAGGTGTTTGTAATTGCTCAGGTGTGTTTAAATGCCTCCTTAATGCAGGGGGGGGGGGGGGGGGGAAGGAAGGAAGGGGAACTATGTATAAACACTGCTGTAATTTCTACATGGTGAAACCGAAATGCATAAAAATGGCCTTTATTAAAATCTGACAATATGCACTTTAACCACATGTGATTTTTTTTTTCTATTACGAACCTCAAATTGTGGAGTACAGAGGCAGATAAATAAATGATGGGTTTTTGTCCCAAACATTATGGAGGGCACTGTAAATCTCATGGGCCTGATCAAATATATATGAGCATGCTGTTGGAAGCTAGAGAAGGATGGGGAGGGACCTCATTGAAACTTATCGAATAATAATAATAATAATAATATTCATTTATTGTCATTGCAACGAGTACAACAAAATTAAAAAATAGCCAATCCTGACGGTGCGTACAAACATATATGCAATAAATGCAAAAAACAAATAAATACAATTATATTAAGTACAAAGATTTTTTAACAGTGTTGCGTAGTGCAGAAGGTAGTGTTCAGTTCTCGTATGGCCCTGGGGTAAAAACTGTTCTTAAGTCTGTTTGTTCGGGATTTGATCGACCTGAAACGTCGACCAGAGGGCAGATGAACAAACAGACGGTGGCCGGGGTGGGATGGATCTTTTATTATTTTGCCTGCTCTACTGAGGCAGCGTAGGCTGAACAGGTGCTCCAGGGAGGGCAGTGAGCAGCCGATGATCTTCTGGGCCGTTGTGATGACCCTCTGAAGGGCCTTCCTGTCCTTTTCTGAGCAGCTGGCATACCATGTGGTTATACAGTATGCCAGCACACTCTCGATGGAGCAGTGATAGAAGGACATCATGAGCTTCTCCTGCAGGTTGGTTTTCCTGAGGATCCTCAGGAAGTGGAGTCTCTGCTGTGCCTTCTTTACTGTGGTGATGGTGTTGGTAGACCAGGTAAGATCCTCTGCGATGTGCGTACCCAGGAACCTGAAAGCGGGTACCCTTTCCACACAGACCCCATTGATGTAGAGTGGGTCGTATTCTACACTGGTTTTCCTGAAGTCAATTATAAGTTCCTTTGTTTTGGAGGAGTTCAGGACAAGATTGATGACAAAAAGTCTGTCATCAGCGGCCTTAACGACTACCGTCCGGATAGGCTTGGATAGAGTGGTTGTGGAGAGGATGTTTCCACTAGTGGAAGAGTCTAGGACCAGAGGTCATTGCCTCAGAATAAACGGCAGTTCCTTTAGGAAGGAAATTAGGAATTTCTTTAGTCAGAGGGTGGTGAATCTGTGGAATTGCTACAGAGGCTGTGGAGGACAATAGGTGCAGGAGTAGGCCCTTCGAGCCAGCACCGCCATTCAATGTGATCATGGCTGATCATTCTCAGTCAGTACCCCGTTCCTGCCTTCTCCCCATACCCCCTGACTCCGCTATCCTTAAGAGCTCTATCTAGCTCTCTCTTGAATGTATTCAGAGAATTGGCCTCCACTGCCCTCTGAGGCAGAGAATTCCACCGATTCACAACTCTCTGACTAAAAAAGTTTTTCCTCATCTCTGTTCTAAATGGCCTACCCCTTATTCTTAAACTGTGGCCCCTGGTTCTGGACTCCCCCAACATTGGGAACATGTTTCCTGCCTCTAACATGTCCAACCCCTTAATAATCTTATACGTTTCGATAAGATCCCCTCTCATCCTTCTAAATTCCAGTGTATACCTGCCAGGGACCCATTATACTCAGAACCAAGTTGATCCTGGCAGAAGAAACAGCCAAGAAAATCTGTGACACTCGTGCACCCTCTGCAGGGAAACAGGGTCAATCACAAGGAGCACATTGGAGAGAATGAATGGGTGACGTTTCGGGTCGAGACTCTTCTTCAGACTTTTGTCAGGGGAGTGGGTGGTACAGAGATAAAATGCAGCCGGAGACAGTAAGACTGGTAGGAGAACTGGGAAGGGGGATGGAGAGAGAGGGAAAGCAAGAGCTACGAAGTTAAGAGAAATCAATGTTCATACCACTGGAGTGTAAGCTACCCAAGTGAAATATGAGGTGCTGTTCCTCCAAATTGCGCGAGGCCTCACTCTGACAATGGAGAAGGCCCAGGAAAGCATTGCATTGGCTGATGGGGGTGGAAGGTGATGACAAGGAGAGACTGTCTTTGTTACAAATGGGGGGGGGGGGGGGGGGGGAGCTGCGGGATATCAGAGACCCTAATGAGAGCCTCATCTATAATGGAAGAGGGGAACCCCCATTCCCTAAAGAATGAGAATATCTCTGATCACCTAGTATGGAACACCTCATCCTGGGCGCAGATCCGGCGTAGATGGAGGAATTGGTAGGGGATAGTCTTTACAGGAAGCAGGGTGGGAAGGTGTAGGCTAGGGTGTCGGTGGGTTTGTAATAGATGTCAATCAATGGTTTGTCTCCTGTGATGGAGACGGTGAAATCTTGAAACAGTAGGGAAATGTCACAGATGGTCCAAGTGAATTTGAGTGTTAGGTGTAAATTAGTCGTGAAGTTGAAGTCCATGAGTTCTGCATGGGTGCAGAAGGTAGCACCGATGCAGTCATCAAAGTAGCAGAGGTAGAGTTTTGGGATAGAGTCAGTGTACGCCTGTAACAGTGATTGTTCGACGTACCCTACAAAGAGGTAGGCATAGCTGGGGCCCATGTGAGTGCCCATAGCTACACCTTGAATTTGGGTTGCGACGGCTGATGGGGTGAAAGGTATGGACAAGGGGGACTCTGTCTTTGATGGCGACGGTTGATGAACAACACATAATCATGTCATTTTCGCCAACTCCAATGGGATCCCACTACTAGCCACATCTTCCTATCTCCACCCCTTTCTGCTTTCTGCTGAGACCGTTCCCTCCACAACTCCCTGGTCAACTCGTCCCTTCCCACCCAAACCACCCACTCCCTAGGTACTTTCCGCTGCAAACGCAGGAAATGCAACACCACCCCCCTCTACTCCGTCCAAGGACCCCAACAGTCTTTTCAGGTGAGGCAGAGGTTCACTCGCACCTCCTCCAACCTAATTTACTGTATCTGCTGTTCCAGGTGTGGACTTCTGTATATCGCCGATACCGAGCACAGGTTTGGCGATCGTTTCACTGAACACCTCCCTTCGGTCCTACCCGCTCTCCTGGTTACTCAACACTTTAAGGCCCAGCACAAATTGGAGGAACAGCACCTCATTTATTTTGGGTAGCTTGAATCCCAGCAGTATGAACATTGACTTCTCTTTCAAGTAGCTCTTGCTTTCACTCTCTCTCCATCCCTTTTCCAGTTCTCCCACCAATCTTACTGTCTCAGACTACATTTTATCTCTGTACTGCCTGACATCAGTCTGAAGAAGGGTCTCGACCCGAAACGTCCTCTATTCCTTCTCTCCAGAGATGCTGCCGGTCCCACTGAATTACTCCAGCATTTTGTGTCTACACTCTCAATCTTGGAGTATGGACCCTATGATCGAAGAGACCAAAGCCCTAAGGAGAGAAACCACTCCGCACCCTCCTCTGGGAAGTGCAGAACCAATCCTGGAATCAATCATCCTCCAGCAGCTGGTTAAAGTTAAAGGGGCCCCACCCACATGTGCAGCAGGATGAGCTCCATCCACACCAGGTGGTTGACCGAGCACTACTCCGGCCACATGGAGGCCACTGAGGCATACTCCTTTGAAAGGTTCAAGCGGTCGCTCTAAAAGTCCACCTGCCTCCAGAAGTCTAGGTGACAGCACTGGAGTCAGGGTGGTGATTGTGCCAGATAGCCACTGTCAAAGGAGCCAATTAATTCTTTCAACTTCATCGATGCCTTGCCGTGCTGGGAACCAGAAAGATATCCCTCTGAAGGTACAGTTGAAGTTGACGTCCCCCACCCCTGAGGATGATGCACTCATCAGGATTGATGGAGCTCAAGGGAGTGGACACCTCCCAAAATAGGTGTGCCTACATCATGCCAGATGTGAGGGCATACATGTTCAAAGTGCAACAGCATGCCTTCCAGGCACATGGCCAGGCGAAGCAAATGGTCATGTCAAGATGTGTAGGAAGGAACTGCAGACGTTGGTTTAAACTGAAGATAGGCACAAACTGCTGGAGTAACACGGCGGGACAGGCTACATCTCTGGAGAGAAGGAATGGGGGAAGTTTCGGGTCTGACTGAAGGAGGGTCTGAAGACGGGTCTCAATCCGAAACGCCACCCATTCCTTCTTTCCAGAGACGGTCATGTCAAGATCATGGACCTCAAGGATCTCTGGCTGGAAACACAGGGCCAACACGGTAACTACCCCACATCACTTCAGGAGCCAAGCAGATTAGTTTTCTGGAAGGGAAGTAGGAAGGTCACCACATATCTTGTCCCGGAGGCCTGAGAGATGCTGATTTTGAGCATATGCAAAAGCAGTTTCCTAAATTAAAGCCTTGGTTGGCTTGCTAGACATAAGTAATTATGAGCATTTCAACCTGGCCTGACCTGGCATTTCAACACCACTTGAGTACCAAGTATGAATTGCTGAGAAGAATTACAATACCATTGGATTTTATTGGAAGAACAATTTTACAAGAAATTGATATTGAGTTTAGAAAAAGTAAAATCCTGTACTTAATTATTGAAAATATACATTGCTGTTACCCCATAACACATACTTGATAAAGTATAAAAACGCATTTTTAAAGGTAGCAACATTTTTCAAGTTATTTTATTTACAGATGTTACATATTTTCCTAACCACGCATCTTTGTGCAAACTTAAGTTATTTTTATTTGCAAAGTAAATTCATTAGATATAATTTAACCATGTTGAACTTCTCTCAAGTGATTGTAAATCACTCAATCCTGCAACAAAAAGAATAAAAAAGGTCCTGCAGCAAAATATTAAATCCACACTGAAGTTCCAGAAAGTACTTTCACGAGAAGTGGATTCCTTGTGAATTGAAACCATGGAGCAAACTGCAAAAGAAAACAGAAACATTACCTTGATGTATTGAAGTATTTAAATTGTTTCTCTCCCTTTCCATCTCCAACAGTTAACATGTACATCTATATCTATATTATTATTATAATACTGAAACTGTCGATTTGTTTGTGCGTATGTGTTTATGCGTGTACCATACCCTCTACACAGCCAAAACAGTACACAACAGCGTGACAATTTTACGCCCACCATTCCCCCTTGATCTGAATAAAGCCACTTTTGTTACTTTTTTTTTTTTTTTTAACCTAATAAACTTTAATAAATGCACCCCCCCCCCCCACCCAAAGGACTAGCCCCAGCATGCCCCACGCTTGACCTTCCTCCTGTGGTGCAGCGCAGAGGCAGAGGATCCACAAGATGGCCGTCCCCACCGATCGCAGCCGAACTGCAGGGGAGACTTCGGCTCCATGCCTGGCCCGCAGGAGAAATGGGGCCGAGGTCAGTGCCCACCCACGGCCCCGGGAGACACTCCCCACCTAGCAAAGGGCCCATGCCATTGCCGCCGTTCCCCGCCGCTCGCTGCAGATGACGCTTTGGCTCCACGCCCGGCCCGCAGGAGAAACAGGGCCGAGGTCAGTGCCCTTTCCCTGTCTCCCCTTGCCCACCCACGGCCACGGGGGCACTCCCCACCTGGCAACGGATCCATGGTTGGGCTGGGAGGGGTGGAGGGATGAAGGGGATAGGGGGGAGTGGAGGGAGGGGTGAAGGGGATGGGGAGAGGTGAAGGCGAGAGGAGGAGGGGGGGAGGGGACGAGGAGCTGCACCATCGCAGGAAAGCTTTGGACCCAACGGGTCCACGATCTAGTTTATTTTAAAAGTACAGAGTTTATATTTTTGGAAATATGAATTTACTGCTGTTTGGTGCATGACAACACTAGTATTTTTATAAAGCTGAATAGTTAAATTAATCAAAACTGAATTTACACAATCAATCCATCTGAATGCTCAAATGCAGTTGACATTACAATACAGGTACTCCCCGACTTGTGCAAGGGCTACATTCCGTGAACCATTACCATTAACTGTCTCAGCAGTGTCCAGGGCACTTTCTGCAGTGTGCAGTCTTCGGGGTAGCCATTTTCAGCTAGTTTCCAACATAAACTTGATTGAACATACAATGTTGTGGAAATTACAAACTGCCTCAATTGCACGAGGGACTGAGTACAGAATTATTCACGTAACTGACCAATTGCAAAGTCAGGGAGTGTCTGTATTTTATTGTAACTTAACTACAAAATATAAAATAAAAAAGGCATTCTCAAGATCAACAAAGGAATGTAGAAACTATAGAATGTGAAAACAGATTTCTGTGTTGTCAAGTTTCCAACATCAAATTCCAAACATTACAGGCATGTAAATGCCAAAATGTTACTCATTTTTTTAATACATGGGTTGAGAAGCAGAGTAACCAGGGTGGAGGTGTGGCTATGATGGAATAGCATAAAGCCTTTGCACCTTTCTGAACATCCTAAATTTAAGGTCATTTTTCTTTACCTCATAAAGTCATCAATGTCCATTGTTCGAGCTCGTTTTTCACTGCAACCACTGTCTTCTAGGATTTTCTGGATTTTTTCAGAAATACTGAAATTTTCTGGAATTTCCTACGGCAAAGAAAGATCTGAACAATGAACGTGGGTACAATATTTAAAGCTCAATATAGGTAATTAGTTTGTACATAAAAGCTATCAAAATAATGTGGTTTATACCAGCCATTTCTATTCCCAAAAATTGATTTTGTTTTTTATATTAATAGTAATTCGTCATCATATGCATGCACTACTTCGGATAGTTTACTCAATTTTATGATTTGTAGAATTTTATGGACATCACAACATATTAAATTTACGTAATTTGACTAGACATTTTGTCACTGGATGAAAAAGTCTGAGAATAGAAAATTAGTGAATTAATGGGATTATTGCAATTGAATATAACTTTTATACTTACAATATTTCGCAAAGAACAGTGTATTCTGTAGTTTTTTTCCAGCAACTGTTGAACTGCCCTGGACCTACAAGTAAACAGAAGAATGGTCATCCATGCGAAGAACCGCAGGAGGTGGAAAAGGTCCTCAATGAATATTTCATGGAGTGAGACGAAGGAACTTGGTAAAATTCATGTAGATGTCTTGACGACAGTCCATATTATAATCAAGGAGGTGCTGGCTAGCTTAAAATGCACAAGGGTAGATAAACCTCCTGGGCCCAATCAGATATGTCCAAGCACACTGAAGAGCTAGAGAAGAAATTGCAGGAATCCTGGCTGAGATACCCAAATTATTGTCAGACATGGGTGAGGTGGGGGGTTAATGTTATGCCTCTAAGAAGGATTGCAAAGAAAAACCTGAGAACTATAAAGCAGTAAGCTTAACATCTGTTGTAGGAAAGTTACTGGAGAGCATTCTGAGGGATACGATATGCATGCATGTGGAAAGACGGGTTGATTAGAGATAATTACCATGGTTTTGTACATGGGAGACTGTGTCTTATGAATTTGAGTTCTTTGAAGTAGTAACCATGGTTGACAAGGCTTGTAGATATAGTCTGTATGATCTGCAGCAAGGTCTTTGATGAAGTTCCTCGTGGTAGGCTGCTCTGTAAGATTAGCTTGCATGAGATTCAGGGAGAGCTAGCTAACTGAATACAGAATTGGTTTTATGGTACAAACCAGAGGATGATGGTGGAAAGTTTTTTTTTTTGGACTGGAAGCCTGTGATTAGTAGTGTGCCTTCGGGATTGGTGCTGTCCATTGTTGATAATCAACAATTTGGATGAGAATGCACAAGGCATGATTAGTAAATTTGCAGATTACATTAAAAGGTGGTGTCATAGACAATGAAGATGGTTATCAAGAGTTTTGATTAGCTGGGGAAATGAGCCAGGAAACAGCTAATAGAAATTAATTCAACCAAGTATGAGGTGTTGCATTTTGGGAAGTTAAACCCGGGCAGGACCTTCAGTGAATTGTAGGGCTCTGGGGGATGCTGTAGAGCAGACTAATTGAGTACGTACATAGCTTTCTGACAGTGGCGTTGGAGGTTCGTGAGGGTGACTTTTGGCTTGTTGGATATTATCAGTCAAGGTTTGAGTTTAGAAGTTAGGACATACAAAGAATTGCAGATGCTGGAATCTTGAGCAAGACAAAGTGCTGGAGTAACTCAGCAGATCAGGCAGCATCTGTGCGGAAAATAGATCAGCAACGTTGTGAGTCGTGCCATTCAGCCTCTGGGATCTCAGAATGTTGTGTTACAACTGGACAAGATGATGAGGTGACACTTGGGAGTATTATGCTCAGTTTCGATCACAGTTGCAGGAAAGATGCCATTAATCTGGAAAGAGTGCAGAGAGGGTTTTCAAAATGTTGTCAGGACTCATGGGCTGACACTATAGGGAGAGATTGAGCAGGTTAGGAATTCATTCCTTGGAGCACAGGGGTCTAAGGGACTCAAAATCAAGAGGGGGAACAGATAAAGTGAATGCACACAATCTATTTCTCTCGGGCAGGGAAAATCAAGAACTAGAAGCCATACGTTTAAGGTGAGGAGGGAAAGATTGAATAGGAACCTGATAGACAAACTTTTCAGAGGGTAGCGAGTATATGGAACAATCTGCCAGAGGACATAATTGAGGCAGGTTCCCAAAGCATTTAAATGATAGTTGGACAGGTACATGGATAAGGAAATGTTTAAAAGGATAGTGGCCAAACATGGAGAAAAGGCATCAGCTTAGCTTCTTAGTTGACAAGGAAGAGTTGCGCCAAATCGCCTGTTTCCATGCTGGATGTCTATGTAAAGTAATAGACACCGTTAAACCTCAAAGCTATTTCAAAGCATCACATTGAACGTAGAACATCACACTTAAACTTAAAATGTGTAGGTGTCTACCTTAAACTTAAAATGTTTGTTCTGCTCGTACAAATGCATTAACCAAATATAAATATTAGTTTTGATTAAAACCATGCGAATTTCACATGAAGTCTTCTCACGGACATTTGTTAGAATATGACAAAATATTATTCTTCGCCTTCTAAAGATTTTTTAAATGAATATACTTACTTAAAAGCTGCAGTTAGAGTCTTGTTTTTTCTCACAAATGCTATCCGGACCAGACCATCCCACTCCTAGTATTGAATTAAAAAATGATGCATGAATAGAAAGATAATAACTTTTCCATGAATAGTCTTCGAACTAACAAATTTACACAAGATAATTACTACATATCATTTATCTGAATTAAAATACAATTTAACACTACGGATGTCATGCAAACTAATGTGTAGGAGGGAACTGCAGACGCTGGTTTAAACAGAAGATAGACACCAAAAGCTGGAGTAACTCAGCGGGACAGGCAGCATCTCTAGAGAGAAAGAATGGGTTTTGAGTCAAGACCCTTCTTCAGATTGTTTAGGGATAAGGGAAACGAGAGATATAGGCGATGATGTAGAGAGATAAAGAACAATGAATGAAAGATATGCAAAAAAGTGACGATGATAAAGGAAACAGGCCATTGTTAGCTGTTTGTTGGGTGGGGTAAAAAAAGAGGGAGAGAGAGAGAGAGAGAGGGGGAATGCCCGGGGAACCTAAAATTAGAGATATCATCAATCATACCACTGGGTTGTAAGCCGCCTAAGCGAAATATGAGATGCTGTTCCTCCAATTTGCGTTTAGCCTCACTCTGACAATGGAGGAGACCGAGGACAGAAAGGTCTCTGTGGGGAATGGGAAGGAGAATTAAAATGTTTAGCAACTGGGAGATCAAGTAGGTTCAGGCGGACTGAGTTCACTGTTCAGTGAAACGATTGCCCAGTCTACGTTTGATCTCGCCAATGTATAAGAGTCCACATCTTGAACAACGGATACAGTAAATGACGTTGGAGGAGGTACAAGTGAACCTCTGCCTAACCTGAAAGGACTGTCGGGGTCCCTGGACAGAGTCGAGGGAGAAGGTATAGGGACAGGTGTTGCATCTTCTGCGGTTGCTGGGGAAGGTACCTGGGGAAGGGGTGGTTTGGGTGGGAAGGGATGAGTTAACCAGGGAGTTGCGGAGGGAACAGTCTCTGCGGAAGGGGGTGGAGATGGGAAAATGTGGTTAGTGGTGGGATCCCATTGGAGGTGGCGGAAATTTCGGAGGATTATGTGTTGTGTGCGACGGTTGATGGGGTGAAAGGCAAGGACAAGGGGGAGCAAGGGCAGAGCTGCGGGGTACCGAGGAGACATGAGTGAGGACCTCATCTATGATGGGAGAGGGGAGATGAGAGAGGTTTCCTGAAGAATGAGGACATCTTGGATATCCTGGTATGGAACACCTCATCTTGGGCGCAGATGCGGCATAGACGGAGGAATTGGGAGTAGGGGATAGAGTCTGCAGGGTGGGAAGAAGTGTAGTCGAGATAGTTGTGGGAGTCAGTGAGTTTGTAATAGACATCAGTTGATAGTCTAGTTCCTGTGATGGAGACTGTGAGATGAAGAAAGGGGAGGGAGGTGTCGGAGATGGTCCAAGTAAATTTGAGTGCAGGATGGAAATTGGTGGTGAGGTTGATGAAGTTCATAAGTTCTGCATGGGAGCAGGAGGTAGCACTGACGCAGTCATCAATGTAACATTGTCATGTTATGCAAACTATTGGTGCTTTGCATTAGTCAACATTTGTGGCATTTGTGAAAACTGGAGAATTAACGTGATCCAATGATGATTGTTGTAACTTATGACAATATTCAACTTGCTGCCATGGTATGATAGGTTTAAATATATGTGTACCTTTGCCACATGGATTTCCTGATAATAACTAACCTGCCTGATAAGGCCCCTTACAACTGGCAAGGAAAACCAAATTTGTATCGATAGAAACTGGACAAAAGTCAGAATAAGGGAAACCAGGAAACAGTTGAGCAATAAATCCTTGGGGCAGAGATAAGATTTTCACAAGAACTTCGTAAAATCCATTTCTTTAGAATCCAAAGTATACAACTGTTCCAACTGCAACTCGTCTTTTCTGTAGCACAACACACGTTATATTATGGCAAGAAACTATTCATAACTGAAGGGTCAGAAAGGGAAACAAATCTAGAGTTAAAAACCAAGCAGATCTGACAGATTTAGAGCATTCTTCAACATTGGAGAAACAGATGTATCATTCATTGTTTTAAAGAGACCTTTAGCTTGCCATTTATCCATCACAAATATTAATAGTGAATATTGTAAGCTATTTGTTAGTGATAAGGAATTGCTTTCACCTGTGTAATTCAAACATTGGGTTATTTTTGGCAATACTCAATGGCCTGCGAATGCTCAGGCCCTTACCATAACATTTCAGGACAATTTAAGCATGCGAAATCATTCTCTGGATATGATCAGTTTGAGAAAATAAACAACATATGCAGAATGCACTACTAATAGGCCAGTAAAATCCAAGCCTGTAAGATATACAAATCTAACTTCACCTGGAAGTTCACTGGTGGAGGTGGATTCCTTGGTTCTATCCTAACCACACTTGACTCAACTTTAGGAGGTGGTCTGAAGTTGTTTTTCCCAACCTGGACAAAGAAAGATAAATTCCAAGCACTTTTGTAGCATTATACATTTTTTCTTTTTATGCTTAGAATATTGATCTGCCAACAATATCATGTTACATTTTACCAATTCCATCGAAGATATCCTATCAGACGTCTGACAAAAAGCTGGCTTTAAAACCTATGCATAGTCTACGAGGAAATACGGTAATTGAATAGATGGGTGATGGAAGGGAAAGCAGAGTTCAAATATATGAATGTAGATATAAAATACTGGAGCAACTCAGCAGGACAGGCAGCATCTCTGGAGAGAAGGAATGTTGCTTACTAATTTGTGCCAGGACATGGCATATCACCTGCTTACAAATATCGCATGCACATCAGCACTAGCAAGACCAAATGAGGTCCCCATTTAACATTATTTTCAAAAGCAGCATGTCTTTGGCATTGAAGCAGCAATGGACATGTGATTCAGAGGGAACAGTGCTATCAAGTGAATTCTAAGCTTTTTTTCAATTAAAGGAACAGCTTTATTCACTGCCTGGGAAAACAGTTAGAGATTTGTAAAATACCCGATTTTTTGATGGTGAATAGATAAAAGACCATTTTCATTGGTTCAGAAATCAATGACAAGAGTCCATGAATTTAAGGTTAAACAAAAAAGGAATTGAGATAAATGGCTAGACTGCATTTTGTATTGTGTGCAGTTCTGGTCACCCTATTACAAGAAGGAAATGGAAGTTTTCGAGAGGCTGCAGAAGAGATTTACCAGAATGTTGCCTGGGTATTATCTGTAAGGAGAGGTTGGACAAACTTGGATTGTTTCCCTAACACATTTGAAGCTGATGGGTCACCTGACAAAAGTTTATAAATTATGAGGGGCAGAGATAGGGTTGACAGTCAGAATCTTTTCCCAGAGTGGAAATATCAAAGACTAGTAGGCATTACTTTCTGGTCAGAGTAGGAAGTTGAAAGGACATATGTGGGGGAGGTACGCACGCACGCACACACAGTGGTAGGTGGCTGGAATGGAAATGGAATGCTGCCAGTGGAAAAAGGATAAAATAGTGGTGATTATGGGTCTTTGGGATAGGCACATGAATATACAAGGAATGGAGAGATATGGATCACATGCAGGCAGAGGAGATTGGTTTAACTTGGCATTATGTTTGGCACAGACATTGTGGGGTTGAACCGCCTGATCCAATGATCTATTCCACAGACTTTTGAATGTAGATGCTTTGCCAAGGTTTTAAAAAAAAACATTATTTCATTGCGTCAAACATGTATTGCATAGCTCTTCCTCGGAACAAAACTCTGAAATCACAGCAGTGTAATGGAATTACTTATTTGGCAAAGAGTCAGCACAAAATCCACTATAGTATAGCGCACTTTGAGTTTAGGAGCAGGGAGGTTCTGCTGCAGTTGTACAGGGCATTGGTGAGACCACACCTGGAGTATTGCGAACAGTTTTGGTCCCCTAATCTGAGGAAAGACATTCTTGCCATAGAGGGAGTACAGAGAAGGTTCACCAGATTGATTCCTGGGATGGCAGGACTTTCATATGAATTGGATAGACTCGGCTTGTACTCGCTGGAATTTAGAAGATTGAGGGGGGGATCTTATAGAAACTTACAAAATTCTTAAGGGGTTGGACAGGCTAGATGCAAGATTGTTCCCGATGTTGGGGAAGTCCAGAACAAGGGGTCACAGTTTAAAGATAAGGGGGAAGTCTTTTAGGACCGAGATGAGAACGTTTTTTTTCACACAGAGTGGTGAATCTGTGGAATTCTCTGCCACAGAAGGTAGTTGAGGCCAGTTCATTGGCTATATTTAAGAGGGAGTTGGATGTGGCCCTTGTGGCTAAAGGGATCAGGGGGAATGGAGAGAAGGCAGGTACGGGATACTGAGTTGGATGATCAGCCATGATCATATTGAATGGCGGTGCAGGCTCTAAGGGCCTAATGGCCTACTCCTGCACCTATTTTCTAAGTTTCTATAGTAAACTACATTCTCCTGTGTAGGTCAGCAATACTGAAATCAATTGCTGAAAGGCCACACAGTAACTTTAGTGTCAAACCAGAGTCATTCTGAGTCATTGTGATTCTGTAACACACCACACAGGCCACCCCCCAAGATATCAAAAATCCTAGAACACGCAAGTATAATAATTTGATCACAACCTTCATCAGATGATCTACACGTGCCAGTAGCTGTGTGTTGATTGAGAGCCTGCAGTATAATTTATCTCCTGGTGTTGCAACAAGTCGAAGGGCAAATTCCCGTTGGAACATCAACACTGCACACCTGTAAATGGAAATGCATACGCTGAGACAAAATTATGTAAATAAGAGCCACACCTAGTTACAACTTCAATGACTGAATACTTCCTTCTGCCCAGTAATAATACAAGAGGACATATCAAGCTTATCATTTTTAACTAGCTATTAAATGAACAAAACAAATTCACATGATACCTCCATTTGAATTGGTGATGGAAAATCATTAAGAAAACAGGATTGAGAGGTGGAAGGGGCCAGGAGAAACATAGTGAAACAAACTGGCACTTTCCCCCACTATTGACCAAGTTCACACTAAACTTCTGTCTAAAAATCTAGTTGTATCTTTGTTACCTGCTTCAATAATTTCTTATGGCAGGTTATCTCAGTGTCATTATTTTTCAGGCAGAAGAATTTTGACCAAAATTTTTAAAAATGGATGGAAATGCTCAGCAGGTCAGGTCGTATCTGTGGAAAGAGAAATAAAGTTAACTTTTCTGGTTGAATACCCATCGTCAGAACTAGGAACCTCATTAAGCAGAATGGAGGGTTGGGGGGGATGAGGATGGTAAAAATGTGATAGCCATCGGTACAGTAAACAAGGTTATCTTGTTAATGAGTGAATGGGAGCAGTTAGAAAGTGAGAAGATAGAAAATAAAACATGAAAGAATAAAGGAGCTGCAAAATGCAGAGTAGGAAGATATGCCTGGTAGATTTAACTGGCCATGTTTTGTTTTCCCAGAGGAAACAAAAAGTTTCAGTCAGAGAGTTGTGCATCTGTGGAATTCTCTGCCTCAGAAGGCAGTGGAGGCCAATTCTCTGAATGCATTCAAGAGAGAGCTAGATAGAGCTCTTAAGGATAGGGGGTATGGGGGTATGGGGAGAGGGCAGGATCGGGGTACTGATTGAGAATGATCAGCCATGATCACATTGAATGGCGGTGCTGGCTCGAAGGGCCTCCTCCTGCACCTATTGTCTATAAACAGGAAAAGGGAAACTTAGCTAATATCGCAGGACGATTGATGCAAAGAGAAAAGAAAAAGTCAAGCTACCCCAAGTTGTAGAATGCAATATAAAGTCCAGAAGGCTGCAACGTGCCCCGATGCAAGATGATCTCAAGCTTGCGCTGGACCTCACTGTGACAGTACAGTAGTCCACAGGTCAACAAGTCAGAGTGAGAGTGGGAATTATAGTAACAAGAGCTCGTCACCCCTTCGGACTGAACATTGGTATTCCACAAAGCAATCGCCCAATCTGCATTTAATTTTCTCAGTGTAGAAGAGACCACAACGTGAATGAAGGACTAGATTGGAAGAAGTAGAAGTGAATCTCAAGAGTCAAGGCATGTGTCAAGAGTTTTAATTGTCATATATGTATCAAAACAGAACAGTGGAATTCTTACTTGCAGCAGCTTAACAGGTCTGTAAACACAGTCATTGATGTATCAGGAAAAAGTTGTGAAATGTGCCTGGGTAGGACCGACACAAAGATTGTTCCATCTGTCTCATTAAAATGCACACATAGTTTGGGCCTAGGTCAGTGCCCATACCTGCACCTTTAATCTGGAAAAGGTGAATGGAATTGAAAAAGTTGTTCCATGTGAGAACTACATTAATCAGGCAAATAAATGTGTTGGGGTGGGGACAGGTTGGGCCTCTGCTGCAGGAAGACCATCCTTATATGGGATGAAAGTATAATCTAATTGAACATTCACAGTTGGGACCAGGGAACAGGAAACTATCAAAGTGGTGGAGTGCATCGAAGGTATCATTGATAATAGTGGGAAGGGACTGTTTTAGAGGTGGAAGAGAGACAATGGGTTTGACAGGGCAGTCCTTCTCGTAGATTTTTGGCAGGATTTAGAAGCGGGCTGTACCCAGCGATAAAGAAAGCAAAACGCAGATTGGGTGATCACTGTGGAGCACATGCATTATTACATCCACACGATCAATCCGTTTTCCTGCCACATCAATTCCATATCCCACTCCCTTATGTGCTTCCTATACTGTTACAATGAGACCTAATGCAAGCTTGAGGATAAGCACCGTATCATGCATCTGGTCACGTTGCACCCATCTGAACTTGTTCGAATTCTACGATTACAGGGAACTTGATTTCTCTATTAGTACTAGATGTCAATCATTGATATATTTTTTTATAGCTCGTTTTATTTCTCCCTTGCATTTCCATCTCAGTTTTGACGAAGGGTTTTCGAACCGTAACTGTTTCTCTTCCCTCAGATGTGTTATGACATGCTGAGTATTTCGGTTTTAAGTTTCCAGCATCTGCAGCTTTTTAATTTTCATTTTGAGATTTTGTCCAATTTATCTTCTCATCTCTAACAACACAATATTCCAGTATTTTGTTTTTGTAATACTAAATGAGGCGCACCTGAAGAATGGTCTGTGCAGCAGTAGTTTAAAAACAAATGGAGACGAGATCTGTAAACATAACAAATCATATTAGAGCTCATTTCCTATAAAATTAACTAACTTATTCCTCCTCTAAAAAACTATTTGGATTACATAGAAAACAAGTGCAGGAGTGATCATCCAAAATCAGTACCCCGTAACTGTTTTTCCCCATATCCCTTGATTCTGTTAGCCTCGAGAGCTAAATCGAACTCTCTCTTGAAAATATCCAGTGAGTTGGCCTCCACTGCCTTCTGTGGCTAAGAATTCCAGAGATTCACAACTTCCTGGGCAAAAACCTTTTTCCTCATCACAGTCCTAAATGGCCTACCCCTTATTCTTAAATGGTGACCCTTAGTTCTGGACTCACCCAACATCAGGAACATTTATCCTGCATCTAGCCTGTCCAATTCCTTAAGAATTTTATATATTTCTATAAGATTCCCTCTCATCCTAAATTCCAGTGAATACAAGCCCAGTCGACCCATTCTTTCATCATATGTCAGTCCCACCATTCCTGGAATTAACCCGGTGAACCTACGCTGCCCTCCCTCAATAGCAAGAATGTCCTTCCTCAAATTAGGAGATCAAAGCTGCACACAATACTCCAGGTCTGGCCCTGAACAACTGCAGGACTTCCTTGCTCCTGTACTCAAATCCTCTCGGGTTGAAGGCCAACATGCCATTAGGTTTCTTCACTGCCTGCTGCAACTGCATGCTTACTTTCAGTGACTGATGTGCAAGCACACCCAGGTCTCATTGCACCTTCCCTTTACCTAATCTGAAACCATTCAGATAATAATCTGCCTTCTTGTTCTTGCCACCAAAGTGGATAGCCCAAATAAATATTTTCTCTGCTCAACATTTCGTAGCAAAGCATCAAGCCAGTGCATGTACCTCTTCAGAAACACAAAAAATAGTTGCTGCTATAGGATTTCCTAATTAGGAAATTGTGTTAACAATGAGATTACTCAAAGTTAGTAACTCAAACATAGCAAAAAACAAATTAGTTAAAAATAAATCTTCAAACAAATGTCTCCCAGATTTACAATACAGAGAATGATTGAGAAACTTAGACCCAACGTATCATGAAAGTGTTGACTATCCACTAAAGTTAGTGAGATTCCCCCATTTCTTTTAAGTGACTATCTATCTATATTATGTTGACAACCTTGTTTTAAATAACCAAATGCTCAAAAACAATACCCTGACTGATACAATATCAACATCCTCTTACTGTTTCTACGATTAAACATTGTGACATAGAGCGTAGAAACAAGCCCTTAGGCCCAACTTGCCTCCGCCGACCAAGTGCTCCATCTACACGTCCCACTTGCGGCATGTGGCCCATTTCCCTCTAAATCTATCCTATCCATGTACCTGTCCAAATAATTTTTATATATTGTTATAGTACCGACCTCAACTACCTCCTTTGGCAGCTCATTCCATATACCCACCAGTCTTTGTGCAAAATAGTTGCTCCTCAGGTTCCCCAGGTGGTGGAGAAATATTTCTCCCTCACCAGAAGGGTCTCAACCCGAAACGTCACCCATTCCTTCTATCCAGAGATGCTGCCCGAGTTACACCAGTATTTTGTGTCTCCCTTCGATTTAAACCAGCACCTGCAGTTCTTTTCTACACATTAAATCTACTTCCTTTGATTCTCGATGCTCCTCCTCACGGTAAACGAAAAACTCTGCATTTACTCTCCCTCTCGTGATCTTATACATCACTACAGGATCACTCCCCATCCTCCTGCAACTCTGCCCCATCTAGCCATATACACACACACACACACACACACACACACACGTATGCACACACACAGGTTCTAGAATAAAACTCCGCAGATCACATGTACCCACCAAGTGCAGAGATTTCCCATTTCTACCAAAATATTTCTTTTTTTTCCAACAAGTTGTTTTTAAAAATAAGATTTATTGCTAACACATGGCCTGGTTTTCACTTTAAATCTGAGGTGGCAGTGCAGCTTTTTTTCCACAGCAGGCAAGGTAGGGATCAAACTATACTTATCCATAATATTATCCAGAACAGTAACAGAACCAGGCTATATAATGTAAAAAAGGTTATGAATTACCTGATATGGTAAATTTGCTACACATGCATCAAAGAACGGCAAGTCTGTCTTCAGCACATCTCCGACCATTATTTGAAGTTTGTTTGCAGCAGGTCTGAAATAGAATTACACAAGTGTTATGTAATATTTTAAATAGAAAAGTCGACAAAACAAGGCATTAGCTGCAATGTAAGCTTTTTAGTAAATGATTCTGTCTACGGTCGGAAATTCATTAATATATTTGCGTAACATAAACGCACTTTTATTACTTACGTTCCTTGAACTCTTTTCTGTAGTTCAGCAACAAGTCTGCTATCAAGTTCACAAGCAATTACCTATTGTAAACACAGAAATCAAATTTATATCATTATAATTTACTGAAATCCACTGAGTTTCACCAGCAATTCTAGTTTAGTGCAGTGATCAGGAAACACGAGGTGGACTTAGTTTAAAATATTTGCTGACATGTAAGACTAGGATAAAACTGACAATGTAAGAAAAAAAGCTTAATTCCAGCAGAAAGATCAATTCCTTGATATCAAAGCTGCAGTTGAGCCAGCAAAGCCTCCAGAAGCCTCAGGAACAATACAGATGAAAAAAATTGGGGGAAACTTTACTCTGGCTGGAGTCACACATTTAACAATGGAAAAGGTTTGTCTGCAGATAAATTACGACAGACCTATAATACCACAACAGAAATTCTTCAGAGCAGTGACCCAGGCCCTATGACTAAAAATGCTTCATTCAGCAAATTAGCATTTGTTAATGAAAGTAGCTTTCAGTTCATTCATAAAAACTAAATGTAGCACTCTGTGCAGCAAATATAGATTACACGGAAGAACACAGAAAATAAATATCTGTAAGGATGTATTGCTGCTTATAACATAGGATTCAATGGGTAATAATATATTCCTTTATTCGTCCCACACCGGGGAAATTTACAAAATTACAATTTAAGCGGGGTTGGTATTATAGAAAACTGTAATATATACAGTTTTGTAGGATCAAAACCAATCCGTAACATAGATGTTACCTGTATTGGAAATATACTTGCAAAGTCAGAGTTATTGCTTGCATACATACAAGGAAGTAAATTACACAAGCTTCTGAATTATTCCACCTCTTTTATTTACAAATGTCATATTTCCTATGACATTGGGTTACAATTAGTTAGAAGATATAAATCAGCATAGAGACAAAGTAAATTCTTCACAATTTTAACAACTGTTCTTCAGGAATATTAGGTTGTCCAATTCTACCACACATATATAAATGACTTGAATGAAAAACAAAATGTTCTATGTCCAGGATTGCAGATAAAGAATAGTTATTTGACTTGCAATCAGAAATTGTAAAGACATTTCCAGGGTGGTATGGATCATTTATGAGCCTGGCTCCCTTTTTGAGGCAGTTCCTCTTATAGATCCCTTTGATGGTAGGGTGATCAGTACCCGTGATGAACCAACTTGTGAAAGTATTAGGTTACCACTTCTAACGTGAAAAATACATGGGAATATATTCCTGGTGGACAGATACCAAGAATGATGGTATCATAAACCATGAATCATAAAAACAATCATGAACCATAAAAACAATCATGAACCATAAAAACAATTGTGGCATTAAGGCACACAAAATCAGAAACTAATGCACACACTAAAATATAAACAAAAAGGAGTAATTGGAAATCAGGGTAAAACCAAGTGTTGGAGGAACTCAGCTGGTCAGGCAGCATTGTGGAGGGAATGGACAGACAATGTTTCATGTTGGGACCCATCTTCAGACTGTCTGAAGAAGATGCCCGACAGTCTGAATAAAGGTTCTGTGCCAAAACGTCATTTGACATTCCCTCTACAGATGCTGCTTGACATGCTGTGATCCTACAGCAGTATGCGTTTTGCTCAAGATTCCAGCAACTGCAGCTCTTTGTGTCTCTAATAGATTATAGGAGTGTAATCACAAAAATAGCGTGGGAGAAAAACTTGAAATGGATAACTGAAGAATGTGAATATTTCAGAAAAATCTGTTGATGACAGAAGGAAACAGAACAATGAAATTACAAAAGATGATTCAAGAGAGTACATGCTAACACAAACAGAATACTATGTTTAAAACCTAGATTTATGCAAAACAGTGCTTGCTTCTACTTTGTTCTGATTTGTACTTCCATACCTTTTTAGCCTTTTCCAAAATCTTCACAGTCATGTTACCTGTACCAGGGCCAACTTCCAGTATGACATCTGTTGGTCTAATAGCAGCCTTGAAGAAAACAAATGAATATTTAAAAATCTGATTCTTTTATGCCATGTATATACTATAGATAACTTACCTTTCATCGAACTAACAATTAATGCATTATCTACACATATTAGAACATTCTAGATCACCTATTAATTACTTAGCTCCACTTGCTAACGCAACAGTGACTCAATAATTGGGCACAGCAACATGGACATCATACATTATTTAAATTTTCATTTGTAGATCAGACAGGAAGATGAAGAGTGGTAGGTAAAAATACTAAATATTAGTCTATATTAACAAGATAAGCAAACAAGTCCTGTGAAATAATTAATTTCTTAGGTTAAAAGAGAAATGTCTTCTAAATCTTTCAGTCACAAATATAGATCCTCGCCAGATTTTGTCAGGGTTACATTCGAACTGTTCGTAAGTTGGTAGGTTGCAAGTTAAATGCAGCCATGAGCCAAGTTGCCACAAGGCAGAAGATGTCGGCAGACCCGCAGCATCCGGCAAATCTGTCTTCCAAATGCTCAATAACAAGCACACAAGCAAGGCATTTGTAACTTAGGGGTTATCTGTACTCAAGGCTGCTTATTTAGGAACAGAGATAATTCAAACAGCAGCTTTAAATATACACCAAGAAATTTGGCTATCTTTTTGCTGCATCATATCAATTGATAAATGATCTGTAAATCCTCAGCACTGTTTAAAGGATAAATGAAGGACTTTTCCAATTTTCAAAATAAACTTTACATTAAAAGAAAATACTAAGCTTGTGTTGGACATTTCAATCAGCCATTAAAATGAAATGTTGATACGTCTATGTATGTTGTCAAATATGAAAATCCAAAACTTGAGTGCCAGATGGCTATGCATTTGCCACTATGTTTTGTCACAGTAATCTAGCGTGGAGGTTTGATTTTTTGCAATTCACCAAAATATCCAGATAAAAAAGAATGAACCTCTCTAATCTTTCTCAGGTTTGAATTAGGGTAGGATCCAATCACTCCCAAACTACCACCACCATGTCGCCTGCAGCACTAGAGGATTAAACACCCTTGACCACTGCTATACGACCATCAGGGATGCCGATCGCTCTATCTCTCGCCCTCACTTTGGGAAATCCGACCATTCAGCGGTACTGCTTCTTCCTGCAGACAGGCAGCAACTGAAGAGCACACCCCCAGAGGTGAGGGCTGCACCGAACTGGTCTGCGGAAGCAGAGGAACAACTACAGGACTGCTTGGAGTCAGTAGACTGAGCAATGTTCAAGGACTCGGCAAAGGGACCTGAATGAATACGCCAGTCGTTATAGACTTCATAAGGAAATGTGTGGAGGACTGTGTTCCTACAAAAACCTTCCGAGTGTTTCCTAACCAGAAGCCTTGAACGAACCAGGAGATCTGCATTCTTCTGAGGACCAGATCCCGGGCATTCAGATCTGGCGACACAGAGGTCTATAAGACGTAGAGATACGACCTTGACAAGGTCATTAAAAAGGTCAAAAGGAACTTCCGCTTAAAGCTGGAAGATGGGGTGGATGTTTGGCAACTGTAGCAGGGTTTAAAAGCCATCACCTGCTACAAGGCGAAACCAGGAGGCAGCTCAAGCAACAGTGAAGCAACACTCCCTGACGAGCTCAATGTGCACGCTTTGATAGGGAGAACATTAATGTACCTTCCCGAGCCCCCATATGTCCTGATGGTATTACAGTCAGTCACAGACGCCGACTACAGACGACCCTTGGAAAGCGCCTGGACCGGATGGTATACCCGGTCGAGTTCTTAAAACCTGTATAAACCAACTGGCTGGGGTTTTTGCAGACATTTTCAACCTCTCACTTCTGAGGTTCCAACCTGCTTTAAGTGGGCATCAATAAGGTAACAAGAAAGAGTAAGGTGACATGCTCGACGACTATCGACCAATGGCACTAACATCTGTGGTGATGAAGTGCTTTGAGAGGTTGGTTATGGTGGATATCAACTCCTACCTCAACAAGAACCTCGACCCACTGGTTTGCCTACCGTCACAAGTTCAACGGAGGATGCGATCTCACTGATTCTCCACTCTGCATTGGACCACTTGGATAATAAAAACTTACGCCAGGCTATTGTTTATAGACTACAGCTCTGCGTTCAATACAATCATCCCCTCCAAGCTGGTTACCAAGCTCACGGAACTGGGTCTCTGCGCATCCCTCTGCTATTGAATCCCTGACTTCCTCATCCACAGACCAGTCTGTCGAATTGGCAGAAATACTTCTTCCTCATTAGTAATCAGTACGGGAGCACCTCAAGACTGCGTGCTCAGCCCCCTGCACTATTCACTCTATACTCATGACTGTGTAGCTGGACATAGTGCAAACTCCATCTTCAAGTTCGCCGACGACACCACTGTTGTTGGACGAATTACAGATGGTGATGAGTCAGAGTAGAGAAGTGAGATCGACCGGTTGACCAAACGGTGCCAGCACAACAACCTGGCTCTCAATATCAGTAAAACCAATAAACTGATTGTGGACTTTGGAAGAGGAAGGACGAGGATCCACAATCCTGTCTATATCCACAGGACGGCACGATGGTGGAGTCAAAAACTTAAAATTTCTGGACTTGCATATTTCCGAAGATCTTTCCTGGACCCAGCACACAGCTGCAATTATAAATAAAGCACATCAACCCCTCTACTTCCTGAGATGATTAAGGAGATTCGGTGTGTCAAAGAGGATTCCCTTGAACTTCTACAGGTGTAGAGCATATTGACTGGTTGCTTCATGGCCTGGTTCGGCAACATGAACGTCCAGGAGCGGAAAAGACTGCAAAAAGTTGTGAGCACTGCCCTGTCCATCACCAGCTCTGACCTCCTCACCATCGAAGCGATTTATCAGAGTCGCTGCCTCAAAAAGCCAACCAGCATCATCAGAGACCCACACCATCCTGGCCACACACTCATTTCACCACTGCCATCGGGAAGAAGGTCCAGGAGCCTGAAAACTGTAACGTCGGCAGGTTCAGGAACAGCTTCTTCCCTACAACCATCAGGCTACTAAACACTACAACCTCAAAAATAAGCTCTGAACTACAATAGATTATTATTATTATTGCACTACTATTGTTTGTTTTTTGAGTGTGTGTGTATATATATATATATATATATGTGTGTGTGTATGTGTACTTGTGATTGTCTGTATATATACACTGAACTTTTTTTCCTCTCTTGTTTATCATATTGTTTATAGTGTACTATGTTTACATATTCTGCTGTGCTGCAGCAAGTAAGAATTTAATTGTTCTATCTGGGATATATGACAATAAAACACTCTTGACTTTTGATTTGAGTTAAGGGTACCAGGGCAAAGCAAAGGTACATTTTACAAAATTAATGTAGTTTATTTTAATGTTTTTGGTTATTATGTGTACACGCATATACTCTAAAAGGAGTAAAGGGACACAGCCTTGACAGGATGTGAAGTTCCACTCTACGTTATTTGTCTTGCCAAAGCCATCTGGAACAAGCCACACCAACCACAATCTAGATCACTGCCTTTACAGCAGTGCTCGACAATGAATCAGCACTCTGCAGGTTATTCTTTCAGCAAGAACATGGAAAAATATGGTAGTGCAGAACATGGAGTGACAAATGAATCCATTCTTTTAAATATGTGTGTTAGACTGAACCATATGACACATTTTCTTCGATTGTACCTTCTCAACGATGCTATTCACAATTAAAGGATTCTTCAGAATGTGCTGACCGATTCCAGTTTTGAACACAATACCTAAGTAAAACAACATCAAAACTGAAGTTACAAAAAGCAAAAGCATTATCAATATTTTGCAATAAAAAAAACATGGGGTGCAGGTTAAAATTGCAATTGAGATTGTGAAGTGGAAGATCATAAATGCATTGTGGCTATTCAGATTATGGGATTTAAATGTTGTGCAAAGCAAATTGGGGATCCTGGAACACAAAAGGCTTGCTTGCAGGTTTACATTACAGCATGCATCTGAAAAGCAAGCCAATTAACCTGATATTCATCCCTGGAAAATGCTAGAATCATTATTAAGGAGGCAAGAGCGGGGCACTTAAAATAAGACATGGATGAAAGAAAATCATGTTTGACAACTTTATGGAGATGTGAGAATACTGGGCCCTCCTACACTACCCACCCCATCCTTGCTACCCAACATCAGTCTGGCCATTTCTCCATCTCCAACAATAGAAATTGAGGAGGTGGGGAGGCTATTCAAGAGACAGAAAAGCCAGAAATCTCCAGGACCAGACAATGCTTCCCCCTCTACGAAAGGAATCTGAGGGGAACTTTTTTTTACACCTAGGGTGAAAGGTGTATATAATGTTGCCGGTGGAGGTCGTTAGAAACGCAGAAAATAGATGCAGGAGGAGGCCATTTGGCCCTTCGAGCCAGCATTCATTGTGATCATAGCTGATAATCCACAATCAGTAACCTTTGCCTGCCTTTTCCCCATATCCTTTGATTCCACTAACCCCTAGAGCTCCATCTAACTATTTTTTAAATTCATCCAGTGAATTGGACTCCACTGCCATCTGAGGCAGAGAATTCCACAAATTGACAACTCTCTGGGTGAAAAAGTTTTTGCTCATCTCAGTTTTAAATGGCCTCCCCTTCATTCTTACTGTGGCACCCCTGCACCGCGCCTCACTTCCTGCGGTTCTTCGGCCCCTCGCTGCTCCTGCTGGCCCTCCAGCCCTTCTCCCCGCTTGCCATCTCCGTCAGCCGGGCTCGTGTCCACTTGCAAATCAACACCTCTTGGCTGGGGCCTTTGAACAGAGCCGTGGCCAGGTCCTCCACCTCGGCTCCCAGCACCCAGTCCAGCTCTCGCTGCTGCTCGGCCTCTGCTGCCGATCGGCCTCTCCCCAGTCCTCTTCCTCCTCCTCTTTGGGCTCGACACTCCGCCCCTCCTCATCTTCTTCCCAGCTGCTTCTTGCGTCCTTGGGCTTTGCAGCCCTTCTCCCGGTTCTTCTTCCTCCGCCAGACCCTCCAGCTTCTTCCTCATTTTTTACAACACAAAAATTGACCATTTTGGCGTTTTTGTTCAAGGTAAGAATGTACGTGTTGCATGTGTATGCCAGAAGCTGCCATGTCTGAAGAAGGGTCTCGACTCGAAACGTCACCCATTCCTACTCTCCCGAGATGCTGCCTGACCCGCTGAGTTACTCCAGCATTTTGTGAATAAATCCTCCAGATAGGTTGATCGACTCCGTACGTCACGCCCTTTGGCCTCACGTGCAATCCCCCTAGATGGGGCATGTCGGTCGGCTTTGGCAAATTGGGCGAAGGGCCTGTTTCCACGCTACAACGGCGGCAACGAATCCACTGCCTGCCTCATGTACGATCGCCGTGGTACCCCTGGAGAGCGGCGGCATTCCGTCCGTGTCTGAAACATCTGTGCTGGGAGTCCCGCAGCGCCCAGAGCCCGTCCCGACCCCAACCCAGCGCGCTCGTCCACCGTCCGTGCCCAGCCAGACCCGGCCCAGCGCGCCCCCGCGCCCAGCCAGACCCGGCCCAGCGCGCGCCCCGGCCCCCGCGCCCAGCCAGACCCGGCCCAGCGCGCCCCCGCGCCCAGCCAGACCCGGCCCAGCGCGCGCCCGCGCCCCCGCCCCCAGCCAGACCCGGCCCAGCGCGCGCCCCCGCCCCCAGCCAGACCCGGCCCAGCGCGCACCCTGACCTGGGCCCCCGGCCTGCCGGAGTCCTCGCGACTTCTCCTTCCTGACTCTGGGCATGTCCGCGAGCTGCGCTCCGGCCGAATCTCAACTCCAACTCAAACCCCAACCGCCGCCGTTGCTCCGCGACCAGTGCCAGGCAACTCGTGCAGTGGTCGCTCTGGTTGCGTCACAACGCTAACGCGACGAGTCGAGAGAAGGTGCGCGGTGGAGACAGCGCCACCTACCGGGGGGGGGGGGGGGGGGGGGGTAACCAGCATCTCAATCTCGCGCTCCGCTGAACATCAAGTGTTTTGGAGGAACTCGGCTGGTCAGGCAGCATCTGGGGAAAACATGGCACAGGTGCACTGGTGATCTTGCGGGACGGAACCCTTCTTCAGATAGATTTATTCACCCTACTACATTCAGGACAATAAGGGTCCTGACCCGATTCATCGTCAGTCCATCTCCTCCACAGATGCTGTCTGACCCCTGAATTCCCCAGCACTCTGTGTTTTGCTCAAGATTCCAGCATCTGCAGTTGCTTGTATTTCTTTTTGTTACCATCTTCGATACTGAGCTACATGATCCTAACTTGACTTGAATAACTCCTTATTTCCGATCAACAATGATACCCCATTAAAAAGAAAATCTATAGTTTGTGTGTATATCATTCCATTTCCTAGCTTCAGTATATTTTCTGCAGTCTCAGTTCATTCAGTTCAGTCCTATTCCACCTCTTTTACCCTCTAACCATTTTGTGTATCTTCCTATTGCCAGTCATCAGTGTAAGAACTTTAATTTTCCTCCTGAAACGATATTTAGACTGTAATAGCTAACTGAATTTAAAACCTTTCTCCAGCAACAATTTCTGATCAAGTTTTCAATCAACTGCAAATTGCTCCTCTGTCATAGGAAAAAATATTTATTTATCTATCTATCAAAGTGCTGGAGGAACTCATTGGGTCAGGCAGCATCTATGGAGAAAATTGACAGACAATCCGAAAAGTCACCACCGCTAAGGTTCTTCCAAAACTTTGTGTTGGAAAGTTGAGCCATGGGGCTCAACTAGGGTTAAATGAGGAATGTGGAAGTGTTCAAGAAGCAACAACTAGTGTCAAAAAATGAGGTGCCAGCTTGGTGAGGTTAAAATGCAAGATTCCAAGGATGATAAAGAGCTAAAGCAGTTTGTAGTGGGTAGAACTACTGTACATTAGTCAATAACCAACGGGTTAGTTAAAAGGTCTGTGTTCTCCCATATCCAAATGCAGACAATGATGGGCGTTAAGCAGCTAGTAGGAGGAAGCAGGCTTCATGAAGATATCAATTCTTCACACTAGCTAGCATGTGGTTAAAGATGTGAAACAAACTTCAACTAGAAATGCTGAGTGGATGATCCTTCTCTAACTTCCCAGGATGCCCACTATTCAGTGAATATACTAGTCAGGGGATATTTTTAAGGCAGAGATAGATTATTGATTAGTAGAGGTGCCAGAGGTTATGGGGAGAAGGCAGGAGAATGGGGTTAAGAGGGAGAGATAGATCAGCAAATGATTGAATGGCAGAGTAGACTTGATGGGCCGAATGGTCGAATTCTACTCCTATTCCTTATGACTTTAGGAGTATTGTCACATCCAGCCATTAGCTGCGCTGTTTGATTCACTCTGCTTGATGTCAAAAAATGGTTATAGCAATGGTTGTGGCACTAAACAACATCTGGCAGTAATGCTGAAGAGTTGTGCTCCAAACCACCCACATCGCGAATATCTAACTGGCAATGTGCAAATAATTGCCCAATCGTCCTGTCAACCAAAGTTAGTCAGATCCAATCTAATCAATTACTGCCATCAATCAAAAGCAAAGGGATGAAATGTGTTGTCGATCAGACATCAACCTGCGGGTGCCCGTTGAAAAAAAAATCGTATCTTATCAAGTTTGGTCTGTAACTTGTCACACGCATTCACTCTGCTCTCCTCGTTCTTTCTCGTCTGTGTTAACTCTGTCTCATCACGGATGCCAACTGACTCGCTGAGTGTTTCAGGGTTTGTGTGTGAGTGTGTGAGTGTGAGAGACACACTCCAGCCTCTGCAGCCCTTTGCTGTCCAGTTCATTCTTCTCTGGCTAGACGGCGCTGTCGCGGGTGTGAGCAGCCGAGCTCCGCCCAGCGCGGGCGCTCTTTGCTCTCGTCGCTGCTGGTTGATGGCGCGGTCCTGTCCGCAGCGTGCAGACGCTGAGCTGGAGTCGGCGTGAGGAGGGCATCGGCAGAGCAGGTACAGTAACGCAAGTGCACGGTCAACATCTGGTCCCCGCTCCTCCGGCTCTGCAGGGAGCGCCGATTCAGGTGCAGCGTTCAGCCCCCCGGGCGTTTGCAGCAGGTTGCAATGCAGGAGGGGGGCGGCGAACCTGCTGTGGCGATGGCCAGACCCCGGTCGGCCCATGGACTCCAGCCAGTGAACCCAATCAACCCTGGGATCCCAAATATCTGATGGTCTTCGTCTTAAATCGTGTCCATAACCTTGTTCGGGTGGTTTCCTCTATCCTCACCACGAGGGGTCAAAAAGGCTTTGGGCACTTTGGCCTTCATCAGTCAGAGTAGAGAAGTTGGGAGGTCATGTTGCAGTTGTATAAGACGGTGGTGAGACCACATCAAGAATATTACTTTCAGTTCTGGGCACCATGTTTTCGAAAAGGTATTGTCAAGCTTGAAAGGGTTCAGAGAAGACGAGAGGGTGTGAGCTATAGGGTGAGGTTGAGTAGGTTGGGACTCTATTCCTTGGCATGCAGGAGGATGAGGTATACAAAATCGTGGGAGGAATGATCGGGCAGATGCACGGTCCCTTGCCCAAAGTAGGGGAATCGAGGACATTTCAAGGTGAAGGGGAAAAGATCTAATAGGAATCTGAGGGGTAACTTTTTCACACAAATGTTGGTGGGTGTATGAACAAACTGCCAGAGGAGGTAGTTGAAGCTGGGACTATCCCAGAGTTTAAGAAACAGTTAGACAGGTGCATGGATAGGACAGGTTTGGAGTGATATGGACCAAGCGCAGGCAAGTGGGACTAGTGTAGTTGGGACATTGTTGGCCGATGTGGGCAAGTTGGGCCGAAGGGCCTGTTTCCACACTGTATCGATCTATGACTCTAAGAACATCCTATCCAATTAGATTTAGGTGCTCATGCTCATTTTGTTCAGTGGAGTTACTGAGCAACAATTTCTTGTCTATTTCACCCCATAGTGAAATATACATAGTCTAATTGCAGCGAAAAACAAATATCAGGAAAGATTTGCATTTATCCGGTACCGTTCTCTTCCATTTTAGGAAGTCCCAAAACACTCTATTCCATTGATGAGCAATATTTGAAGGGTAGTTAGTCACATCTATGATTGGAAGAAATGTGGTCGCCAATTTTTGCTCAGCAAGCTCCTTCGAGAACAATGTCCAGATAGTCTGGTATAGTAATTGTGTATGAAGGATAAATATTAAACTCCCCTACATTCCTCACTATTTATCCAAAATAGCTTAATGGGAATTCTCATATCCAACCCTGAGGCGAAAGGCACTGTTTTAAATCCTGTTGTAATTCGATGTAAAAGTAGATTTTCTAGTCCTACACAAAGCAACATGGAATCTTAAGTGTCCTGTGTATTAAAGCAGAAATTTCCTTTTGTTTATTCCATCTGTTAGCCCTTTGATCAAGCCTTGGCTCAACATATTGCCTTTCACTTCCAAACTTTGGATGACAACTGTTTAAATCACAATTTTAAAACTACTTTAGGTGCATGTATTTAAACATGGTCTGCCTCATGTCCAGAGTAATAGATACCTTGAAAGTTTAGTTTTGACGTCAAAGAGTAATATATATGGTATGGCACCTACCACTTGGTTTTCACTGTTTCATTTTTATTTGCTCATTTGCACTTATATTCAGGAAATACTCCTAAAATATACCAAAATGGCCTTGGTAAAATAGTTGCAGCTTGGATGCAGTTTCCCTTAAAGGTATTCCACTGAACAATTTGGAATTTTAGGTATGTTGTTTGATGAAATTTATTTTGGTTGTTGTAGATTAGTGAACTTTGGAAGTGCTGGGACCAAAGGAGGTTGTTTTGTTGAAGCGGGCTATTTATGAGTAAATCAAAGTCCCTCTCTCCGTTGCCTGTTTGGCGAAGATGCAGAATTTCCTACCTTCCTTACTCCCTGTGGTATAAGATTCTACTTATCAAATGTTAGTACTCAGCACGCTGTTCTTCTTGCGGAAAGACTGGAGTAGCATAAAGGATTTTAGACAGTTTGATTAATAACTAAATTTATTTTAATATTGTTACAAAATAAATGTTAGGACAATAATGGTAGTTTTCCTGTTTGTAAAAGGATCTTTTTGTTTGAGAAATTTAACGTACATTGGTTTAATACCTAATTAGACAATAGGTGGAGGAGTAGGCCATTCGGCCCTTCGAGCCAGCACCGCCATTCACCGTGATCATGGCTGATCATGCACAACCAGTACCCCATTCCTGCCTTCTCCCCATATCCCCTGACTCCGCTATCATTAAGAGCTCTATCTTACTCTCTCTTGAAAGCATCCAGAGAATTGGCCTCCACTGCCTTCTGAGGCAGAGAATTCCACAGCTTCACAACTCTCTGTGAAAAAGTTCTTCCTCATCTCTGTTCTAAATAACCTACACTTTATTCTTAAACTGTGGCCCCTGGTTCAGGACTCCCCCAACATTGGGAACATGTTTCCTGCCTCTAGCGGGTCCAATCGCTTAATAATCTTATATGTTTCAATAAGATCCCCTCTCATCCTTCTAAATTCCAGAGTATACAAGCCCAGTCGCTCCAGTCTTTCAACGTATGACAGTCCCGCCATTCCGAGAATTAACCTCGTGAACCTACACTGCACTCCTTCAATAGCAAGAATGTCCTTCCTCATGTTTGGAGACCAAAACTGCACACAATACTCCAGGAGGAGCTCTCATACATTGTTGCATCAGGATCCAAAGTGCGGAGCCCAAATTTCGAGAGTGACATTTGAATTGGGAAACCAACTGACTCCAAGAAATGATTGACACCTATTGAGCGGTCGGCCAGAGTTCATAGTCATTATGATAATCCCCTACCTGCACCATCAATCTGACCTAATCATGACCACTCAGAGAAAAAACAATTCTACCTCTCAAAGCATCTTTTTAAACAAAAACCATCCTCGTGTAGAAACAAAGAACTGTAGATGCTAGTTTATACCAAAGATAGACACACAGTGCTGGGGTAACTTAGCGGGTCAGGCAGCATCTGTGGAGAAAAAGGATGGGTTTTGTTTTGATCGGGACCCTTCTGGGCATCACTGGCAAGGCTAAAATTCATTGTCCATCTTAATTGTTCTTGAGAAGATATTGATGAATCACGACATTGGACTGTTACTGTCCTTGAGAGTAAATGTACTCTCAAACAGCTGTTGTGAGAAGGGGTTCCTGTGACAATGACGAGGCGGTATTTCCAAATCTGGATGGTTTGACATGTACAAGAATCTGCAGGTAGAGATATTCTTATGTGCCTGCTACTCTGGTTATCGGTGGTAGAGGTCCTTTCCCAACTTGTCCATGCCATCCAAGATGCCCCATCTACGCAAAATCCATATCCTCTGAGATGTAACCCCCGTTCCTACATCTCCTCCCTTATCTCTATCCAGGGACCTCGGGAGTTCTTCCAAACCTCAACAACTGCATCCGGTGTTCTCGATGTTGCCTCCTGTACAAAAGCTTGACAGTACATACCTTCAAAGTCAGTAACAACTTCTTCCCCCATAATCAATCTATTGAGTTATAAGCCAAGGTACCATCCAGATCTCCTAATCTACCTCATTGTGGTCTTTGAACTCTTTTTAAATCTGCACTTTCTTTGTGGCTGTAGCATTATTTTCTGCACTCTGGTTATTATTTTTTTGTACAACCTGTTGTGTATGCTTTGATTGTATTCATGTTTGGTGTAATTTACCTGGATAGCATGCAAAGCCTTTTACTGTGTCTCTTTGCACGTGCCAATAATATATCAATACCAATACCAGTGTTTTGCTTAGGAAGGAAGTGCAGATACTGGTTTACACTGAAGGGTAAACCCAGGGTTTTTGGTTAGGGAAAATACTGACCCTTACCGTGGGGATGATGGTATCGGCTATTGTGGCAATGAAGTCCGTAACCGCTTCCGCAAACTCATTTACGTCTCTGGAACTTGCTTGGAACATATTCCAGTCGACTTCGCTCAGTGCATCTTGCAGCATGGCCTCTGAATGGTCAGCCCACCGTTTTACATCCCTCGTCACTGTCGCTTCCCGTACTATCCGTTGTTTGTACTCCGGCAGCAGGAAAATGGCAGCGTGGTCAGATTTTCCAAAAGGAGGGAGAGAAACGGCCTTGTAGCCTTTCCTGAACGGCGTGTAGCTGTGGTCCAAAGTTCATACCATCATTGTACCGGTGCCAAAGAATGCCTCTCCAGCGTGTTTAAATGACTACCGACCGGTGGCCCTCACCTTGGTTGTCATGAAATGCTTTGAGAGGCTAGTCAAGAAGCACATCTGAGCCCTCCTTCCTCGCAACATGGACCCACTACAGTTCGCATACCGTCCGAACAGGTCCACGGATGATGCGGTCTCCCAGGTTCTACACACCGCTCTCTCTCATCTGCACAGTCAGGGGGGCTATGTGAGGATGCTGTTCATTGACTTTAGTTCAGCATTCAACACAATAGTCCCCAGCAGACTGGTTGAGAAGCTGCTGGAACTGGGGCTTAGCACCCCTCTGTGTGCCTGGGTCCTGGACTTTCTCACTGCCAGGCCCCAAGTGGTCAGGATGGGGGAACACACATCTAGCTCCCTCACCCTGAACATAGGATCCCCCCAGGGCTGCGTCCTTAGCCCCCTACTGTACTCCCTGTACACACATGACTGTGGGGCCAGGTTCAGCTCAAACTCCTTCATCAAGTTTGCTGATGACACTGTGGTGGTGGGCCGGATCTCCAACAACGATGAGAAGGCCTACCGGGAGGAGGTGGCTGATCTGGCACTCTGGTGTCAGGACAATAGCCTCCTCTTGAATGTCACTAAAACAAAGGAGCTGATTGTGGACTTCAGAAGGGCTAAACATCCAAGGACGTACACGCCACTGGAGATAAATGGGTCTACTGTGGACAGGGTGAGCAGTTTTAAATACTTGGGAGTCCGCATCACAGAGGATCTGACGTGGGCAACGCACATTGTCGCACTGGTGGGTAAGGCTAAGCAGCACCTTTACCACCTTTGACAATTGAGGAAATTCAGAGTGTCTCTGAGGATCCTTCATTGCTTCTACTCTGGGGCTGTAGAGAGCATCCTGTCCGGCAACATTACAGTCTGGTTTGGGAACAGCTCTGCCCAGGACAGGATGGCCCTGCAGAGAGTAGTGCGTTCGGCAGAACGCACCATGGGAACTACACTCATCCCCCTGCAGGACCTATACATCAGGAGGTGCAGATCCAGAGCAAGCAAGATCATGAGGGACACCAGCCACCCCAGTAACGGACTGTTCCAGATGCTACGATCAGGCAAACGCCTCCGCTGTCACGCTGCGAAAACGGAGAGGATGAGACGGAGCTTCTTCCCACAGGCCATCAGGACTGTCAACTTTTATAACCCCAGAGACTAAATTTTTGTCGACACTAATAGTAACTTATTAACTTTATTTATATGCTGTAACTGTAATTTTTTTTGTGCACAACCCGCAGGCATTGCCACTTTCATTTCACTGCACAGTATGTGTATGTGACAAATAAATTTGACTTGACTTGACTTGAGATAGACGCAAAATGCTGGAGTAACTCAGCGGGACAGGCAGCATCTCTGGAGAGAAGGAATGGGTGATGTTTCAGATCGAGACCCTTCTTCAGACTGAGAGTCAGGGGAGAGGGAGACATAGAGATATGGAAGGGTAAGGTATGAAAGTGATAAGAAGATGAATTACTTGTATCAGTAAGTGGATAGCATTTCAAATTGCAGCAAGGGCACAAGTGGAGGAAGATTCAAAAAGGGAGCTGGAAAACTATTTGAAAGAAAAGAATTTGCAGAGCTATGTAGAGATGAAAGGGGAAAATGACTCGCTGGATTATTCTGATGTACAACCCGTAGAGATTTGGCCTTCTCCTATGCTGCAATCATTTCTGTGCCAAACCTTCTGATGAAACTTCTGTCACAGTATCATTAGGACAATGAAGGACATCACACAAAACAACACATATTTAAAAAATCCAATTCAGACCAAGTCCTTTTCATCTGTCACAACTCTGTTCACTGATCCAAATTGAACACATATCTGATAACTCCTAACCCAGGCAACATTCTGTTAACCCGCAGCTCAGTTCTTGCTTCCCCTCCCCCCAGTCGCAACAGGGTGAGTCCCCCTAGTCCTTGCCTTGCACCCCATCAGCCATCACATACAGCACTTAATCCTCCGACATTCCCACCACTAGCCATATCTTCCCATCTCCACCCCTTTCCACAGAGACCATTTCCTCCACAACTCCCTGGTTAACTCATCCCTTCCTGTCCAAACCATCCCTTTCCCATCCAAATGCAGGAGATGCAACACCTGTTCCTATACCTCCTCCCTCAACTCCATCCAAGGACCCCGATTATCCTATCAGATGAAGCAGAGGTGCACTTGCACCTCATCCAACTTCATCTACTGTATCCGCTGTTCCAGGTGTGGACTCCTGTATATCGGTGAGACCAAGCGCAGGCTCAGTATTATTTCGCTGAACACCTCCGCTCCACTTACAGCCCAGCAGTATGAATATTGAATTCACTAATTTCAAGTAACTTGCTTTCTTTCTCTCTCTGTCCCTCCCCCATCGTAATTCTCCGACGTTTCACTGTGCTCATTAAATGTTACTGATTGTATGCCTCGTTGTCACCTTCCCCTCAGTTAACAATGAACTATTTTCCTTGAACATTTTCCCCTTTGATCTGTCATTTTCACACCTGAGACTTCCATATCTCTGTCTCCCTCTCCCCTGACTTTCAGTCTGAAGATAGGTCTCAACCTGAAACGTCACCCATTCCGTCCCTCCAGAGATGCTGTCTGTCCCACTGAGTTATTCCACTGAGTGTCCATCTCCAGTGTGCTGTTTTTTCAGTTGAAATTTGGCCCTTTTGTCAATCAGGGCTGGTTGTGTGGCTGAGCCACACAGTTTGTTGGAGATGGTAAAGAAGCCTCGCACTTTTGTGGTGCAAATGTTACTGTGCCATTTATAATGGTATGTCTATGTGTCACTGTTTCTTAGGTCCACCTGCATTCAGGCATGGACTGATTTATTTTCCAAATATATTTTATATTCCAAATGCAATTCAGAATTGTATGATTATCAGTATGACATAACATTTTTGCTTCAATGGGCTGGAATAATTGATTTCCAGCAACCACAATCATTTTCCTTTGTGTCAAGAGTTTTTCCTATATGTACCAGCAGCAAAACAATTACTGCTCCAGTTTTACAAGCCCATTAACACAATAACGTATAAACAAATATCCAATAATCAGTTATACAATAAATTAATTTCGTAGATGTCAGTCAAGTCTTTTACCATCTGAATTGCTTCCTGTTCCGAAGGCATGGATTTTAAACAATCATCCATGTAGAAGTTGTTCTTTACCGTGTTTATTGCCTCTTGCAAAAAGTATGCTCCGTTACACTCAGCAATCTTTCTCAATGCAAAGTTTGCACAACTTGGTGATGACACGGCTCCGAAAAGATGTACCTTCATACGATATTCAACAAGATCTTGTTGCACATCATCGTCGGGCCACCACAGAAATCGCAGATAGTCAATATGCTTTTCTGATACCTTGACCTGATGAAACATTACTTTGATATCCGCCATCAAAGCAACTGGCTCTTGTCTGAATCTGATGAGAACTCCTATGAGTGAGTTAGTTAGGTCTGGACCCTGTAGCAGTTGGCAGTTAAATGATGTACCCTTAAAGACTGCTGCACAGTCAAAGACCACTCTTATGGTTCCTTTCTTCGAGTGATACACCACGTGATGAGGGATGTACCAGAGTTCTCCATCACTTCGATTCAGCTGGTCCATTGGTACCTTTTCAGCATAACCACTATCAATCATTTCTGTGAGGAAAGATGTTTTTTCATTACAAAACTTCTCATTCTTATTAAACTTGCGTTTCAAGCTCTGGATACGCTGCTCTGCTATGCAACAGTTGTTCGGCATGCTGGTATTCTCCTGCCTGAAAGGTAAGTATAGACAATAATGTTCATCTGTCATCCTTGCCGAACAATTCATAATATCCATGAACTTTGCGTCTTCTCTGGACATTTCTTCCTTTTCCTTGCTGGACCCTTCATTGAAGTCATGATTGTATTGTTTGACCAGAGGTTACTCCAGACTCGCAATGGATATTCGATTGATAGCCGCAGCAGGAGAGCCACTTCCATCCCTGCTGTTGTGGTCTTTTAGACAATAGACAATAGGTGCAGGAGTAGGCCATTCAGCCCTTCGAGCCAGCACCGCCATTCAATGCGATCATGGCTGATCACTCTCAATCAGTACCCCGTTCCTGCCTTCTCCCCATACCCCCTCACTCCGCTATCCTTAAGAGCTCTATCCAGCTCTCTCTTGAAAGCATCCAACGAACTGGCCTCCACTGCCTTCTGAGGCAGAGAATTCCACACCTTCACCACCCTCTGACTGAAAAAGTTCTTCCTCATCTCCGTTCTAAATGGCCTACCCCTTATTCTTAAACTGTGGCCCCTTGTTCTGGACTCCCCCAACATTGGGAACATGTTATCTGCCTCTAATGTGTCCAATCCCCTAATTATCTTATATGTTTCAATAAGATCCCCCCTCATCCTTCTAAATTCCAGTGTATACAAGCCCAATCGCTCCAGCCTTTCAACATACGACAGTCCCGCCATTCCGGGAATTAACCTAGTGAACCTACGCTGCACGCCCTCCATAGCAAGAATATCCTTCCTCAAATTTGGAGACCAAAACTGCACACAGTACTCCAGGTGCGGTCTCACCAGGGCCCGGTACAACTGTAGAAGGACCTCTTTGCTCCTATACTCAACTCCTCTTGTTACGAAGGCCAACATTCCATTGGCTTTCTTCACTGCCTGCTGAACCTGCATGCTTCCTTTCATTGACTGATGCACTAGGACACCCAGATCTCGTTGAACTCCCCCTCCTCCTAACTTGACACCATTCAGATAATAATCTGCCTTTCTATTCTTACTTCCAAAGTGAATAACCTCACACTTATCTACATTAAACTGCATCTGCCATGTATCCGCCCACTCACACAACCTGTCCAAGTCACCCTGCAGCCTTATTGCATCTTCCTCACAATTCACACTACCCCCCAACTTAGTATCATCTGCAAATTTGCTAATGGTACTTTTAATCCCTTCGTCTAAGTCATTAATGTATATCGTAAATAGCTGGGGTCCCAGCACCGAACCTTGCAGTACCCCACTGGTCACTGCCTGCCATTCCGAAAGGGACCCATTTATCCCCACTCTTTGCTTTCTGTCTGTCAACCAATTTTCTATCCATGTCAGTACCCTACCCCCAATACCATGTGCCCTAATTTTGCCCACTAATCTCCTATGTGGGACCTTGTCGAAGGCTTTCTGAAAGTCGAGGTACACCACATCCACTGACTCTCCCTTGTCAATTTTCCTAGTTACATCCTCAAAAAATTCCAGTAGATTTGTCAAGCATGATTTCCCCTTCGTAAATCCATGCTGATTCGGAATGATCCCGTTACTGCTATCCAAATGCTCAGCAATTTCGTCTTTTATAATTGACTCCAGCATCTTCCCCACCACTGATGTCAGACTAATTGGTCTATAATTACCCGTTTTCTCTCTCCCTCCTTTCTTAAAAAGTGGGATAACATTTGCTATCCTCCAATCCACAGGAACTGATCCTGAATCGATAGAACATTGAAAAATGATCTCCAATGCTTCCACTATTTCTAGAGCCACCTCCTTAAGTACTCTGGGATGCAGACCATCAGGCCCTGGGGATTTATCAGCCTTCAGTCCCATCAGTCTACCCAAAACCATTTCCTGCCTAATGTGGATTTCCTTCAGTTCCTCCATCACCCTAGGTTCTCCGGCCCCCAGAACATTTGGGAGATTGTGTGTATCTTCCTCAGTGATGACAGATCCAAAGTAACGGTTTAACTCGTCTGCCATTTCTTTGTTCCCCATAATAAATTCCCCCGCTTCTGTCTTCAAGGGACCCACATTTGCCTTGACTATTTTTTTCCTCTTCACGTACCTAAAAAAACTTTTGCTATCCTCCTTTATATTATTGGCGAGTTTACCCTCGTACCTCATTTTTATGCTGTCCCTGACTTCCCTTGTCAGCCACAGGTGTCTCTTACTCCCCTTAGAGTCTTTCCACCTCTTTGGAATAAATTGATCCTGCAACCTCTGCATTATTCCCAGGAATACCTGCCATTGCTGTTCTACCGTCTTCCCTGCTAGGGCCTCCTTCCAATCAATTTTGGCCAGCTCCTGCCTCATGCCTCTGTAATCCCCTTTGCTATACTGTAATACCGACACTTCCGATTTTCCCTTCTGCCTTTCCATTTGCAGAGTAAAACTTATCATGTTGTGATCACTGCCTCCTAATGGCTCTTTTACCTCTAGTCCCCTTATCAGATCAGGATCATTACACAACACTAAATCCAGAATTGCCTTCTCCCTGGTAGGCTCCAGTACAAGCTGTTCTAAGAATCCATCTCGAAGGCACTCTACAAACTCTTTCCTGGGGTCCATTTCCAACCTGATTTTCCCAGTCTACCTGCATGTTGAAATCTCCCATAACCACCGTAGCATTACATTTTTGACACGCCAATTTTATCTCCTGATTCAACTTGCACCCTATGTCGAGGCTACTGTTTGGGGGCCTATAGATAACTCCCATTAGGGTCTTTTTACCCTTACAATTTCTCATTTCTATCCATACTGATTCAACATCTCCTGATTCTATGTCACCCCTTGCAAGGGAATGAATATCATTCCTTACCATCAGAGCAACCCCACCCCCTCTGCCCACCTGTCTGTCTTTTCTATACGTTGTGTACCCCTGAATATTCAGTTCCCAGCCCTGGTCCTCAGAGGGCCATAAATAACCCATCCCAACGAGGTTTTCATGGTGTACGGTCCATCTCCTTGGCTGTTGACCAGCTCCCAAGGTTCCAATACTTTAGAAGCATTAGTTCCAATGAATAGGTCAATGCCAGAGTCTATTTCAGAAATCTTGACATCCTTCAAGTAAGGCCATTGCTTCAGGTCTTCTTGTCTGGGAATGTTTGATTGTGAAACAGGAATGGTCTTATTGGTAAACACATCGGATAGTTGAACAAACTATCATTGCTGTCCAGACCAGATATTTCCAAACCTGAAATAATACGACTAGTTACAGAATTCTCTTGATTTTTGGTATGCAGGAGAATCCTCTTCTTTCGTCCTAAAATTTTCAGCCTTCTTACCAGGCTTTGGTAGACGAACTTCCATTATCCAAAAATGTGTATGTTTGCAACATTGTACTCCCATTGTGGCTCTTTACTTGTACTGGAACGATTGAGAAGATGCAAGTTTCTTCACCGGCCCCGATATGTCCACACATCGGAGAAAGAGGAGCAGCATCACTCTGGCTCGCCTTTTCCTTCTGATCTATTTGTACTGGCGGCTTTTCTTTATCCTTTAAAATGGTGGCGCTGCCCTAGCAGCTGTGGCTTACCTGCAGTCCGTTTGTCTTTGTTTTTTTGTCTTAATTGTAGTGTTTAGATGTGATGTGGTGTTTTTTGTGGTTGTGTACTATGTGTGTGGGGGGGGGGGGGGGGGGAGGGGACTGTAAAATTGTAAATTTGTCTCTTCCAAATGGAGACCCGACCTTTGTTTTCTGGGTGGTGTTTCTGTTCCTGCTGCGGCCTACCATCGACGAAACACCTGGAGCTGGCGGCCTCCACCTGGGACCACCTGGGCTCTGGTTCGCAGAGCCCGCGGACCGGACTTACCATCTGCGGAGCCGGCTGTCTTCGGAGGCTGCGGGAGCGGCTGCGATTCGCCTTTGGCGTGGGCCACGTGGATGGCGACATCGGGAGGTCCAGCAGCGGCAGCGTGTTCGCCCACCCGGATCGCGGGGCTTGGTTCGGCCTACCGCGGACATTTCACCGTCCCACGCGGCCTGAAATACGCCGTGGGATTTTTCTCTGCTCGGCGGGGGCTTCAATGTCAGGAGCCACGACCGCCCCGACGTGCAGCGTCTTCGCCCGCCCCGGATCGCGGGGCTTGGGTCGGCCCGCTGCGGACCTTTCACCGTCCGGTGCGGGCTGGCGAGTTCAACAGCCTGACCGCGGGAGAAGACGGCAGGGGAAGAGAAATTACATTCTGGCCTTCCATCACAGTGAGGAGGGGACTGGAGGAGACTCACTGTGATGGATGTTTCTTTTTTTGTTTTTGTTTTGTGTTGGTTTGTGGTTGTGTAATTGCTTATTTTATTACTCTTACTGTTGGACTGTGGGTGACGAAATCTCGTCCAAAAGACTTGTTTTTTGGATGACAATAAAGGTAATTCTGATTCTGATTCTGATGTAAAGTATTCTGGGATGATTTCCTCTGCATGTAACACATCAAACGATTCTCGCATCTTCTCATGTGGCCTATCTTTAAACATCCAAAGCAGATTCTCTTATCCTTTAAGAAATCCATCCTTTCTTGGTACTCCAACTTTTTAATCTGCCAACACTTCTCCAACGCGTGACCCCTTCTATTACAGAACAGACAAGGGTCTTGGCGATAGGTACGTCAGGTTTCTTTCCTTTTGTTGTCAGATTTTCTTGTGCCTGTGCTTCGACAGGTTCTGTATTTGTAGCAAAACTGATTCTGGCCGTTTTTGGCCTTTCTCTTGGCTTCGTGAAGGTAGGGCCTTTAACAGTTGCTGTTTTTTAAGCCTCCTCAATATTTGCATACAGTGGATCTCATAGTATCATTACTTGTACCTTTATGAAGTTTACCAGGTAGGGAAATCTAAGTGGACGTTCTTTGCTTCCCTTAATCTCATATGCCCGATCTCTCCACCTTTCCCTGAGCTAATAAGGCAGTTTTAGAAGGATGGTCTTCAGATGAGAGGGGACATTCATTTCATCCATACATTTGAGATGTTCCATTGCATTGTACCAACCTTTAAGGAATAGTGAGAACTCTTGTAATGTCTTCATGCCAGGCCAATGCCGTGGTAATATAAGCAGTGGCAATCTTCTGCTCATTGCCAAAATGCTCTTGAAGCAGTTTCCTTGCCTCCTGATAACCCTGCTCCGAAGGCAAGTGTTGACATCTGCTGACTAAGTTTCTTGCTTGTCCTTTTGTATGTTGTTCCAGGAAATGATAACGGTCACTGCCATCATCAGCCTTTCTTTCTACTCCTCTTTCGAATGCCTTGATAGAAAGTTGATACTGCAGAGGATCACCATCATACACAGGAATGTCTTGGTGGTAGTGGAAGAAAATTTTTGTTTAGCCAGAAGAACGGTGATTTCATTTTGCCTACGCCATATGTCATACGCATCACTTTGGCCTCCATCATAATGTTCAGGGGGTTTAATACGAGCACGCCCTTGCTCACCTCTATGTTCCGAAGGCCTTGCTCTGGCCCCTTGAGGAGGGTGTTGAGTTAGATGTGGCGTATCACTAGCTTTAGCATATCATCTCAAAGTTGTTTGTTTCGGTCTCACAGCCTGTTACTCCCGACCATACCAGGATCTAGCTGCAGATGGTTCCAGTTCAGCTGGCAATTGGTTTTGAGCAGCTCCCCTGCCCAGATAAGAACTCCTATCAGATACTATCGAGCTGCTTCTTGATTTCGGAACACCAAGTACACTGAGTTTCTTCTTGGCTGTTGCCATTTCAGTCTCTAGTCACAATCTTTCTTTCTCTCTTCTCAATTGATCATTCCTCTTCTTCCATTCGCTCTCTATTGCCAATTGTCTTCTTTTCTGTTCTTCTTCCATCTCTTCCAATTGTCTTCTAATTGTCTTCTGTTCCTGTCGAGCTCCTCTTCCATCTCTAATTGGCTTCTCTTCCGTTCTTCCAATTCGAATTGCTGTGCCTCAATCTCATGCTTCTGTTCCAAGAACGCAGCCTGCCCTGCCAGAAGAGCCAGTTTGACCCCAGCCTCCTTACGAGCAGAGCGCATCGAAGATGCACGAGATTTGATGCTCAATTTAGAGTTTGAGAGATATGAAGCACTATCTCCAGGTCTGATAGAGTCTACGTCTACAGTACCCTGGCATAAGGCGCTCTCGACATTGGGGGGGGTGGTCCCATGACCAACTTGGTATATCCTCGCATTGACTTCTTGATCAAATTCATCGAGAGCATCCCCGACCTGGTGCATCCATTTGTCTTGCCTTTCAAGTTCTCCTGCAGATGGCTGTAATAGTCTCAATGCTTCATATTCTTCATTGATTTAGTTCTTGAGGTGGTTAAATTGAATCGTGTTGAATCGTACCTCGTGTACCATTTCAGCTGATTCCATTAGTTCTTTAGTGCTTTCCATTAACCTGTCAGCTTGTTTCCATTTACTTTTATTTTTTTCATATTTTTCAAGGGTTAAATTAAGAACTATGGTCGTAAGCTTGATTGCCCTTTTTTCCACTTTAGGCCTTGTCGCCATCTTGTGACTGAACATCAGATTTAGTCACAGACATACTGCAGGCTTGCTTCAAAGACGAGCAGACGTGTCCTTAACTTCCTTGGAATGCAAAACAAGACATATAACCAGCTTCACTCAAGGTCATTTCTTTGTTCTTAGCATTCCAAACTTTTGAGTACCAGTTACGGAAAACAGCTTTCCAAAAAAGCTTACTGCAATTAACAGGCTTTCTTATAAACCAATTTAACGCAGATATCGATTCCATAGGCTTCAAAGCTTAGCGACAAACGATCTATCTGGTTTCAATCGCTAGAAAGCTTCAGTCTCTATACAAGAGCTAATTATCTTCAAATAACTCTAAGAGACAGATTTATGTTTTGCTCACTGAGGATAGTTCCTTATCTATTCACTCTGTGTGAGAAAACTCTTGCAATAAATCACTCCAGGACAGTTAAGCTTTTATGCTTCGTCAAACACGAAGGCAAGTTCTGGCTTACATTCTTGCAGAGTAGATTCAAACGGTTCGCTCCAACTATGGCAGATTTACGATGAATCTACGATGTCACTATTTAGATTTTGACAATGTAACGGCTAGCTTCTCGTCTTCATAAAGCCCCCAAAAAAGCTTACCGTATGACGTAGAAATGGGAGCAGATACCTTTCTTATGCAAATAACAACAGAGAGCTCTCCACGATGTAGTAGTTAGTCGTTTATTTGAAGTTGCAATAAAACATATTGACATATCTCGTCATTGACTTATTTCTGACTTGTTAACTTGTGGTAAAAATCTAATATCCTATCGTCATTCGTACGTGACTTATGACTTAATAAAATCTTATTATTTTAGCAGCCGTCTAATTAAGATTCTTCTTACCGACCTTAATGTCAGCAGCTTGGCGCGTACACACACCCACACACACACTAAAGCATTACGTAAGTGTTAGGCACGTTATACTAACGATCTGGTCTCGCACATGGCACCTCCCAGTGTTATACGTAAGCATAATATTAACCTCTTAGTGTCCAAATAATACAACAGGATACAAAGTAATATAATAATATACTAAAATAATTAATAACGCAAAATGGCTCCTACAGTAGGAAAATAAACTGCAGATGCTGGTTTAAATCGAAGGTAGACACAAAATGCTGGAGTAACTCTGGGTCAGGCAGCCTCTCGGGAGAGAAGGAATAGGTGATGTTTCGGGTCGAGACCCTTCTTCAGACTGATGTCAGGGGAGGGGGCGGGACAAAGATAGGACGTATTTGGAGACTGAAAGACTAGTGGGGGAACTGGGGAGGGGATAGAGAGGGGAAGCAGGGACTACCTGAAATTAGAGAGGTCAATGTTGGGGTGTAAACTGCCCAAGCGAAATATGAGGTGCTGTTCCTCCAATTTGCTCTGGGCCTCACTCTGACAATGGAGGAGGCCCAGGACAGAAAGGTTAGATTGGGAATGTGAGGGGGAGTTGGTGCTGAGTAACCGGGAGATCAGGTTGGTTAAGGCGGACTGAGCGGAGGTGTTGAGCGAAACGATCACCGAGCCTGAGCTTGGTCTCGCCGATGTAGAGAAGTTGACATCTGGAACAGCGGATACAATAGATGAGGTTGGAGGAGGTGCAGGTGAACCTCTGCCTCACCTGGAAAGACTGTTTGGGTCCTTGGATGGAGTTGAGGCGGGAGGTAAAGGGACAGGTAGTGCATCTCCTGTGGTTCCAGGGGAAAGTACCTGGGGAGGAGTGGTTTGGGTGTGAAGGGACGAGTGGACCAGGGAGTTACGTTGGGAACAGTCTCTGGAAAGCAGAAAGGGTTGGAGATAGGAAGATGCGGCCAGTAGTGGGATCCCGTTGGAGGTGGTGGAAATATTGGAGGATAATTTGTTGTATGCACGGCTGATGGGGTGGAAGGTGAGGACAAGGGGGACTCTATCCTTGTTACGAATGGGGGGAGGGAGAGCAAGAGCAGAGCTGTGGGATATAGAAAAAACCCCAGTGAGAGCCTCATCTATAATGGAAGAGGGGAACCCCCCTTTCCTAAAGAATGAGGACATCTCCGATGCCCTAGTATGGAAAACCTCATCCTGGGCGCAGATGCAGCGTAGACGGAGGAATTGGGATATATTCACAAAATGCTGGAGTAACTCAGCAGGTCAGGCAGCATCTCGGGAGAGAAGGAATGGGTGACGTTTCGGGTCGAGACCCTTCTTCAGACTGATGTCGGGGGTGGGACAAAGGAAGGATATAGGTGGAGACAGGAAGATAGAGGGAGATCTGGGAAGGAGGAGGGGAAGGGAGGGACAGAGGAGCTATCTGAAGTTGGAGAAGTCGACGTTCATACCACCGGGCTGCAAACTGCACAGGCGAAATATGAGGTGCTGCTCCTCCAATTTCCGGCGGGCCTCACTATGGAGGAATTGGGAGTAAGGGATACAGTTTTTACAGGAAACGGTGGGAAGAAGTGTGGTCAAGATAGCTATGGGAGTCAGTGGGTTTGTAGTAGATGTCGGTCACTAGTCTGTCTCCTGTGATGGAGATGGTGAGATCCAGAAACGGTAGGGAGATGTCGGAGATGGTCCAAGTATATTTAAGAGCAGGATGGAAATTAGTGGTGAAATTGATGAAGTCAGTGAGTTCTGTATGGGTACAAGAGGTAGCACTAATGCAGTCGTCAATGTAACTGTGGTAGAGTTTGGGGATAGGGCCAGTGTACACCTGGAACAGGGATTGTTCGACGTACCCTACAAAGAGGCAGGCATAACAGGGGCCCATGCGTGTGCCCATAGCTACGCCTTGCATTTGGAAGAAGTGGGAGGAGTCAAAGGAGAAGTTGTTGAGGTTAAGGACCTGCTCTGCTAGGCGGAGGAGAGTATTGGTAGATGTAAATTGGCTGGTTCTGCAAATTATAATAGCGGCAAGCAACTTTAAGCTCTCAACCATTAACCACTTCCGCACCATTGATGGTGATTGGGGCATGTATTGCATTATGCTTCCTGCAGTCATTAACTGGTTACTTTGTCTTTCTGACATTGAAGGGGAGGTTATTGTCCTGGTGCGATATCACTATAAAAGACACAAAGTGCTAGAATAACTTGAAGATTGACACAAAATTCTGGAGTAACTCAGGGGGATAGGCATTATCTCTGGATAGAAGGAATGAAGGGTCTCTTCTTAAAATGTCACCCATTTCTACTATCCAGAGATGTGGTCTGTCCTGCTGAGTTACTCCAGCATTTTGTGTCTATCTTCGGTGTAAACCAACATCTGCAGTTCCTTCCTACACATTGTGCTGGAGTAACTCAGCAGGTCAGGCAGTATCTCTGGAGAACAAGGGTAGGTGATGTTTTGGGTTAGGGTAGATTGTAGGGGGAGAATAAAGCTGGAAGTGAGAGGGGCAGGAAAAAGCAAATGAATGGAAGGGATAATATGCTATCGAGCAGCACTTGCTTAACAACAACCTCCTCATAGAAGCTCAGTTTGGGTTTTGTCAGTCACTCAGCTCCTGACTTCATTACCGACCGGGTCCAAGTATAGGCACTGGCTCGACTGGGAATCGGGAGAAATATCCTCCACAATTTGGAATCGTACCTAGCACACGGATAGATAGTTATGGTGGTTGGAGGGCAATCATCTAAGCCATAGGACATTCTGCAGGAGTTCCTCAGGCCCAACCATCTTCAGTTGCTTTGTAGTAAGGTCAGACGTTTACGAAAATGATCCCAGGATTGATTGGGTAAACATATGATGAGCGTTTGACGACACTGGGCCTGCACTTGCTGGAATTTAGAAGGATGAGGGGGGATCTCATTGAAACTTACTGAATAGTGAAAGGCCTCGATAGAGTGGATGTGGAGAGGATGTTTCCACTAGTGGGAGAGTCTAGGATCAGAGGCCATAGCCTCAGAATAAAAGGACGTACCTTTAAAAAGGAGACGAGGAGGAATTTCTTTAGTCAGGGTGGTGAACCTGTGGAATTCATTGCCGCAGAAGGCTGTGGAGGCCACATCAATGGATATATATTCCAGGTGGAGATAGACAGATTCTTGATTAGTACGGGTGGCAGGGGTTATGGGGAGAAGACAGTTGAGATGGAAAGATAGATCGGCCATGATTGAATGGTAAAGAGACTCGATGAGCAGAATTCTGTTCCTATCACTTATAAAGTAGAGGCATTCTCTAATGAATGCATAATGTTTAGTATCATGGACAATGACTCCAATAATTAAACAGTTAACAATCAAATGCAGCAAGAGTTGGACAATATCCAGGCCTGGGTCTGAAATGCGGCAAGTAAAATTTGTGGCACACAAGTGCTGGCAATAACGATATTGTGGCGGCACCCACTACAATATCCAAAAAGAAGATATTCAGTAATCATCCCATAATATCATTGGCATTATCATAATTGAATCTCCAATCAGCAGTATCGTGGGGGACCAGAAGCAACTGGAGTGGCGATTTATACAATGTGGCCAAATAAGCAAGTCAAGGTATGGGAATTCTGCAACGTTCCTCCTTACTCCCCAAAGCCTGTCCAACATCGACAAGCCTCAGATAGATACAAAAGGCTGGAGAAACTCAGTATCTCACTGGGAGAGAGACAGTATCTCTGGAGAAAGGAATAGGTAATGTTTCGGGTCAAGACCCTTCTTCATACCGAGAGGCAGGGGAAAGGGAAACGAGAGAAAGAGATGGTAAAGTTGGGATATGAGGATGTAACAAGTAAAATGGACAAGGGAGAGCCAGTGAATGTTGTGTATTGTTTGGCAGACAGGAAACAAAGAGTAGGAATTAACGGGTCCCTTTCAGAATGGCTGGCAGTGACTAGTGGGGTGCCGCAAGGTTCGGTACTGGGACCGCAGCTATTTACAATATACATTAATGATGTAGATCAAGGAATTAAAAGTAACATTAGCAAATTTGCAGATGACGCAAAGCTGGGTGGAGGATACTATGAAGATGTAGAGTGCATTGGACAGGTTGGGTGAGTGGGCAGATACATTCTAATGTGGATAAATGTGAGGTTATCCACTTTGGAGGCAAGAACAGGAAGGCAGATTATTATGTAAATGGTGTTAGGTTAGGAAAAGGGGATGTACAACGAGACTTGGGTGTCCTAGTGCATCAGTCACTGAAAGTAAGCATACAGTTACAAAAGCCAGTGAAGAAAGCTAATGGCATATTGGCCTTCATAATGAGAGGAGTATGGGAGCAAAGAGGTCCTTCTGCAGTTGTACAGGGCCCTGGTGGGACCACACCTGGAGTATTGTGGGCAGTTTTGGTCTCCTAATTTGAGGAAGGACATTCTTGCTATTGAGGTAGTGCAGCGTAGGTTCACGAGGTTAATTCCCGGGAGGGCGGGACTGTCATATGATGAAAGAATGGAGCAACTGGGCTTGTATTCACTGGAATTTAGGATGAGAGGGGATCTTAAAGAAACATATAAAATTATTAAGGGATTGGACACGCTAGATGCAGGAAACATGTTCCCGATGTTGGGGGAGTCCAGAACCAGGGGCCACAGTTTAAAAATAAGGGGTAGGCCATTTAGAACTGAGATGAGAAACAACTTTTTCTCACAGAGTTGTGAATTTATGAAATTCTCTGCCTCGGAAGGCAGTGGAGGCCGATTTACTGGATGCATTCAAAAGAGAGTTAGATAGAGCTCTTAGGGCTAGCGGAATCAAGGGGTATTGGGAGAAGGCAGGAATGCGTTACTGATCGTGAATGATCAGCCATGATCATATTGAATGGCGGTGCTGGCTCGAAGGGCTGAATGGCCTACTCCTGTACCTATTGTTTATGTATCTATGAAGTTCCTTTTCTCTAGATATGCTGTCTGATCTGCTGAGTTACTCTAGCTTTTTATGTCTATCTTCGGTTTAAACCAGCATCTGCAATTCCTACACACCAATAAGCCTCGTGTTAGGAGTATGATGGAATACTCTCCACTTGCCTGGATGAGTGCAGTTTCATCAATTTTAAGAAGCTTGACACCCTGCAGGACATAGTGTGAGTTTATAATTATTATTGTGGCATGTACTGAGGGTACAGTGAAAAGCTTGTGCTGCGGGTTGTCCAATCAAATTGTACTCTCCATGAGTGTATTCGTTCACAAATAAAAGAATGAAACGATTGTAAATAGATCATCTTCTGGATCGATCTACAATCTGTATAGCAAATAGAAAGTTGCAATGTTCTGGCACCATCCTAGAACTTCTAGTTCTCAAGACACTGAAAAGTGATCTTGGCCTAAGGGATATGCAGTTTCTTATTTTGAAACTTTCAGGTCCAATGTTTGATGGCACGAGATCAATGATGTGGGGGTGGCTTGGCCCAGTGTGATGCTGTTGCTTCTTTCTACTGCAGGTCCGTGCAGCAATCACCCGATCTACTCATTAACTCAGCTGCTATAGCGCCTCCATGGTAGCTCTTCTATTTCTCTTAGAAAATTACTCTGTCGGGTCTGAACATTTGGACTTATCATTTGAGAGAAAAAAAAATTGCGACTAATGTCAGCAGTTTCAAAAATAAACGGCTAATGTTTGATGAAATTTATTTTTTTGAATGACATTTCAACCAAGGCAAACTATTTTAGGGAGATGTAATTGAATGAGTATTGAAAAATAAAAATGTGGACAACATTTTACTCTGTGTAGTTTGTCCTAATGTTTTGCTGATTCAATTTAAAATTATTTTGCCTAATCAAAACCATCTAAAGGTATGTATCACAAAATGCTCGAGTAACTCAGCAGGTCAGGCAGCATCTCTGGAGAGAAGGAATGGGTGACGTTTCGGGTCGCGACCCTTCTTTAGACTGATATCAAGGGGGGGCGGGACAAAGAAAGGATATAGGTGGAGACAGGAAGACAGTGGGAGAACTGGGAAGGGGGAGGGGAAGAGAGGGACAGAGGAACTATCTAAAGTTGGATAAGTCAATGTTCATACTGCTGGGCTGTAAGCTGCCCAAGCGAAATATTGACTTCTCTAACTTTAGATAGTTCCTCTGTCCCTCGCTCCCTCTCTCCCACCCATGGGGGGGAGGGGTGGAGGGGGCGGAGGAGGGGAGGGGGAGAGGGGGAGGAGGGAGGGGAGAGGGGTGGAGGAGGGGAGGGGGTGGAGGAGGGGAGGGGGCGGAGGAGGAGGGGAGGGGGTGGAGATGGGGAGGGGAGAGGAGGGGAGGGGGGAGGAGAGTGGGGGAGGGGGAGGAGAGTGGGGGAGGGGAGGAGAGTGTGGGGCAGAGGGAGGGAGGGAGGAGGGGGGGAGGGTGAGTGGGGGAGGGGAGAGGGTGCTGCACCAATGCAGGTTTGTGCCCAACGGGTCCACTTGGTCTAGTCTATCCTAAAATAGAAGAATGACCCAAATTCTACATCATAGTGAAAATTATTCTTTTCCATTTATGAAATATTCCCAGTGCTCGAAACTGCCGACTCTTGGGATTCCAATTACATGAACAAGTATGTTTCTTATAGATAGACTTTTTGATTTCTTTAAGATATCAGTATAAATAATCATTCAAGAATAATCAATTGGTGGTGGAAATTAGAATCTGAATTCAAATTTCTTGCTTGAATCCTGTAGCTATAAATGGAATGCCCAAATCAAGAATAACATTTTGCAATAGCAAATCCATTTGCATGTAACTTAAGTTAATTTCATGTTTAATCAGACTGTATGATCAGTCTGATGAAGGGTCTCGATCCGAAATGTCACCCATTCCTTCTATCCAGAGATGCTGCCTGTCCCGCTGAGTTACTCCAGCATTTTGTGTCTATCTTTCATGAATTGATAACTTCTCACCAGCTATATGGTTTTGGGCAGTTTTGTGTCTTTCATTACTGTGATATTAATGCTTAACAAGTCAAGCCCTTTAGCAATGTTGTTTCCCAACCTTTGTCTTTTTAGTCAAGTCTAATGTCACTGAGCAAATATTCATGCTACAAATTGGTTGAGTGCCTGGAAAGAGGATGGAACAGACGATAAGTGAGGTTGTCTTTTCTTGGACTTTCCCCAGACTAGGGCAATGCTGATTTGTCCCCACATAGGGCTTCTTGGACATTTTATAGTCTTTGCTATATGATTCAATATTCTCATTGCAAAATTACCATTTTATTTGTTAGATGTTTAATAAAACTACTTTTAACGTGCACAATTGCTAAGCTGAGTTCTTAATTCGTAAATGCAAATTTCCGCAGGTTCAGTTACAGTTTAATTGAATTCAGTTTGTTTGTGCAGTAAGTAATCGGTTTAATCATTTCAAGTGACATAATTTTGTAGTTTTACAGCCGCAGTGGTTATACTGTTGCTGTTCAGCAGAGGGCAGCAATAACTAAACAACTCACGATATAACACTTTTTTTTAGCCTACGGATTTGAAAATCATTGTACCGAAGTTACTTCCAGTGCCAAGTTGTTTATGATTGATTCTGGCACAAAATAGTTGAACATGACATTTTGCTGCTTCAGTGTAATTCGGCAAAGCTCTATGAAATGACATTGAGAAATATCTACCTGAAACAGCTGAAAAGATTTCAAAATTTCAAGCTTTATTCCAGCTTTGTTGACTATCAAAATGGTTGGGCTATATGAAAGCCCCTCATGCTCAGGTACATTCAGATACAATTAAAAGTCAATTAAAAGATTACAACTTTTAATTGGTAAATAATAAAAATAGTAAAGCAAACTTCATTCAAAGAATTTAATCTCTTTCCCATGCACTCTTTGTTTAAATGAATGGGCTTAGTGTTCCTGCATCAGCAAGTGGAGTTTAAAGAGGCAACGTTCCCTGACCAAGCGTTGAGTGAATCAACCAGTTGTGGTGTACCGCAACTTTCCATGTAACTAAGTTGCAGACAATAAAGGGTGCAAAGTGCTGGAGTAACTCCGTGTGTCAGGCAGCATCTCTGGAAACAGAGAGATGACATTTTGGGGCTGGACACTTCAGATTTATTTTGGGGTGGGGTGGAGGGGGTAAACCAGTATCCGCTCTTCCTAGTTTCCATAGAAGTGCACAGATAATTTGTGCCAGCACATTCAGAACTTATTTGATGACAAACTGTCAGCATTTCCCATTAGCTTTGAATCCAATAAGTGAAAATTGTAGGTTAATTAAGAGTGTTTGTACTGGAACTAATTTTTATGTTTAAATTAGTTGCAATTCCATTCAATGCTCTTTGGAACACAAGAATGACTGAAGAATTAACAACACAAGAGTGATAACATTCCTTAAACTCTCGGGAAATCTAACACACATCAGTTGGAACGATATGATACGATAAAACTTTATTCATCCCCGGAGGGAAATTGCTGACAATCACAACATACAAGGTGCACAAAAACTTGAAATTAAAAGTGAAAAGAAAAAGACAAGCAACTGTTGGGTGGCTGGTGTGTGAGTTACTCCAGCTTAATCACTTGATATGCTGATCGTCACCTGCCGCACCAGAGACAACAAAATACTGGACTTACTTTATGCCAACACCAAGGAGGCATATAACTCAGCACATCCTCCCCTCCCTGGGGAGATCTGACCACAACATGATCCATCTCCAGCCTGTGTACAAGCCTCTCGTGCACAGGCAACCAGCGGTGACCCGCACAGTTAGAGGATGGTCCGAGGAGACTGAGGAGACTCTGAGAGACTGTTTCGAAACAACTGTGTGGGAGGAACTCTGTGATCCCCATGGAGAGGACATTGACGGTCTAACCCAGTGCATCACGGACTATATTAACTTCTGTGTGGAGAACACTGTACCCACGAGGACTGTACGGTGTTTCTCCAACAACAAACCCTGGGTCAACCCTGACATAAAGGATCTCCTTAAGGAGAAAAAGAGGGCCTTTAAGTCGGGAAATAAGGAGGAGCTGAAGGCTGTGCAAAAGGAGCTGAGGAGGAAGATCAGAGAGGGGAAGAACAACTACAGGAAGAAGATGGAGGACCAGCTGCAGAGGAACAACATCAGTGGAGTCTGGAGAGGCCTCAAAACCATCTCTGGTACAAGGAACCGGACTCCCGGGCCATGGGGGACCAGAAGTGGGTGAACGATCTGAACCTTTTAGAAACATAGAAACATAGAAAATAGGTGCAGGCGTAGGCCATTCGGCCCTTCGAGCCTGCACCGCCATTCAATATGATCATGGCTGATCATCCAACTCAGTATCCCGTACCTGCCTTCTCTCCATACCCCCTGATCCCTTTGGCCACAAGGGCCACATATAACTCCCTCTTAAATATAGCCAATGAACTGGCCTCAACTACCTGTGTGAAAAAAAACATTCTCATCTCGGTCCTAAAAGACTTCCTCCTTATCCTTAAACTGTGACCCCTTGTTCTGGACTTCCCCAACATCGGGAACAACCTTCCTGCATCTAGCCTGTCCAACCCCTTAAGAATTTTGTAAGTTTCTATAAGATCCCCCCTCAATCTTCTAAATTCCAGCGAGTACAAGCCGAGTCTATCCAGTCTTCATATGAAAGTCCTGCCATCCCAGGAATCAATCTGGTGAACCTTCTCTGTACTCCCTCTATGGCAAGAATGTCTTTCCTCAGATTAGGAGACCAAAATTGTACGCAATACTCCAGGTGTGGTCTCACCAATGCCCTGTACAACTGCAGCAGAACCTCCCTGCTCCTATACTCAAATCCCCTCGCTATGAATGCCAACATACCATTCACTTTCTTCACTGCCTGCAGCACCTGCATGCCTACTTTCAATGACTGGTGTACCACGACACCCAGGTCTCGTGTCATCTCCCCTTCTCCTAATCGGCCACCATTCAGGTAATAGTCTGCTTTCCTGTTCTTGCCACCAAAGTTTGATCAGTCACCCACCCCTCCCCCGGTCCAGTCACCCCTGCTGCAGCCCCCCTTGTCTGCACGTCCAGTACACTGCCCCACCTCCCCTCCCACAGCACTTGGGTCACAGTCACCACCCACTGCTTCTGCCCCAACCCCACCACCCCCACCTCCTCCCCCCACACCACCCCCCCCCCCCCCCCCACACCCCTCCTCCTCTCACACCCTTGAGCACCCAGCCCCTGTGCTCCAATCTGTCTTTCCCCACAGACCAGGTGAGAAATTAGCTCAGAAAGATCAATGCGAGGAAGGCGGCTGGTCCGGACGGCATCAGCTCGAGGCTCCTCAAGTCCTGTGCAGGCCAGCTGTGTGGAATAGTGGAGCATGTCTTCAATCTGAGCCTGAAACTGGGGAGAGTTCCACAGCTGTGGAAAACATCCTGCGTGGTACCGGTACCAAAGACACGGCACCCAAAGGAACTCAACAGCTACAGGTGGCACTGACATCACACCTGATGAAGACACTGGAGCGTCTGGTCCTCGCCCATCTCCGCCCCCTGGTGAGACCATCAGTGGATCTGCTGCAGTTCGCCTACCAGACTCGCATCGGGGTGGAGGATGCCATCGTCTACCTACGGAACAGAGCTCTTTCACACCTGGAGAAGCCGGATAGCACTGTGAGAATCATGTTTTTTGATTTCTCCAGTGCATTCAACACCATCCAGCCGGGGCTTCTGGGGGGCAAGCTGGAGCGCACAGGAGTGGATCACCACCTCACATCCTGGATTCTGGACTACCTCACCAACCGACCACAGTATGTGAGGACAAAAGACCTGGTCTCGGACAGGGTGGTCTGCAGCACAGGGGTTCCGCAGGGAACAGTGCTAGCTCCATTCTTGTTCCCCTTGTACACTGCGGACTTCAGGCACTGCTCTGCAAACTCCTATCTACAGAAATTCTCTGACGACTCTGCCATCGTTGGCCTCATTACAGGTGATGATGACAGGGCGTATGGAGAACTGATCAAGGAGTTTGTGGACTGGTGCCAGCGGAACTGCCTCTGGATCAACATGGGGAAATCCAGGGAGGTGGTGGTAGATTTCCGCAGGCGCACCCAGGTCCCCCCGACTCCGGTGAACATCCAGGGAATGGACATCGAGAGGGTGGATTCTTATAAGTACCTGGGTGTCTACCTCAATAATAAATTGGACTAGACTGAAAACACCGATGCGCTATACAGAAAGGGCCAGAGCAGACTTTATCTGCTAAGGAGACTCAGATCCTTTGGAGTGCAGGGGGCAGGAGTGCAGACTCGACAAGTTGGTCAGGAAGGCCAGCTCTGTCCTGAGTTGCCCCCTCGACTCAGTGCAGGTGGTGGGAGAGAGGAGGATAATGGCAAAGTTAACATCGCTGCTGGACAACAACTCCCACCCCATGCAGGACACTGTCACTGCACTGAGTAGCTCCTTCAGTGACAGACTCCTTCACCCCAAGTGCATGAAGGAGAGATATAGGAGGTCCTTCCTTCCCACTGCTGTGAGACTGCACAACCAGCACTGCTCCCAGCAGACGAGTCAACAATAACAGCTAAGAACACACAGAAAACTGATGACAATTTATGTATATTTTATTTGTAATGAATGATCTCTTGCTCTCTTGCTATCCACTTTGCTGCCGTAACACTGTAAATTTCCCTGGTGTGGGACGAATAAAGGAATATATTATTATTATTATTATTATTATTATTATTATTATTATTATTATTATTATTATTATTATTATTATTATTATTATTATTATTATTATTATTATTATTATTATTATTATTATTATTATTATTATTATTATTATTATTATTATTATTATTATTATTATTATTATTATTATTATCAAAGCTTGGTGAGCCCAAAACCAATACAAACTGTCAAATAGTTGCTGCTGTGCATTTCCCAACTGTTTTCTTTAGACACTGTTGTATCAATTACAATGTAGAGGGCTAACTTGTTTATCAAGGGCCATACATGCAGACGTTACTATGAGACCGTTTAAGCAAATAATTAACTTTACTAATGGCAATGAATTAATGTTTTCATTGAAATTTGTATCTGCGTAATGAAATGTTCTGGAGATGATTACATTCAATTAATTTTTCAAATATTCACTATAACATTTGTTCTATCTCCTTATGCTTTCTCTTTCAGGTCTGCTTCAGAAAAGTAATTAGAGAGAATTGTTTGAATATTTGTGCGGATTATTGTGAAACATCTCTAGTAAGGTAAGATACTAAAAGAGCCATTTGAATTAATTTTAGCTGCTGTTCCATAAGTCAGATATGAAGTTGTGTGGATTAATGGCTATGCGGTATGAGGCTTTTAAACAAAAAATTATGAGTAGGAATCCTTATGCATCTGAACTTTGCAGATGCTGGATTCATTTCACCTTAGTAGCAAGTCAATAACATTGTATTTACAATACAATACAATACAATATATCTTTATTGTCATTGTACAGGGGTACAACGAGATTGGGAATGCGCCTCCCATACGATGCAATAATTTAATTAGCTAGTCAGTATTAATTTAAACAACCCAATGAAACAAATTGTAACAGTTTTAAAACAGAATAAAGTGCAAGTAGATCTGTGCCGGATCAATGTGCGATGTGACCATCTGGCTCAGCAGGACCGGTTCATAGCAGCTATGGCCCTGGGGATGCAGCTGTTCCTGAGTCTGGAGGTGCGGGCGTAGAAGGCCTTGTATCATCTGCCCGATGGAAGGAGTTCGAACAGATTGTTGCAGGGGTGTGAAGAGTCTTTGTGGATGCTGGTGGTTTTTCTGAGGCATCGTGTGTTGTAGATGCCCTCCAAGGCTGTTAGCTGTGTTCCGATGGTCCTCTGAGCTCTATGGACTACCCGCTGAAGAGCTTTCCTCTCTGCCTCCCTGCAGCTGAGGTACCACACAGGGATGCCATGCGTTAGGATGCTCTCTATGGTGCAGCGGTAGAATGTCGTCCGCAGCTGTTGGGGTAGACCAAACTTCTTCTGTGTTCTTAGGGTAGAACAGTCGTTGCTGTGCCTTCTTGACCAGCGCCGCAGTGTTATTGGACCATGTTAGGTCCTCCGAAATGTGAGTGCCCAGAAACTTGAAGCTGGACACTCTCTCCACACTGTCCCCGTTGATAAAGATCGGGGCGTATTCCCTGTTATGTGACCTACGGAAGTTAATGATCAGCTCCTTGGTCTTGGTGGTATTTAGGGACAGGTTGTTATCGGAGCACCAGTCCGCCAGGTTCTGCACCTCCGCTCTGTTGGCTATATGTGCTGAAATGAACTTTTTATTATTCATGTGATTTTGCCTGGAAGAGCTCTGGATCAAGTTTCCTCTTTTGAACTAGAATACAAACGTGCAACAGATGGCTGTTTAGGCTCAATGTTGATTAAAGTCTAAACTAAGCATGATTTTCCTCTTTGACATATCGGCAGAAGTAAAACATTCCATGATGGGAAAAACTTCTGTTGTGTAATAATAATGATGTTAAAATGAAGACCTAGATAAATAAATTATAAACTTTTGTATAAGATATGGTTTGCTTTTTGTGCTAAATTACTACTGAAGGTAAACAGAAAATGGGCCTTGCTTATTTTCAGTGGTCAGCTCATATCTGCATATAAATATTGAAAGTTTTTTTTTGTTGCCAGGTTCTCTATGGATATCAATAGTGCCAGCAATGTTGTCCTGCAGGCTCTGACCCAGGCTACAAGTCAAGACACGGCTATATTGAAGCCAGCCGAGGAGCGGTTAAAACAGTGGGAAACTCAGCCAGGTTTCTATTCGGCATTGTTGGTGGGTTATACATTGTTATTTAAAAAAAATTAAAGCTAACCACCACTCAGTCCTCTCTACCTACTTTGCTCTGGACTGGAATAACACACAGAGTTCAATGCATTGTGTGTAGGAAGGAAATGCAGACGTTGGTTGATAATGAAGATAGACATAAAAAGCTAGAATAACTCTGCGGGTCAGGCAACATCTCTGGAGAAAAGGACTAGGTGACATTTCGGGTCGGAATCTTTCTTCAGACTGTAAAAGGGTTCAGACCTGAAACGTCCCTTTTTTTTTGCTGTAGAGATGCTGCCTGACCCGCTGACTTAGTCCAGCTTTTTGTATCTATCTTAGAAGAAGCATTGACATGCTATGCATAACAAATACATTTATAATTATGTTGGAAGGGATGGTGAACATAAATATGTTTCTTAAATTGATGTATAAAATCTATTAGATTGAAATCCTTCGTGCTAAATTCTAGGTCTTAAAAACATTGAAAGAATAATTTAATTGCTGATTTTAGAGACATAATAAAATGTAGATTCTGGTATCTTGAGCAAAGCACAAAGTGCTGAATTAACTCAGTGGGTCAGGCAACATCTCTGGAGGTGGATAGGCGATATTTTGGGTCAGGACCCTTCCTCAGACTGGGGCCTTTCTTCAGATTGATGAAGGATCCTGACTTGAAACGTCACCTATCCATTCCCTCCAGAGATGCTGCTTGACCTGTTGAGTTACTCTAGCACTTTGTGTAACAGCTAATTTTACCTTTTTAAATGCATTTTAATATATGCAAAGATATTTTTATCTGTGTGATCTTTGAGAACATGAATTATCATTTCCAGTTAATGACATTTCATCAGAACATCCACTTCTATTTATATAATGTACTTAACATTGTTAAAAAATATCTGGTATATCAGAGAAGCCTTATTAAACAAAAGTTTAATAATGACAAAATATATATGCTTTTAATATTGCTGTAATTCATATTGCTGAATATTGTACACTGTTTGCTAGATTTATGACAGAAAATAGATTGTCATGAACCTTTTTTTTTACCTTGCAATTTTCATTTGTGTCCCTTTGGTTGGTTATAAGTATTGCTTTCTAATCTTAATTGTGCTTTTATATGTACTCGGAGTTGATAATGTTAGCAAAATAAATTGAAACAGTTCTTTGCATTTCAGAGGCATCTAAATTTTATTTTTGAAGGGTACTTGATAGAATTGCGTGGTTACCTCATCACTATCAGAAGTGATTGCCAGCCTTGTTCTGCTGTTCAGCAACTGATGATTGATTTGATTGACTTGCAATGTGATGCTTTCTTTCTTGATGGAAATTATTCTCAACTGTGGTGCAGAAATGTTTCTATTTCATTGTCAGGCCGCAGATAGATACAAGGGTAGGTTTTTCAACCCTCAAGCATGTCCCATTATTCAGTGAGATCATGGCCCTTCTGCATTTTAACCCCAGCCCTCAGTTCAGTAATCTCTAATATTCATTGCTTATAAAAATTGAATGCAATTGTAACATTTTCAGTTGACTGCTTTTTAAATTTCACTTCCATTTCTTTGAAAGAAGAGAGGAAATTCAAGGTAAAGTGGCATGTAGAGGAAGTTTCAAGGTATGGTTACTAAAAGACTACAGGCTTGATTGCTGCCAACAGCGTTAGGGGAATTGTACGCATATGAGCTAAAACCTGAGGATTGGTGGGATGTTGGTTATAGTGGGGGGGGAGGGGAGGGGTATTTCTATGACCTGAGAAGGTGGCTTGAGAGATACAACCATTTGGGGAATCAAAACCAAGAATGAGAATTTAATGTGTTAGGCATTTAGGGAATTGAAACTAACATTATTCACTGAGGTCTAGTGTGTTGTGAAAGTGTGACTAGGCATGGATTGAAAAATGAGGATGATTTTGAATAATTTGAAGTTAATGATCAGTTTAGCTTATGTGATCAGGCAAGACAGCATTTAGTGATGGCAAAGTGACATTAAATAATATAGGCTCAGAAGTAAAGGATGAAAGAGCTTTTTCATACATCTAATGAAGAAATGTTGCTGAAATAAGTTATTGATCTCATTAAATCTGAGTGGCTATTTTTCTCCTGGAAAGGCAGTTGAACTATCTTTTGATTCATTATGAGTGTCTTAAATGGCAAAATAAAATACTCAGCTTTTTCTGTGGAAAATCTTAAATACTCTTCAAAATCTCCATATTTGAATGATTTTCAGCTCCAGTGAAAACAGCCAACTTTTGTTTTGAGATTCATGGTTTGTCATCACTTTGAATATTTGTGGATTTGGAATGAGGGATTAATTTGTTAGTAATTTTCACTGTCCCCCATAACCCACCACCACTTTGGAAAGGTGATAGATTCAATCATTCTGTGGTTATCAGATGCCAATTCTAGCTTTCCCTAAAGTGTCCTATGTGTCTAGGCCTCAAACTTACAACACCTTAGGTGACTTTTTTTTAAAGCCGAGTTAGGTGATTTAAACAAGGCCTTGGCTAGGAAGGGGAAGAGTCGGCCGAGCTTCCCACCTCTGAGTAATGAATGCAGTTGGAAAATACATCATTTGATAACGGTTTTGATGAGTGCAGGTGTAGCTCAATAATGATTTTATCTTTACCTATTTTTTCCCAGCATTAAACATATATGCATTTATACAGTGATGGATGTTGATGGTTCATCAGCTCTTCACAACATAAATTGTATTTTATGATCAATTTTTATAGGCCAATAACCAAGTTTGAATAACTTCTCAGTCTCTTTCCAAGATTAATGCATGAACGAATAGTCACCATATGGTGGCACCCTTGCCTATTAGTTTAGTGAAGCTGTATTTGAGCAGAATATTGATGTCTGCAGTATAAGCTGTGAAATACAGAAATGAAGAAAAAATATCCAGAGAACCGTTTTTAAGAATATCTGCAGCCAACTGGAAACATCGTCTTGAAAATTAAGAACTTATATTTGTATCACGCAGACCATTTTCAAGCATTTTTTGCATTCACCTATTTTGTAAAATGCCTAGGAAGGATTTTTAATCACAAATTTAATCGCATCTCATTGTCCAAAGTGAAAAACCACTGAAGCCTTCAACACAAATAACCCAGTAATTTGATTTTGCCGCATCGGTTCAGTGAGGAAAGCTAGCTCACTAGTTAATTACTTCTCTTTAATGTCCTCTGGAAAAATGCAACAACCTGTTGGATTCTTGGTTTAATATCACGACTTGCAGCATTGGAATGTGTCCATTCAGTCCTTCCTCCTTTTTTGTTTTTATTGGACGTTGCTGTCTGGAAAGCTTTCCAGGTGATTCTCTGACCAGATCTGGAAAAATATTGACTGAGTGGAGCAACAGAGCAGATCGTTTTGAAAAATGGAGTTCAAAAGTTGAACGCCATTCAAAAGAAATATATACCACAATATAATTGAACTGTTATGCATCAATTTTTGGAAATAAACTAGAGAGAATAAATATTATGCGAGAGTCTGAAAGGCAGTTAAGATGAAAAAAAGATATAAATGAGACCACGTGTAGAAGACAAATCTTCAGATCTAGGTGAATTCCAATTGGGCTTATTGGGTGAGGGATAGCAGATGCACAAGGATAGCACAATGGGTAATGGATGAAGTCATGCTCCCAAAAGAAGAGTAATGCTGTCAGGGAACAAATAGCTTATAAGTTATCTTGCATAAGGGAAATAAACCAAGACAATTCTGATTACATTATTAAAAAAGATGCTGGTACTTTTGGTAGAAAGAATGATCATGCTGTAGAAAGCATCTTGTCCGGTAACATCTCAATCTGGTTTGGGAACAGCTCTGCCCAGGACAGGAAGGCTCTGCGGAGAGTAGTGCGTTCGGCTGAACGCACTATGGGAACTACACTCGCCCCCCTGCAGGACCTATACATCAGGAGGTGCAGATCCAGAGCCAGCAACATTATGGGGGACCCCTACCACCCCAGCAACGGACTGTTCCAGCTGTTACGGTCAGGCAAACGCCTCCGCTGTCACGCTGTGAAAACAGAGAAGATGAGACCGAGTTTCTTCCCACAGGCCATCAGGACTGTTAACTCTTATATCACCAGGGACTAATTTACTGTATTAATTAATTTTTTGTGTTGTGTTTTAAAAAAAAAAAAATTCTATTCTGTTTGTAGTTTTAGCACAATCCGCAGGCATTGCCACTTTCATTTCACTGCACATCGTGTATGTGACAAATAAAGTAGACTTGAGACTTGAGACTTAAAAACCTCATTGTTTTCAAAGATCAACAATGGTTTTCTACGAGAACATTTATTTTTAACGAATAATTCTTAAAAATAGCAGTTTGCAAGAGCATTGCTTTGGTATAAAAACTGATAGTCGTAAGGCCTTCAAAGGGAACAAACTACTCATTGATGCACTGTTTGGTTTTGCTGGAACACTTGGCTTTGGGTCTCGACATAGATGGAACAAGGGCAAAAGAACTGAATTTAAGATATGAAGATATGACATTTGCTGTTCAACTCTTCTCTGGCAGTATTTGTCTGCCTTTTTTTTCTCAACCACCCTTTCGTCCTCTCCCTTTATTTCCCCCCTCTCTTTGTCCCACTGAGATTTGCATCCATTTTCCCCCATCCTCCTGCTTTTCGACAGGCTGTCTGTTTGCAAAGAATTTCTTGGCTGCATCAGCTCCTCCTCCCTTTCTCTATGATTTTGTACTTAAAATCTATTAATGTCTGTCACCTTTTAGTTTGTTTTTATGCCGATCTCCATCTGACGTGTATTGCCAACACTTTCTGTTTTAATCTGCAACATATCTAGTGTTTTGCTTAGATTTTCAATGTAACATTTATATAATTAGATGTTGATTGTCTGTACCAGGGAGGTTCAATTTCAGTTGAGAATATAACTCATCAATTTCATCAAGAAAGCATTGCAGCAATCAGCAGGTATTGTGGTTTGATTTCTGAACCCAAGTCGATGGTCACTGTATAAATAGTGGATTTCAAAAGCTGTTTCACAAGCATGTGTAGGAAGGAACTGCAGATGCTGGTTTAAACCGACGATAGACACAAAAACTGGAGAAGGGTCAGACTGAAGAAGGATCTCAACCTGAAACCCGAAACGTCATCTATTCCTTTTCTCCAGAGATGCTGTCTGACTTGCTGAGTTACTCCAGCTCTTTGTGTCTATCTTCTGTTTAACAAGTAGTTAGACTTGAAGAATGCATTTCTGATGTATTTCACATACATCTATCAAGCTAAGTTACAAAGCTACAAAAGCCTCCCCACAATTATTCTGTTAATATATTTACTTTTACAGAATATCTTTATTAACCACACTCTAGATGTAAATGTACGGTGGCTTGCTGTGTTGTACTTCAAAAATGGAATTGATCGTTACTGGCGACGCATTGCTCCACAGTAAGTACTTTGCGATTTGGGAATCTTATTCAACTTAAGCTTTATTTGCAGGTTCATAGAACATTGTGTAAATGTCACATTTCCATTTACATGCTGCCCTTTAATATAGAAAAAAAACTGCCAAAGGATTTCAGAGGGAAGTTAGCGAACAAAACCTTAACTTTGAAGCACATGAGGAAACATTTAAATGTTGATCAAAGTTTTATGAAACCTAGGGGAGGGGAATTCATTCCAAATTTAGGGCCTTGTCAGTAGATATGGCCGCCAGTGCTAGAGCAATTAAGTTTTGAAAGAAATAAGGTGGCAAACGTTTTGCCAATAATGGGGGTTATAATTTTCTGTCATTTTAAAAATTGATTTCTCGCCTTGTGTGGGATTTGGCAGCTGAAGCTTATATTTATATAGTGATTTAAAAATGGCAAAATATTCTAAGATGGTTTGTAAGACCATTTTCAAAACAAATATTAACACTGTTATGTAAGGAAATGCTGAAATGGGCAACTAAAAGTTGGATATATAGAATAAAGAAGCATTTGAGGAATGGAATTTTGGAATAAAAACAATAAATGATGAAAATAGATTAAGCTTCATCTGTTGAGAAATAAACCTTTGTTCAGGCAGTTGTTTAAGTTGTAGTAATACATTGAATATACAAACTCAGAATCAGGGAAGGAGTCCTTTTGCCCCTTCCAATCAATGTTGGTTCCCCACAAGAACCAAGTTGGTAGTCTCACTCGCTTCCCATTCCCTGTAGCCCTGAAATTATTTTTCTTTCACATATTGAGGAACTCCCCTTTGAAAGTCCCCTCTGAAGGCTATAATTCAATGTATCTCCACCACCCGACCATGCCTTGCATATAAGATACTAACCACTCAATACTTTGGTCCTTTTGCCAACCATCTTGCTCTCGGCTCTTCAGCTCATGATATGAATCTGTCTACTTTCTGTGTATACTGTTCACTAGTTTGAGTATCTTTATCACAGAACCTTCCACCCTTCTCTGGGGGGAACCAATCCTTTTCTCTCGTCCTCCCCCAAAACAAGTCTCCCATTCTTGGAAACATTTCTGTAAACCGTTCCTGAACCACCTTTGAGGCCTTCAGACCATTCTCAAACTGCAAGTGTACATCCAGTTAAAATTTTAAAAATAGAATACCACAGATCAGGCTGACCCCATGTTTTATAAAAACACCATGACTTCCTTGCTTTTAATTTTGTGCTTTATTAATGTGTCAGAAAAAAATCGTAATTTCAGTACTGACTTGTGGTTAATGCCATTATCTTGTACCTACTACCTCAGTACAAGAAACTGTTTCTTGTACCTACTACCTCAGTACAAGAAACAACTGTTCACTACAGTTGTGTTTTGTTTCTCGGCCAGTTTGCGGCCATTACTGTTCCAAATTGATTTGAAGCATTTGGGCTGCCATTGCGAATGCATCAGCTTCATCAGCAGCCCGATGCTGCATTTCATTTCCTTATGGCTTCATCTTGCTGATAAGCTGATTATATGGCACATTAACAAATGCATTTTGGACATCAGTATACAGAAATTGTAATACACTTAGTAAAACTTTGCAAAAAGCTCATTCAAGTTTGTTAATCACAATTTTCCTTTACAAATCTGCTGGCTTCCTTTTATTAATTTATGTTAAACATGAAAACTGACATATTGCGACTGTCAAGTTCTTCATAAGCTGTGCTTTAACATACAGGCTACTTTGATAATTAAAAATTCTGAATTACTCTGCTAATTGGGAGAAAATTCATAATCAAATGTGCTATTGAGCATTTTTTTTTTACTATACTAAGCCTGAAAATATGGATGAGCTTTAATCATTGAACTCTTAAATTAAATGTGTTGTACCTTAAGAATTTTCTTCCCATCAAAATTGCAAGGTTATGGTGGGGAACTTGCTGAGTCCCGAAATGCCTGCTGCAAATGCATATTTTGTCCATTAAATGCATTAACTATAATGCTATATGTATTAACTATAATGCTATAATGCTATATCAGCATTAACTATCTGTACCATTAAAAATGCCACTGAGATTTTTTTTACATTAATCCAATAAAAAATTGAGTGAAAAATATTGTAGAATCTTAGTGTGACAATACCTGGAATATAATGGGCTGGTCTTGTCACTGTGGAATAGAATAGAATAGCCTTTATTGTCATCCAAAAACATGTTTTTGAACAAAATTACATTACCCACAGTCAACAATGAGAGGCAATAAAAAGAAAGCAATAAAACACAATCATAAAACCAACATAAAACAAAAAAACATCCATCACAGTGAGTCTCCTCCAGTCACCTCCTCACTGAGATAGAAGGCCAGAATGTCTTTCTCTTCCCTGCCGTCTTCTCCCGCGGTCAGGCAGTCGAAATTGTCACGTCGGGGTGGTCGGGGCTCCCGACATTGAAGCCCCCGCCGGGCGGTGGAAAATCCCGCAGCCTATTCCAGCCCGCGCCGGATTGTACACAAAGAGACTTACGCACGTGATAGATGGAGTATAAAAATGGCATCAGATTGTTTGTTATGGTGCTGGATTTGTCATTTGAGGAGAGTTTGGGCAAGTGATTCTTATTGAGTTCAGAAGAATTAGAGTAAAATCTAATTTAAAAATATACATTATTCCTCTGGTGCATGGCAGCGCAAATAAGTGGATGAACATTCATCTAGCTAGGGTGTAGGGACGAGGAATCAGAATTCCAAAATAAGGGGTTGGCTGTTCCAGACAGAAAGGAGAAAATCCTTTATTTGGAGGGAAGCTTTGGAAGTCTGCACCTAAATGCTGAGTATCTTCAAGATGGATCATTATACATTTTTTCATATTAAAGGAATTGGGATGTTTGAGGTTAGTGCAGGAAGGTGGTGCTGTCGTACAGGATCTGCCATCATAATTTAATGCTAGAAAAGGCACAATGGGCCAAATCCTTTCTTCAAAGATAGAATTTGTTTAAAGATAGAGCATGCATGTTGAAAATGTGATCCTTTGACACTTTAAATCAAAGAGAACCAGATCTAGGATGATACTACTTGAACTACATGGCCGACAAATGTGAAATTGTCCTTGAAGTGAAATCTTGTAGTATAATGATCATGAAATCTAATTAGCTTTACTGATCAAATTGCTGGCAAATTCAACTTGTGCTGACAAGACAATTGCTACAAGTAAAGGAATGTGAACTCTACTCTTGTTTGAAGACTCCTTGAAAATTCAAGAAGTTCGATTCCATCCAGAACAAATTATCCTATGAAAATAAACCAATGTTTAAAGATCTTCTTTGTAATTTTATTTCCTCATGTTGAATAGCAACCTAATGCATCAACATTTTGTCTTTATAAAGCTTTCTGTACTTTGATATAATTCCTGAAGTCTGTGTCTTTCATTGGCATACATGATGAACATGTATGTGCTAGGTTTGTGGTGTTTTGTGGCCTGGAGATAATTGCAATAAAATTCAAGTGGATCAAGCTTTGGTTTAAACTGCACGTATTTTAAAGCAAGGGGCCTGACAGGTAAGGCAGATGAGCTTAGGGTGTGGATAGGTACGAGCGACTGAGACATTGTAGCCATTACTAAAACCTGGTTAAGGGCCGGGCAGGACTGGCAGCTCAATGTTCCGGGATACAGGAGCTCCAGGAGAGACAGGGGTGAGGGGAAAACGAGGAGGGGAGGTTGTATTGCTGGTTAAGGAGGATGTCATGGCAGTGGTCAGGTGACATTAAGGACGGTTCATCTGGTGAGGCTATATGGGTGGAGCTGAGGAACAAGAAAGGGATGATCACCTTGTTGGGGGTGTACTACAGACCCCCGAATAGTCAATGGAAATTAGGAGAAAATGCCAGGAGATTGCCCATCAGCTGCAGATCAAATAAGGTTGCTGTAGTAGGGGATTTTAACTTTCCCAATATTGACTGGGAAAATCATAGTGTGAAGGATTTAAATGTGGTGTAATTCCTCAAAAGTGTTCAGGAGAGTTTTCTCAAGTTGTATGTAGAGGCCCCCACACACGAGAGGGCAACACTGGATCTAGTATTGAGAAATAGGGAAGGGCAAGTTAATGAAGTATTTGTGGAGGAGCCTTTTGTGACCACAGTTCGGTTGGGTTTAAGATATTTATGGATAGGGACAGAGAGGGCCCACGTGTTTAAATGCTCAACTGGGGTAAGGCCAACTTTGAGGGTATGAGAGGTGGTCTCGCTCAAGTTGACTGGAGCAGGTTGTTTGAGGGGAAAGGAACATCAGCCAAATGCGATGTTTTTAAAAGTGTGCTGACAAAAGCTCAGGATATGTACGTCCCCGTTAGAGTGAAGGGCAAAGCAGTAAAACGTAAGGAAGCTTGGCTGCTGAGGGAAATTGAGGCATTGGTCAAAAACAAGAAGGATGCATGGGACAGGTATAGGCAGCTAGGATCAAGTACATCCCTGGAGGAGTTTCGGGAACTAAGGAGTAAACTAAAAAAGAAAATCAGAAGGGCAAAAAAGGGCCAGGAGATATCTCTGGCGAGTAGCATTAAGGACAATCCCAGTAGATTTTATGAATACATAAGGGTGAAAATGGTAACTAGAGAGTGGGACCTCTCGGGAATCAAAGCGGTCACCTCTGTGGACAAAGTCGTCAGAGTATTTCTCCTCCGTATTTACCGAGGAAGTGTCTTGAGAGCAGTCAGGGTTACCGTCGAAAAAGTATTGAAGGTACTATCGTGTATGAAGGTAGATAAATCTCCAGGGCCTAATCAGATATATCCGAGGACATTGTGGGAAACTGGACAGGAAATTGTGGGAGTCCTGGTTGAATTTTACGAGTCGTCCTTAAATACAGGAGAGGTGCCGGAAGACTGGAGGGTGGCAAATGCTGTGCCTCTATTCAAAAAGGGCTGCAGGGAAAATGCTGAGAACTATAGACCGGTGAGCTTAACATCTATAGTTGAAAAGTTACCAGAGAGTATTCTGGGGGATAGGTTATACAGGCATTTGATGGGCAAGGGCTGATTAGGGATAGTCAGCATGGTTTTGTATGTGTGAGGTCGTATCTCACAAATCTGATTGAGTTTTTTGAAGACGTGACCAAAAAAGTCGATTTGGGCAGAGCTGCAGATGTTGTATGCATGGATTTCAGTAAGGCATTCGACAAGGTTCCACATGATAGGCTGCTCTGGGAGGTTAGATCGCATAGAAATGGAATCCAAGGAAAGATAGCTGAATGGATAGCAAATTGGCTTCATGGAAGGAAGCAGAGGGTGCTGGTGGGAGGTTGCTTCTCAGACTGGAGGCCTGTGATTAGTGGTGTGCCTCAGGGTTCGGTGCTGGGCCTGTTACTGTTTGTCATCGACATCAATGATTTGGATGAGAACATACAGGGCAAGATTAGCAAGTTTGCTGATACAAAAATGGGTGGTTTTGCAGATAGTGAAGATGGTTGTGAAAGATTGCAGCAGGACCTTGATCGATTGGCCAGGTGTGCTGAGGAATAGTTGATGGAATTTAATACAGAGAAATGTGAGGTGTTGCATTTTGGGATGTCAAACAAGGGCAGAACCTACACAGTGAATGGTGGCCTCTTGGGAGTGTTGTAGAGCAGAGGGATCTAGGAGTGCAGGTGCATGTTTCCTTGAAGGTTGAGTTGCAGGTAGATAAGGTGGTCAAAAAGGCTTTTGGCATGTTGGCCTTCAGTCAGAGTATTGAGAATAGAAGTTGTTAGGTCATAATGCAGTTGGATAAGATGTTGGTGAGACCGCATTTAGAGTATTGTGTTCAGTTCTGGGCACCATGTTATAGGAAAGATATTGTCAAGCGTGAAAGGGTTCAGAGAAGCTTTACAAGGATGTTGCCAGGACTAGAGGGTCTGAGGTATAGGGAGAGTTTGAGTAGGCTGGGTCTCTATTCCTTGGAGTGCAGGAGGATGAGGAGTATCTTGTAGTGGTGTATAAAATCATGATAGGAATAGATCGGGTAGATGCACAGAATCTCTTGCCCAGAGTAGGGGAATCGAGGACCAGAGAACATAGGTTCAAGGTGAAGGGGAAAAGATGTCATAGGAATCTGAGGGGTAACTTTTTCACACAAAGGGAGGTGGGTGTATGGAACAAGCTGCCAGAGGAGGTTGGTGAGGCTGGGACTATCCCAACGATTAAGAAACAGTTAGACAGGTACATGGATAGGACAAGTTTGGAGGGATATGAGATGGGATTCTCCTGTACCTTACCTGTCAGACCTAAGAGATTCTACAAATATATTAAAACCGAAAAGATAACTAAGGAGAAAATAAGTCCACATAAGGATCAATGTGGTTGTCCATGTGAGGAGACACTGGAGCTGGATCAGATTTAAATTAAGATTTTTAATCTGTATTTACCATGGAGAAAATTATGGAACCCAGGAACTTAAAGGAAATCATGCGATGTCTTAGAATCTATCCATATTACAAAAGCATATTAAGGTATTTAAATCCCTCTGGCATTGTCAAGTATATTCACGGACATTGTGTGAAGAACTTGCAGTACCCCTGGCAGGGATATTTGCATTGTCTTTTTGATGGGAAAGTTACTGGGGGGTTTCTGGAGGGACAGGATCTAATAGCATTATTGAAGTGACAGTAGATTGATGAGGGCAGGGCTGGAGATACCATCTGCATGGACTTTAGCTAGGCATTAGACAAGGTCCCGCAATGTTGGCTAGCCCGGTGGTTCAAGCGTGTGGGATCCAGTGTGCTAGCCAAATCGATACAAAATTGTGTAGTCAGCAAATGCAAAAAGCTGGAGTAACACCGGTCAAGCAGCATCTCTGGAGAAAAGGAATAGATGACGTTTCGGGTTGAGGTTCTGCTTCAGACTGAGAGTCAGGGGAGAGAGAAGCTAGGGGATAGAAGATTGACTTGGTGGTGGAAGGCAAAGGGTGGTAATGATTCAAATTGGAGACCTGTGACCAATGGTGTGTCACAAGGATTGATGTTTGGTCCAATGTTGTTTGTCAGCTATATTAATGATTGGAAGAGAATATAGTTGGCATGGTTAGTAAGTTTCTGGGTGACATCAGAATTGGTGGTATAATGGACAATGAAGGAGGGTATCTAAGATTACAATAGTGATCAGTGACTAGCGGAGTTGGGTCGGTGCTAGGGCTGCTACTCTTCTCGTTATATATTAATGATTTGGACGAGGGGTTTGCAGGCTCTGGGGCCAAGTTTGCAGATGATACGAAAATAGGTAGAAGGGCAGGTCGTGTACAGAAAGCAGGGACTCTGCAGAATTACTTGGACAAGTTGGGAGAGTGGGCTGAGAAGTGGCAGATGGAATATAGTGGAGAAAAGTGTGCAGTCATGCATTTTGGTAGTAGGAATAAAGGCGTGGACTATTTTCTAATTGGGGAGATAATCCAGAAATCGGAGGTGCAAAGGGACTTGGAAGTGCTGGTGCAGGATTCCCAAAAAGTTAATCTGCAAGTCGAATCGGTAGTAAAGAAAGCAAACTTAATGCTAGCATTTATTTCAAAAGGGCTTGTATACAAAAACAGGCATGGAATGCTGAGGCTCTATAAAGCACTGCTAAGGCTACATTTAGCATATTGTGAGCAATTTTGGGCATCATATCTGAGGAAGGGTGTGCTGGCTTTGGAGAGGGTTCAGAGGAGGTTTACAAGAATGATCCTAGGAATGAGTAGGCGTTTGTCGGCACTGGGCCTGTACTTCCTTTAGAAGAATGAGGGAGGATCTCATTGAAACATACAGATAATGAAAGGCTTGGATAGAGTGGATGTGGAGAGGATTTTTCCTCTAGTGGGAAAGTCCAGGACTAGAACCCTTAGCCTCAGAATTAAAGGACGAACTTTAAGGAAGGAGATGAGAAGAAATTTCTTTAGTCAAAGGGTTGTGAATCAGTGGAAATCTTGTTAGATTCATGATTAGTATAGGTGTCGGAGGTTATGGGGAGAAGGCATGAGAATGGGGTTTGGAGAGAGATCGATCAGCCAAGATTGAATGGTGGAGTTGACTTGATGGGCCAAATGGCCTAATTCTACTCGCATCACTTATGTCCTGATGACAATCGGATCTAGATGAATTGGGGAAGTGGATCAAGAAATGGCAGCTGAAATTTAACTTAAGACAAGTGCGAGGTGTTGCTATTGGTAAAGTTAAACCAAGGCAGGACTTTGTCACTGAGCGTTTGGCCCCTGGAGAACGCTGTAGAACAGAGACACCTCGGGGCATTGGTGCACAGCTCCCTGAAAGTGGTGCTGTAGATAGACAGGATTGCGCAGCAGGAAGTTGGTACACTTACTTTTGTTGTTCAAGAGTCGGGACTAAATGATACAATTATACAAGTCCTTGGTGAGACTACACTTAGCGTATTGGGTGCAGGTTTGGTTATCTGGCTCCAAGAAGGACATCTTTAAGCTGGAAATGGTACATAAAGATATTACTGGGCCTGGAGCGCTTGAGGAATAAGGAGAGATGGGATAGGGTGGATTTTATAGATAAAGTCATGAGGGGAAAAGATAAGGTGAATAATCACAGTCTTTTTTCCTTGGTTCTTAGGTTCCTCTTCTCATAAAACCGTTTCTCAGGTTCCTCTAAATCTAGAGGGCATCGTTTTTCATATTTTACACCGTATAGTACAAAACAAAACCTGACAAATTTAAAGGGAGTATAGGAATCAGGGCCCTGGTGAGATTAAAAGTAGAATGGGAATCAGAACCAGGTGAGGCAATTACCAACTGTCAGGATTTCTGGACTCTAGGATAGGTGACGATCAGTCCTACTGTCTTAGCTTTTTGTATGTGCTGAATGTCTGTAAAGACCAGGTATTTTGCAGTGGTTTCATTTGCAAATGATTTGAATGGTTTGACTTGAAATCTTTTAAGTCAACAAATGGTACTTCAAAATCACATTGATGGAAAGCAGAAGGAAGGATGGTTCAATATTTACTTGCCTGCCAGGTCAGGTGGCTGACTCAATGCAGTAAGACTGCGATGATCATCATCCTCTTTGGAAATCCATATGCTTTGTTACCTGGCTGCCCCATTCTATTTACTGCACTCTTTACACTCGATAGGTATCTGGTTCCCAAACTCTCTTCAAACTCACTTTGGCCCTGCTTCCCAGGCTCCTTTTGAACTTATCGGGACCTTGTTTCCTGCACTTTTAAAAATCTTGTGGCCATTTCCCTGTACTTTCAACTCACTGGCCCCTGTTCCTACGCTCCCTTTAAACTCAGCTAGTTTGGTGAACATTTTTATTGCACAATTCTGTAATATCTTAAAACTTAAAAATGGCTTGTTATATTAATAATTTTAATGTCATATAGTCTGGAAAATCTGCCATTCTTGCACCGCCAAAGTCGTGGTGGTGCTGGATTCTCAGAGCTCTACTGCAATGAGCAGAGTTTTAGTTTGATTAGCTTCCCTCACTCAGTTCCTGTCAAATATCTTTGCAATTATATTTTGTTCAATTGTACATTGTTTGTGAACACAGTCAATTTTATCTTTCAAATTTTGCATGATTTGTTGTGTAAATTATATGACTAATTCTGCAGGAATTAGTGGGGAATAATTGTTATTTGTTATATTTTATAGTGCGTTAGCAGAAGAAGAAAAGGCCTCTTTGCGTGCAGGGCTGATAGCAAATTTTAATGAACCCGTGAATCAGGTTGGTGGTGAAATGAATTCTAAGGGATTTTTATTTGTTACTAGACCAAGTGGACCCGTTGGGGCCCAAACCTCTCCTGCATTGGTGCAGCACCCCCACTCCCCTCTCTCCTCAACCTCCCCCCTCCCCTCCACTCTCCCTTCTCCCTCATCCCCCCTCCCTCCCACCTCCCTCCCTCCCTCCCACCTCCCTCCTCCCCTCCCCCTCCCCTACTTTTAAACTTTAAAATGTGAATAACTTTAAATATATAAGACCGATTTCAATAAAACTACTTGCATTATCACTAAAGTGACAATGGTGAGTAAGGTGGGCCTAAAATTGTCGCACTATCGTGTACTGTTTTGGCTGAAGTTCAGTCACAAACAAGATAACAAATGAGAGCTTTAGTATATAGATAAGAATGATTATTTTTTTTAACCCTGTCCCATGAAAGATATCTATTATTATGAAAGGAAGTAAAATTGTTACATACTGGCAATAGTTTTAAGGACAAATTGGATTTTTATGTATAGATGAGAATATGTGAATGCATGTAATTTAGCAATTAGTTTCACATTATAGTATAAAATGTTTTTCAGGGAAATGTAAAACTACCCATTTCCCTCACCATCACATAGCCTGACTCTTCATCTGCCTTAACATCTACTGAAACATAAAGACTGTGACTTGACTTGTTGATCTCTCCTTATAAACCTGAGATCAGCAAACAGCATGCTGTCTAGCATACACCAAATTCAGTTCAGCTCTATGCTGACTGACCAATATTGCCTCATTTTTTGCTTTATGTTTATTATTGTCATGTGTTTGAGATATAGTAAAAAAGCTATGTTTTCATGATATCCAATCAAAATCAGATAATACAATACATAAATACAATTAAGCCAAACTCAAATACAATAGGCAGAGCGAAGGGAAAGGTGCAGAGTGCAGAATATAGTTCTCAGCATTATAGCGCAACCGTTTCAGAGGCAAAGTCCAATGTCCACAACGAGGTCGAGGAGAGTTTGACTGTACTCTCATTATGTTGGCCAGAGGTAGCATGGTGTTGATAGAGTCAATGGTGGAGAGTCTGGTCTGTGTGATGGACTGGGCTAGACCACAACTCCCTGCAATTTATTACGGTCTTGAGGAGAGCTATTCCCAAGCCAGATCTGATTACAGAATGGAAGAAGCTGTCCCTGACTCTGGTGATGTGTGCTTTCAAGCTTCTACCCGATGCGAGCGAGGAAAAGAAGGAATAACTTGGGTTGGAGGAGTGCCAAATTTCCTCCATATCCGGAGGAAGTAGAGGTGTTGGTGTGTCTACTTGGCTGTTGCTTCAATATGGCTGTTTTGAAGCTCTCAGCTATTTCTACCCTGCCACATTGTAATTGTTTCACCTCTATTTCTGTTTACAGATAGCAATCCAGATTGGAGTACTGATTGCCAAAATTGCCAGATTGGATTGTCCTCGGAACTGGCCAGAACTAATTCCCACGCTGCTGGAGTCAGTTAGAGTGCAGGATGATCTCTGTCAACACAGAGCATTACTTGCTTTTTATCATGTCACCAAGACCCTGGCATCCAAAAAACTAGTAGCCGATAAGAAGCTGTTTCAAGAAGTAAGTGTTTTTTCATCTTTCATTGGAAACAATCTGTATTCATTTGGGCACAGCTCTTCAAATTTGTAATCTTTCTCAACTTGGTAATGACTAAATGGAAATTGTGGGTGAGGAAAGAATAATGAAAATTAATTACTTTTCATCGGTCCATGAAGTAGGATGCACACTAAATGCAATTGTGATTTGGACCCCAGCAATTAATATGTGACAAGTAAACATTTGTAGTTTAAGTTTATTTTTTAATGGTTATTTTCTTCTTGCCTCCATTTGTATGGTGAGAAATCATAAACTAAAGAGATTTATTATTTTTATTACAGTTGGCATCTGGAATCTACACCTTTGTTTGTTCTCTGTGGAATCATCATGCTGACAGTTTTTTACAACAGACCTGTATTGGAGAAACTGCTGCCATCAATTCCTTAGAAAGAACTTTGCTTTCACTGAAAGGTATTTTTTTTCTTATTACTAAATGTGAAGCAGATTTTTGCTTCTATTTATAACTGTGGTAAGACTTCAATTTTAATTATAACAATTTGTTTTATTTTAAGATTTTGTAATGAGACTTTCTTTGCACTGTCTACTCGGGTTGTCATGCACCTCAGAGCTATTAATACAGATTGGACAAATTATTTAATTTCTGTAACCATAAAAATGTAGTCCAAAGTTTTTTGACAGTTTCATTTTAAAGGAATGTAACATGAATTCTCCCAATGTAAAGAGTGCACAAATAGGTTTTTGTATGCATTGAAAAGATGATTATACCAGTTGTCCCTTGAATTTCTAATGCTGGATAAAAAAATTAATTGTTTCGAGATTAGTTTAGAGATACAGTGTGAAAATAGTCCTTACAGCTAACTGAGTCCACGTTGACCATTCATCACTCCTACACTACTTCTATATTATCCCATTTTCGTATCCTACACACTAGGCGCAATCTACAGAAGCCAATTAAACTATAAACCTACACGTCTTTGGAATGAGGAAGAAAACTGGAACACCCGGAGAAAACCCAGGTGGTCAGAGAGAGAACGTACAAACTCCACACACACACGACATCCATAATTAGGATGGAACACGAGTCTCTGGCGCTGTGAGGCAGCAGCTCTACAGCTGCACCACAGTGCCACCTAATTTAATAAGCATTTTTACAAAAGATGAATTTGAATCAAGATTCAATTGTAGTTATTAGTAATAGTAGGCACCTCTGATTTAGGATACACACACTTAAGCTCCACTTAAGAGATTTGTTTGGTATGACATGGGCTTTTAAACAATCACTTCTCCAATTCCTCTTCAGTATGCTCCCTGACGTGCATTCTCCGTAGTGTTGGAGGGAGAATCAAGTGAAATACTTTATAAACACTGAATAGCCTGAATATTTGCCTCTCTTGTTCACTACAATAAGCCCATTCTTCCATTTTTCTTGCCCTTGATAACCAAATTTTGTATGGTGTGATTTGAAGTCAAAATCCATATCTTGCATTATCCTAGGATATCCCTGAACCGTTTGATGATTTGAAGATAGTTTAGTTTATTATTGTCACGTATACCATGAAAAGCTTTTTTTGTTGCGTGCTATCCAGTTAATGAAAAGATTATACAAGATCACAATCAAGCTGTGCACAGACAGTGGATGAAGGGTATAGTGTTTAGTGCAAGATAAAGTCTAGTAAAGTCCGATTTAAGATGGCTTGAAGGTCTCCAATAAGTAGATGGGAGGTCTGGACCACTCTCTTGTTTGTGAGAGGGCAGTTCAGTTGCCTGATAACAGCTGAGGAAAAAAAAACTATCCCTGAATTTGGAGGTATGTGTTTTCAAACTTCTTTGTTTGAAACACCTCTTGTCTCATGGGAGAGGGGAGGAGAGAGAATGCCCAGGATCAGACTGGTCCTTGATTATGCTGGTGGCATTGCAGAAGCAGCATGAAATGTAGATGGAGTCAATGGAAGGGAGGCTGGTGAATAGCGGAAGTGTTGCTTTATTAATTAAGGAGACTCTCCTGTCATTAGTCCGAGATGACATTACTGATGGTTTGTCCAGTGAGGCCATATTGGCGGAGCTGAGAAATAAAAGGGATGATCTCCTTATTAGACAATAGACAATAGGTGCAGGAGTAGGCGATTCGGCCCTTTTAGCCACCACCACCATTCAATGTGATCATGGCTGATCATTTCCAATCAGTACCCCGTTCCTGCCTTCTCCCCATACCCCCTGACTCCACTTTCCTTAAGAGCTCTATCTAGCTCTCTCTTGAAAGCACTCAGAGAATTGGCCTCCACCGCCTTCTGAGGCAGAGAATTCCACAGACTTACAACTCTCTGACTGAAAAGGTTTTTCCTCATCTCCGTTCTAAATGGCCTACCCCTTTTTCTTAAACTGTGGCCCCTGGTTCTGCACTCCCCCGACATTGGGAAAATGTTTCCTGCCTCTAACGTGTCCAACCCCTTAATAATCTTATATGTTTCAATAAGATCCCCTCTCATCCTTCTAAATTCCAGTGTATACAAGCCTAGTCGCTCCAGTCTTTCAACATACGACAGTCCCACCATTCCGGGAATTAACCTAGTAAACCTACGCTGCACGCCCTCAATAGCAAGAATATCCTTCCTCAAATTTGGAGACCAAAACTGCACACAGTACTCCAGGTGCGGTCTCACCAGGGCCCTGTACAACTGCAGAAGGACCTCTTTGCTCCTATACTCAACTCCTCTTGTTACGAAGGCTAACATTCCATTGGCTTTCTTCACTGCCTGCTGTACCTGCATGCTTCCTTTCAGTGACTGATGCACTAGGACACCCAGATCTCATTGTACGTCCCCTTTTCCTAACTTGACACCATTTAGATAATAATCTGCCTTCCTATTCTTACCACCAAAGTGGATAACCTCACACTTATCCATACATCCGCTCACTCACACAACCTGTCCAAGTCACCCTGCAACCTCATAGCATCTTCCTCACAGTTCACACTGCCCTTATTGGGCAAGTACTATAAGCCCATAAATAGTCAACAGGAATTAGAAGAACAAATATGACAGGAGATTGCAGGCAGCTGCCAGACTATAAGTAGTCTATCATAGCAGGTGATTTTAACTTTCCCCAAATTAGCCTGGGAATGCTATAGTGTCAAGGGCTTAGACAGGGTGGAATTTGTCAAATGAGTTTGAGAATGTTTCGGAAGGCAATATGTAGAGGACCCTACAAGTTTAAAGAGGAATTACGATGATGATGCCATTAATTGTGTGCCTGAGCTATAAAGAGAGGTTGGGCAAGCTAGGACTTTATTTCTTGGAGCACAGGAAGCTGAGGTGTGATCTTATCGAGGTGTATGAAATCATGAGGGGGATAGATAGGGTGAATGAGTCTTTTATCCAGGGAGGGAGGGGGGAATCAAGAACCAAACGGCGCAAGTTTAAAGTGAGAGAGGAAAGATTTAATAGGAACCTGACAGGCAACCTTTTCACGGAGGGTGGTGGCTATACGGAACGAGCTGCCAGTGGTTGTTGAGACAGGTACGATAACGATATTTAAAAGATACTAGACCAAGTGGATCCGTTGGGCCCAAACCTCTTCTGAATTGGTGCAGCACCCTCTCCTCCCCCCCTCCCCCTCCCCTCTCCACCCCTCCCCCATTCCCCCATCTCCCTCCCCCTCCCCCTCCCTGTCCCCCTCCACCCCCCCTCCCTCTCCCCTCCCATTCCCCCTTCCCCTCCCCCCTTCCTCATCCCACTTCCTCTCCCCTCCACTCCATCCCCCTCAACCCCCCTCATCATTCCTCCTCCCCCCTCTCCCCCTCCGCCCTCCCCACCCCCTCCCTCCTCCCTGGGTTACCAACATGTTACCAACGTGTCTTTGTCTCACTTTATGTATTTCTTTCCCTACAGTTCTTCGCAAGCTCACAGTGCATGGCTTTGTGGAACCGCACAAGAATTTAGAACTAATGGTATGTAATTTTCACATGGCTTTGTTTATTTGTAGAAATTTATTAAGGCACAGCCCTTACTGAATTTGTATCTTTTTAGAAATGGAATTTGTATCTGCACTTCAAAACAGATATCAAAAGATCAACCAAGTTAATCTAGTTATCTTATTAGTATAGTCAAACTGCTTGATTAAATCACAGACCAGCATTGATGTGTCTCTTTATTAGAAAGGGAAGAGCTCTTATTACAAAGATGAATACATCTACACTTGTGAGTATTAATTTCTGGTGTTTTCTCTGGCCCTCATAATTCTATAGGAATTTCTGAACACAGTTTTCGAGAGGTTAAAACAATTCCTGGAATGCCGTAAGTATGTTTTTTCTAGACTATAGTAAACTTGAGACATGTTATGGGAAATTGGTGTACTTTAAAGGTGAGAAGTGATAGTTTTAAAGGGGACCTGAGGGGCATGTTTTTTCACACAGGGTGGTAGGGGTATGGAGCTGCCCGAGGGAGTGTTAGAGGCAGTACAGTCACAATATTTTAAAATACACTTAGACAGGTACATGGATCAGAAAGGTTCAAAGGAATATGGGCCAAAGGCAGGAAAATGGGGGGCGTGGGGTGGGGGGAGGGGTAGTGGTGGGGGAAGTAGGGGTGGGGGGGACATGGACCGTTGTGATTTGTTGTCTTCAATTAAATTAGGTATGTGCAGTTTTAAATGAAACTCTTCATAACTTAGTCATACATTTTATGACCATTATTATTTTATTCAATACCAAGAGAATTGGGATGTGTAAGGAAAAAGCAAAATAGAAAAAACAAAACAAAACAATTTTTTCTTTGTTGTAAAAAGTATTTCTGTTCAATAACCTTTCTATAAATAGTAGAATATACTCATGATAGCCCTGACATTGTACATGTAGTCCAAGAACTACAGACTGTTGGAAATAATTGTCGTTTTTCACACATGAATGTATCACAACGCGTACGCGTATTTGGCGTGCATGCTTTTTTTGTTGAAAAGATGCATTACGCGCCATATTATGAATTTTGACGTAAAATTCTGAATTTTGGATGTCAAAATTCTGAATTTTGGATGTCAAAATTCTGAATTTGTAAAATCAAATGTTGGGAGGTCTGAATTTGAAATAATTAGATTTGTAACACACACCTGTGGGATGTTAAAATAAGATGTCTCTTCCCACTGATGTTTTCTGCCTCAAGGATGCATAAAAATCTGGGAAATTGCCTAGAATATGAGAAAATGTGAAACTGTCCATTTTAGCAGGAAAAGTGAAAGTGTGACCTAAACAATAAGAGGTTGCAGAGAGGTAATGTATGATTTACAAAAGTCTGGTATGCAGGTATAGTCAGTAATTAGGAAAGCTAACAATGCTATCACCATACAAAAACTTAGAAAAAAGTGCAGGAATAGGCCATTCGGCCCTTCGAGCCAGCTCCGCCATTCAGTATGATCATGGCTGATCTTCCAAAATCAGTACCCCGCTCCTGCTTTCTCCCCATATCTCGTGATTTCGTTAGCCCTATGAGCTATATCCAACTCTCACTTGAAAACATCCAGTGAATTGGCTTCCACTGCCTTCTGTGGAAGAGAATTCCACAGATTCACAACTCTGCAACTCTCTAAATGCAGGGGAAGCAATGCTTCACCTGAGTAGGGCATTGTCGCACCACAGAGCGGGATCTCCAGTCATTTTGGTTTACCTTTGTCACTGGATTAAGACATTGCTTCACAATATGAAGTTTTGGACTTGACTTTCCAGCAGACCTGCTGTAATAGCTTAGAAGCTCATTTGCTTTGACATAACTTCGCCAACCTCGGTGAGACATGACAGGTAGAGGATGGACAGATCAAGAACTAAGTGGTAAGTACTAATTCTTCTGCAGGGACAATCCAGAAGAGGGAATCTGTCTTCACACAGTGATCTTCACCATCGAGAAAGAGAATCACCAAAAGAAGATCAGTGTTAAATCTCCCAGGGACCACACAAAGAAAGCACTTCGCAAAAAGTACCCCACAACAACCAGTTGATTCCTAGTGGACAGGAGCTGTAGAGTGTCCCCAAGGGGATAGGCTGTCCAAAGTCTACCAATCGGTGGAGACTCTTGGCTTTTCAAACAAGATGATACGGGACTGGTTTGCTGAGAATGAACAAGAGCTAATTAATGGCAAATGTATTGGTTGCTTCACATATCAACTCCTGCCTTAAGGATCTGGACCCACTGCAATACATCCAAAGACGTATAGGTATGTAGGTTAATTGACTGGGTAAATGTAAAATTTGTCCCTAGTGTGTGTAGGGTAGTGTTAATGTGCGGGGATCGCTGGGCGGCGCGAACTCGGTGGGCCGAAGGGCCTGTTTCCGCGCTATATCTAAAAAAATTAATTAAAAAAATCTACCACCATAACAGTTTGCGTCCCACCACAACAGATGAACGGGGGATGCAATCTTGCTGGCTCACCACTCTCTAGTGCACCACTTGGATAATAAGAAAACATACGTCAGGTTGCTGTTCATTGACTGCAGCTCCCTTCAACACCATCATCCCCTCCAAACTTATTATCCAACTCCGGGAACTGTGTCTCTACTCATCCCTATGGAATTGGACCCTCGACATTCTCATTGGCAGACTACTATCTGTACGATTTAGCGGCAAGGCATCCTCCTCATTAACCATCAACACAGGAGCACATCAAGGCTGCGTGCTCAGCCGCTTATTCTAAAGACTCTATACCGCTGACCGTGTAGCCAGGTACATCACCAACACCATCTTGAATTTCACGGATGATACCACTGTTGTTGGACGAATAATGGATTATGATGAGTTGGAGTACAGGAAAGGAATTAAAAATTTGATTAAAAATCCGTCAGAACACAATCTTGCTCTCAAGACTAAGGAGCTAATTGTTGACTTCAGGAGGGAAAAGTCAGATCCACGAACCTGTCTTCATCGAAGGGATGGTGTTGGGTAATGGGGGAAGGCACGTCTTATGAGGCGAGTGTAGAATGCATTGAGCTCATCCAGGAGTGATGCCTCACTGTCACTTGAGCGACCACTTCGCTAATTTGTTTTGAGTCTTAGTGGCAACGAAGTCTGCAAGTTCATGAGGTGTAGAATCTTTGAAAAGGATTGTTGTCAGATGTCAATTATAATCTAGTGTGATTTTCTGTTTTGAGAAATGAAAAGAAGCTTTGGTATTAAAATATCAGAGAATTCAATACTCATTGCAAATCTATTGTGAGGATTTCCTTTAAAATAGTTAATTATGACTTAATGCTATTTTGAATATTTGAAGTATTATTTTGCCCTTTTTGTAGGTCGGCAAATTAATGCAGAGAGCTCTTGCAGTGAAAAGCTGGAGAAGACTATTATCCTGTTCACTAAAGTGGTGAGGACTTAATTTGATTTTGTAACCCAAATAGGTCTGATGCATCTACTAGCAGTTGTACTTGGAAGCAGCAGAAAGTAGATTAAAGGGCCCGCTAAATGCTGGAAACATTCTGCATTTCAAGGCCGGATCATGAAAAGAGAAACAAAGTTAATATTTCAGGTTAAAGGTTATGAACATGAGATGTTGATGATTACAGTAATAGAGTCATACAACATGGAAAATAGGCACTTTGGCCTAGCTTGTCCATGATAAAGTCCTAGCCTGCCCAACCTCTCCCTATAACTTGGGCCCTTGTGTTCTGGCAAATTCTTGTAACTGCACTCTTTCCAGTTTAATGATTTTTCCCCCCAAGAGCATGGAACCAAAACTGTACACAATACTCCAAATCACAAATCGCACTTACTCCAAACAGCTACAGACTGTTTAGAGCAAGTGAGATTTGTGATTATAATCATTAAATGATTAAAAAAATAAGGTCTTCACATTGGAAAGATTTATCATATTTCTGATTTTCTTCACTTTGTTTTTGAAAATGTTCTAAGTACCAAATTGATATATAATGCTGGCTTATAATTTAGTCTTCTGCCCTATATACCAACACAAAAATATGTTGTCTGTTTTACTGATTGCAGCTTTTGGACTTTTTGGATTATCACCCATTTTCTTTCATCTCATTGATTCGGAGATCATTGGAATTTGCAGTTAGCTATACATTTACAAGCGCTGGTGAAGGTGTGGTGTTTGAGCGGTTCATTGTTCAGTGCATGAACCTCATTAAAATGATTGTCAAAAATGATGCTTACAAGCCAGCAAAGAACACTGAAGGTACATTTATTTCCATGTATGTTGCTTGTTATTCCTCCGCCATAAAGATATTTTTCAATCTTTCTTCTCAAGGATGAATTTAATTTAAGCATAATATTGACAATTTTTAAAAAATTTTATATCATGCAGTTATTTTAATGTGCAATGCTACATGGCGTTATATGCATTATCTTGGAGAGCTGCATTACATTAACTCGGAGAGAGCTGCATTCTGTTCATTCCTGTCTGATCACTGAATTATGGCATACTTCTAGTAAATCATTGTTTTGTGCCTCTGGTGTCTCTGTGATCTTTACTATGCTGGGTACATGAAGGTTCTGTAGTTTAATGTGACTGTTGCTTTTCAGTTCTATATCTTCAGAAATAAACCCCAATGCCTGGCTCACTTTGTATGGCGTTAACCTACTGCACAAGGCCTCCCTGATCCTGCTGCTATTCTTTCACATATAAACGTTATTAGTGTTTGGCCTCATTTTTTTAAATGCACCACTTCACAACTACTTTCAAATATATTTACTCCAAACATATTCCGTATTTATATATGTGTTTTTATGTATTTAGTTGCATTCTTTCATCCATATTATTTTTTTGAGCTTGATGCCATTGTTAAAAAGTTAAAGATTGTTATCCAAGTCCAGATAATTTACATAAATGGTGGTCCCAGCCCTGATCCTTGTGGAATGCTGGAGGAACTCAGCTGGCCAGACAGCATCTCTGCACTGGTTCCCCACTGCTATCTGTCTCCTGAACCAATTGCCACTCTCATGCTGTGACTTCTCTTACTCCTAATGTTTTGATTTCCAGTTACTAAAATGAACACTGAGAAGATTGAAACCATTATTATTGGCTCTTCTGTATAATATGAATCATCTATTTCCCTGGCTACCAGCTCAAGTTGCACCATTGTTTGCAGCCTCAGTCTTTTGTTTATTCTGTGCTGAGTTTTCACTGTCGTACCCTTTCCATCACAAGGAATAATGTTGTACAACCATCACTTGTATAATGTTACCTATTTTCTGTTTTGTCTTTTCATTTTCTGGGCTTTGTGTGTTGGTACTGAGGCCAGTATTGTTGCCCCTCCTGAATCTCCATTGCGAAGGTGGTAGTGAGCCACCTTGTTGAACTGAAGTCCTAGTGAAGATACTCTCAGATTTTATTTGCCCAAAATCATCTATTACTCTAGTTTCATGTTTTGTGTTTCTGAGAACCTTCTTGGTGAAACATGCCTTACACAATTTCTCTTTTGTTACTCGTTACTGCAATGCAACAGTAAACCAAATATTTTATATTTAAATTGATGAATTTTAACTTGTTAATGGTTCCCATACTAAGGAAATTGTTTCAATCTTATTGTGACAATCTCTCAAACATAAAATTAATGTAAAACATTTAGGTAAGAACTTATTAGAAATTTTGCTTGCGCACTTTTATCTGTCTGCTTCCCTTCCAGGCATCACTTCTGACTAATGTTTCAATTATAAACTGAACACTTTGTCAAATTAGCTGTTTCTGCTGCATTATGTAGAAACAGATTGGATCTATAATTCTGTTCTCATGACTTTTTGCACTTATCTCTCTGGTCCTTCTTTAAGCTTTTCAGCCTCAAATTTTTAACTTCCTGACCACACATTCAGTCTTCCATAAATAGCCCTGAAACAATTTCTTGACATTTTTACCTTTCACCCATACAGTGTCATTTCATCTGAGCTTTTCCGTTCATGTTCTCCTCCGCATTAACAAGTTAATTAGTGGGAGGATCAGTGTAAAAATAAACTACATGGCATGATGAGAATCAAATCAGATTTTAGTTCCACCTGAAACTAAGTGTGCGTAATTAAGACAGACACAGGAGCTTCTTGTTTCTAAATCAAAGGCAAGTAATAACTTTTTAAATAATTATGCTTGACAGCTTATAGAAATAAGTAGCAATTTCATCCTCTGAAAAAGATAATACCCCAAAATTTATTGTTTGTGTTTTAGGCCAATAAATGATGATTATCCTGTTGTACGTTTTCTTGTTGAAGCAGAGCAGTTGTATTTTAGTGGAGAAGTTGTTGCCCTGCCATGGCACTCTTTTTATTGTGTTACTTCTGCAACATCCTCATCGTTCTATATGTATTTTAAGTGCTCAGTACAAGTTTTTTCACCAAAATATTTTGTTAGTTTGGAATGCCAATTCTCAAATCTGTTTTTATATTTTAATTCTTGGCTAGGTCCTTCCGAGCTTCTTCCTATGATGTTATGTTTCATTCTGTCATTTCTGCCTATCTTTCTTTGTTTTTCCCTTTTCTGTCTGTCATCATCCTTTTCGAACCATCATCGAACCAGAAACTACATTTCATGCTGTTTTTACTATTTCAGTAGTCTATAAATATGCAGGACCCCATTACTTAAGCAGCCCTCTAAACCACTTGCTATGTCTGTCCACTGTCAAGTATCTTCCATAAGTCTAATGGTTTTATTACTGTTACTAATTGCTTTTGTGCCTGTCTTAAATTCCAGATATGTGAAGTTTCCACGGATTTCCGCATTTTTAAAATCCATTTTCCGCGCTTTTTGCATGGTTTCCACGTTTTTCACTTTGCCAAATAAATGGAGAAATCGGATCGAAAAAAAGAAAGAAAAAAAACACGATGTATAGACTTGTAATGAACTCTCGGGTTCCGGTAGTGGTCGCTAGGGGTTCCGCGAGAAATCCCCCCCCCCCCCCCCGTGCGTCCTGGAAGTCCCCCTGTAAATGTGGCACCTAGGTTGGGCAAGGCAGCCAATTTCAACCTCATCGGGACTTCCATGGTTAATTTGTCAATTCGGCCGCTAGAGGTCGCTGGAGGTTCAGCGAGAAATCCCCCGGCGCCCTGGAGGTCTACCCGAAAATGTGGCACATAGGCTGGGCAAGGCAGCCAATCTTGACCTCATCGGGACTTCCACGGCCGATCGATGGGTTGAATTTGCAACCTGCGGCCGGGGCTCTGGAACTCCAGCCCAGCTGGAGCCAGCAAATCTATCCCCATAGTTGTCTTCCTTGGCCTGCTGGATAAAGCTGCAAAGCTTTAGAACCAAGAGTGCCAGAAAATCAGTGGTGGAACTGTAATGAGTAAATATTAAATTTAAGTGCAAGATTATATATCATATCATATCATATCATATATATACAGCCGGAAACGGGCCTTTTCGGCCCTCCAAGTCCGTGCCGCCCAGTGATCCCCGTACATTAACACTATCCTACACCCACTAGGGACAATTTTTACATTTATCCAGCCAATTAACCTACATACCTGTACGTCTTTGGAGTGTGGGAGGAAACCGAAGATCTCGGAGAAAACCCACGCAGGTCACGGGGAGAACGTACAAACTCCTTACAGTGCAGCACCCGTAGTCAGGATCGAACCTGAGTCTCCGGCGCTGCATTCGCTGTAAAGCAGCAACTCTACCGCTGCGCTACCGTCCCGCCCTAACTAAATTAATTAAGACAGGGTTAAAATATAAAACACAGCAGAAAAGCCAATTACCACCTTTTTGGGCTGATTATGTTATTAGTAGATAAATGTTATTAGTGTACAGTGACATATTCACATTATTTTGTAATGTCTGTTTTTACTTTGAAATGCACTAAAAGAGGCTTGAAACTGGTAATTTTGTGTGTACATTTTCAAAAATGTTCTAATTTTTTTACCCCCGTTCTACGCCTTGCGCAAGCGCTTGGCTATTTTTCTCTTTTTGTTTTTTGCCTCACTCACATGCCTAAAATTCTTATATTTCACAAGGAGGGATCAATATTTACTCATTTAACTGAAATCAAGTTTGGATTTCCATGCTCATACAATCAGACATCAAAATCCTGAATTAAACCTGATAGATTTGCAGAATCTCATGTTTTTAATGATCTCCAACCATTTAAATAGTTCTGAAATGTCTCAAATGTAGGTTATAATTTTGATTGAGGTAGGTTTCAGTGTGAGCATTGCTCAGGAAAGGGGGCTTGAAGTCCTCAATTTGTCCAGACAATTTGACATTGGTCCTTAGACAGTAAGAAGGAGGGACCCCAACCCAAACCGTCACCTATCCATGTTCTCCAAAGATGCTGCCTGACCTGCTGAGTTACTCCAGCATTCAATGTCCTTTTGTATAAACCAGCACCTGCAGTTCCTGGTTTCGACATACAGACATTGGTCATAGATATCTGGACCAGATAACGTATAGTGTGGGTGAATAGAGGTGACTGGTGCAATGACCTGTGTCATCAATATTATGCTCTTTGCATTTAATAATCCTTCTTCAGACTCTCCCTTCAGGTCACTTGTCATTGAGTTACGAGATTTTTTTTAAGGATTAACAAATCATCCTTACTATTAATAGATGAAATCGCAGGTTCAGCTGTGTCAACAAAAATGACAGTTCTCTGGACTTGAAGCTGCCAAAGAGAGTTTGAGGGGATTGGAGGAGTTGGGGTGGGAAGTGAGGGTGAGAAAAGACAGTGGGTAATGGGAAGAATTATTGACCTGGACAAGTGTGAGTGAGAGGTTGTGGTTTGTGACAGGGAGAAAAGATTTTCAGAGCAGAAACAGCTGTCAAAAGTGGAATGGGACAGGCAGAGAGAGATGATGTGGGGGAAGGGGTAATGGTACAGAGGTGGGTGGGGAGAGGTGGATATGTGCACGGAGGGGATTCATCTTTGCTTACAAACCTGAACCTTGAAAGATCGGTACCATGTTTTCATTTTCCTTTAAGATTTCATTGTCAATACAAATACATTTTATAAATTTGGATTTTTTTTCATCAGTTGTTTTGGACTGAAATTCTTGAGGTCTGGAATGTAACTAATGAGAAATGTTTTTCATTGTCAAATGTTCACCTTTTCAAAAAGTGTCACTTTTTGAATAATATGGGCAATACAGCCTATATTTCATAGCTTATTTTTCCATTTCTACAGCCTTTAAATATTGTTAAATTTTACAGTTTTTCAAGGTGTTCACTAATGTAGTGATTAGACAAAACAGATTCAAGACAAGATGCACCACTACCTTGCGTGCAACTATAAATGCTCAGTGCATTGCTAGTGAGGCTCAAATATAGTCATGGAGTCATAGAGCGTGGAAATAGGTCCTTCGACCCAACATGTCCCAGCTACACTAGTCCCATCTGCCTGTGTTTGGCCCATTTCCCTCCAAACCTGTCCTATCCATGTACATGTCTAACTGTTTCTTAAACATTGGGATAGTCCCTGCCTCAACTACCTCCTCTGGCAGCTCGTTCCATACACCCACCATCCTTTATGTGAAAAGGTTACCCTTCAGATTCCTCTTAAATCTTTTCCCCTTTACCTTAAACCTATTTCCTTGATTCCTCTACTCTGGGCAAGAATATGTCTGAGAATCATGAAAAAATAGCATTCCTTATTGAAAATAAGTTAAAAAATTAAAGCTTAAGCACATGAGTTAGAATTTCACCTCCTATTGTTTTGCATCTTTAAGTCCCCATATTTTTTTGTCTTTATCTTAAGTGGCCTGAATTCCTTTAGGTTTTTGCTGAATATATGAAAGTGTTGCAGGTTTGGTCCTTTGTGACTTTCTTTCGACATACATTCGCGGAAATTTTGTTTAACGAGATCTGTAGCTGTAATTGTGAGGAAATTGTTGCAGAAGTGCATTACATTGCCGAGAACATAAATCAGATGAAACATTAATGTTATTATCGCTGATATATCATTTGTTTTGCATATCATTTTAGCAAGCAAGCCTGAAACTTTGGAAGCACACAAGATAAAAATATATTTTTTCAACTATTCAACTTTAACTGAAATCTGTAGAAGATTGGTATCTCATTATTTCCTTTTGACACCTGAGGAACTATCAATGTGGGAGGAAGACCCTGAAGGTTTCGGTGAGTTTTTAAATGCATGAAAAAATCTTTAAAAATTAATGTTTCAATTCTTTATAAATCAGTCAAGACATTTGCCTTTTATTTTATAAATTTTCAGGTTATAGGTTTTTGATGTTCAAAACATCTACACGCAATACATCTTGAAACATTAAACGTGTAATGGGTTCCATGCACTCGGCATGGAATGTTCATTTCTTAAACACCTTGGGTGAACATTTACATTACAATTACTGAAACATAGGATGCAAATTAATTCTAAGTGCAGAAAACCCCTGTGGCACAATTTAAGTTTGAAAGATGCCATCATCCTAAATATACATCACAGTTGCCTGTATGTACGCTTTCAGATATTTTCCATTGGAGCATTATTATCATCATATCATATCATATATATACAGCCGGAAACAGGCCTTTTCGGCCCTCCAAGTCCGTGCCGCCCAGTGATCCCCGTACATTAACACTATCCTACACCCACTAGGGACAATTTTTACATTTTACCCAGCCAATTAACCTACATACCTGTACGTCTTTGGAGTGTGGGAGGAAACCGAAGATCTCGGAGAAAACCCACGCAGGTCACGGGGAGAACATACAAACTCCTTACAGTGCAGCACCCGTAGTCAGGATCGAACCTGAGTCTCCGGCGCTGCATTCGCTGTAAAGCAGCAACTCTACCGCTGCGCTACCGTGCCGCTACCGTGCTATCTTGATTTGTATCCATGTAAGATGCCAAAGGCGAATATAAATGAAACCTTTGTTGGTTTACACCAAGACGCGATGTGCTAGAAAACTGATTCACTGGTTGTTAAACCCTCTAAGTAAAGAAGATTTGTTGGAACAGTTGGCAAAGCTCCATTCTTGTTCACCCTTGTTCACCCTGTCTGCAGCACAGGGGTTCCGCAGGGAACAGTGCTAGCTCCATTCTTGTTCACCTTGTACACTGCGGACTTCAGGCACAGCTCTGCAAACTCCTATCTACAGAAATTCTCTGACGACTCTGCCATCATCGGCCTCATTACAGGTGATGATGACAGGGCATATGGAGAACTGATCAAGGAGTTTGTGGACTGGTGCCAGCGGAACCGCCTCTGGATCAACACGGGGAAATCCAGGGAGGTGGTGGTAGATTTCCGCAGGCGCACCCAGGTCCCCCCGACTCCGGTGAACATCCAGGGAATGGACATCGAGAGGGTGGATTCTTATAAGTACCTGGGTGTCTACCTCAACAATAAACTGGACTAGACTGAAAACACCGATGTGCTATACAGAAAGGGCCAGAGCAGACTTTATCTGCTCAGGAGACTCGGGTCCTTTGGAGTGCAGGGGGCACTCCTAAGGACCTTCTACAACACGGTGGTTGCATCGGCCATTTTCTATGGAGTGGTCTGCTGGAGCAGCAGCAGACGGAAGGGAAGCGACTCGACATGCTGGTCAGGAAGGCCAGCTCTGTCTTGGGTTGCCCCCTCGACTCAGTGCAGGTGGTGGGAGAGAGGAGGATGATGGCAAAGCTAACATCGCTGCTGGACAACGACTCCCACCCCATGCAGGACACTGTCACTGCGCTGAGTAGCTCCTTCAGTGACAGACTCCTTCACCCCAAGTGCATGAAGGAGAAATATAGGAGGTCCTTCCTTTCCGCTGCTGTGAGACTGCTCAACCAGCACTGCTCCCAGCAGACGAGTCAACAATAACAGCTAAGAACACACAGAAAACTGATGACAATTTATGTATCTTTATTTATAATGAATGATCTCTTGCTCTCTTGCTATCCACTTTGCTGCTGTAACACTGTAAATTTCCCCGGTGTGGGACGAATAAAGGAATATATTATTATTATTATTATTATTATTATATATAAATATAATCAAAGAATGAATTACAATTTGTCACTTTCTCTTTCTGTTAACATTTATCACTTTTTAAAATTCAATGAGGTTATTAGTATTAAGAGAATGGGACTGGAATGTGCGTTGTCTTAATACATGAACACAAAACTTGCAAATTAAATTGGACATATGGTACATGGATAGGATGGGTTTAGACATATTTGGGCCAAATGCAGGCAAATAAGACTAGCTTAGATGGAGCATTTCCGTTGGCATAAACGGGTTGGGCTGAAGGGTCTGTTTCTCTGGCATTTTTTTAAACTATTGCAACAATGACTTTTATTTTGCCTTCACTGTAGCCAGTACAGAACTGAACAATCTTTTGATCTTGCGAACATCCTTCAAATGGATATTGGCAAGCTGAAAGAGTGGCGCCCATAAGTACAGTGTGAAAAAAATGGGAGGTTGTTCATTACGGTAGAGAAACAGCAAGTTTTAATTTTCTTGTGTGCAAGTCATTCAAAGCCAATTGGCAGGTACACAAGGCTACGAGGAAGAAAAATTATATCTTATTTTTTGCTTGAGGATTTGAATATAGGACTAAAATGTCTTACTATAATTATATACAGATTTGACAAGATCTCACAGGGAGTGTAATTTCCAATTTTAGGTGCACTTTAGAGAAGGATATTTTTGTCATATTGTTCAGTAACAATATGCTAGATTGGTTACAGGTTTGTGCAATGCCCAGCTGGGTTTGGATACATGCCTCTGGATCAGATCTTAAGTGGCCCTCCAACAACTTAACCGCAATGCAGACACCAGAGATTGCAGATGCTGGAATCTTGAGTAAAGAAAGAACACTGGAGAAATTCAGTAGGCCTGGCAGCATCTGTGGGGGGAAATAGACCCATCAGTCTAAAGAAGGGTCCAATAAAAAATGTCATCTGTCCATTTCCCTTTACAAATGCTGCCTGGCCTGTTGAGCTTGTTTTGTTTAGTTTGTAGGTACTGCATGGAAATGGGCTCTTCGGCCTACCGAATATATGCCGACCATCAATCACCCATTCATACTACTATTTTCATCCCATTTTTGCATGCACTCCCTACACAAGGGGCAATTTTACAGAAGTCAGTTAACCTACAAACCTGCACATATTTGTAAAGTGGGAGGAAACTGGAACATCCGGAGGAAACCCGTACAGTCACGAGAATGTCGAAGCTCCACACAGAACTCGAGCGCTGTGAAGCCCATTTGCTCCAGCAGTTTGTTTTTTTAACTTCACCACAATGCTCTGTTGGTATCTCTTTAACCTTTGTCTTGACTCTCCCTGGAGCTGTCCTGTGCTCCCTCCCATTTCCTTTCAATCTTGTTTCTTTTTTGTTGTGTTCCTCTCTCCTTTTCTTCTTAATAGATATCAGGCATTTAATGTGTATTTTATGATAAGTAATTTTGTAGCAATGTGTTGCTTATTCCTTTTAACTCATTTGAAATGGATTGCTATTCTTGACATTCATGTTGAAAATATTCTTTTTATTCTTTTTAAAATTTTTAATAGCAGTGGAAGAGGCTGGAGGGGATTCTTACAAATATAGTTTAAGGGTAAGTTGGACGAAAATCAGATTTATTCCTATTGATATTGTATTATTAAAGGTTGACTTCTCTAAATCCAATTAATTGTTTGAGTTACAGCTTAATTTAATATATTGTTACATTTATGGACTTCAAACAATAATCCTTAATTCATATGACAACTCATTGGTATTGGTTTATCATTGTCAAAGTATCGAGATACAATTAAAATGATATTGCTATCCAGGCAAATAATACGATACATGTGTAATCATATTGCACATGAGAACAACAGGTAGGTCAAAAACAGAAAGGAAACAGTGCTGTATGTATAGTGTGATAGCTACAGAGAAAGAGCAGGTAAAAAATGTGCGAGGACCACAACAAGGTAGATTGGAAGGTAGACACAAAATGCTGGAGTATTTGCCTACCACAGTAATGCTGGGAAAACAACCCTCCACCATCATCCTCTGCTTCCTTTCATGAAGTTAATTCTCTATCCATTCGGTCAGCTCTCCCTGGATCCTAGGTGATCTAACCTTCCAGAGCAGCCTATCACACAGAACCTTACCAAATGCTTTGCGGAAATCCATATAAGCAAAGTCCACGGATTTGCCCTTGTCAGCCTTATGGTTACTTTTTCAAAAAATCTCAAATTAAATTATAAGAATATTGATAAGATTATAAGACATGATTTCCATGTACAAAACCATGCTGACTATTCCTATATATAGCTATATCTATACCTCACGCTGCTTTGGCAAGGCCAGCAGCATAATCAAGGAGGAGTCGCACCCTGGCCACTCCCTCTTCTCCCCTCTCCCATCGGGCAAAAGGTATAGAAGTGTGAAAATGCACACCTCCAGATTCAGGGACAGTTTCTTCCCAGCTGTTATCAGGCAACTGAACCATCCTACCACAATCAGAGAGCAGTCCTGAACTACTATATACCTCATTGGAGACCCTCGGACTATCTTTGATCGGACATTAACTGGCTTTATCTGTAACCAAACGTTATTCCCTTTATATGTATCTGTACACTGTGAATGGCTCGATTGTAATATTGTATTGTCTTTCCGCATACTGGTTAGTATGCAACAAAAGCTTTTCACTGTACCTCAGTACACGTGAAGATAAACTAAACTAAAATAATCGGCCCCTTTGTATCCAAGCGCATATGTACCTTATCCCTCAGAAACCTCTCCAGTAACTTGCCTACCACAGATGTTAGGCACACTGGTCCATAGTTCCCTGGCCATTATTTGCAGCTCTTAAATAGAGACACAGCATTAACCACCTGGGCTTCTGCAATTTCTTTTCTAGCTTCCTTCACTCGGATATATCTGATCAGGCCCAGGAAATTTATTACTTCTTCTGACTTAGCGAGGGGAGAAGAGAGTGAGCGATGAGTGGAGTGTGTGATACCGATTATGTTAGCTGCTTTCCTGAAGCAGTGCGAAGTGTAGACAGACTTAATGTGATGCCTGCTTCTCCACCAGGTCCACCTGACTCATTGCAAGAGGCTAAAACACGTAATGTAGACAATCTCAAGGAATGGCTTGCTAGGGGGACTGGGATATTGTAGCCATAACAGAAACATGGCTGATAGAAGGACAGGCCCGGCAGCTCAATGTTCCAGGGTACTGATGCTCCAGGCGTGAACAAGATGTAGGTCAGAAAGGAGGGGAGTTGCCTTTTTGATGAGGGAGATCATAATTATAGTGCTTAGAGAGGATATTCTTGTGGGATCACCCTAGGAGGGTAGAGGGTAGAATTTAGAAACAGGAAGGGAATGTTCACTTTCTGGTTATGTTATACGTCCCTCTCAATAATCAGCTGGATATTAATGGAGCAGTTGTTTAGGGAGATTGTAGACAGCTGAAAAAATACGAGGATTGTATTAGTGGGCGATTACAGCTTCCCTAATATTGACTGGAAAGGGATGGAATTTGTTAAGTGTGTCCAAAAGAAGTTCCTTTATCAATATCTAGAGTTCCCAACTCGAGGGAATGACGTAGAGCAGGTGACTAACGTGTGGGGTTGGGGGAGGGGCACTTTGGGACCTGTGACCATAATTCTATAAATTTTAAAGTAGTGATGGAGGATAGGACTGGCCCATAAGTTAAGATCCTAAATTGGGACAAAGCCAGAAGTGTTTTGAGGTGTTAGGCAAGATTTGCAGAGGTCAATTTGGAGAGTCTGTTTACAGGTAAGGGGCCAGCTTGCAAGTGGGAGATTTTCAAAAGTGAGCTAGCACGGGTACAGGGACAGCATGTTCCTGTTCAAGTGAAGGGCAGGGCCGGCAAATTTAGGGAACCCTGGTTGATGAGACATGTGCCTCTGGTCAGGAAAAAGGAGGTATATGTCAGGTTTAGGCAGACAGGATCAACTGAATCCCTGCAAGGGTATAAGAAGGGCAGGAGGTACTTAAGAAGGCATTCACGACGGCAAAAAGAGGGCATGAATTTGATCTGTCAGGAAAATTCGAAGATATTCTACAATTACATAACGAGTAAAAGAACAGCTATGGAAAGAATAGGTCCCCTTAAAGATTAGTGCAGCCATCTTGGTGTAGAACTGCAAGAGATGCGGGAGATATTGTTAATGTTTCTCATCTGTTTTTTACTGAGAAGTCCATGGAATCTAAGGGATTGAGGCATACGTGTTGTGTTGTTTTGTATCACATACCAATGACCAAATAGAAGGTATTGGCAGTACCTCGTCCAGCTCTCCTGAATAAAGATATATGGGTTTTGGAATATAGCAAGACTTACTTAAGCAGATATGCTGCTTTATGTACGAACAACCTGGTGGGGGAAATTACCAACCTACAATGCAGGGAGCTGAAGGGAGCTTAAGGCAACTTAAACTGATTATTGAGATGAAATTTGCTGGTATTTTTATGTAGCATATGGACAGTGGGCTGTTCTGTACATTCTGTACTGAATGGGGGATTGTGCTTATATACAGGGATAGTCTTGCTGAGCTGTATGCAAAAAAATGTGTTTCACTACTTGCTACACGTGATAATAAAGAAACCATTGACCACAGCGGAAAGCGTCATCTCAGATTTTGAACTACCCATTGTAAATCATTGATCCATAAATAAACTGATAATGGTACTTGTGGAGGAAGATAAGTGGGAAGGGTGTAGAGGAAAATGACAAGGAAATGGGAAAAGATTGGAAGTATAAAGGAAGGGTAGCAAAGATGACATCAAAAAGACACTCATTCAGTTAGAAGGTATGATTTTCCAGTTCAATTCAGTTTAGTTTATTGTCACGTGTACCGCGGTACAGTGATAAGCTTTTGTTGCGTGCTAACCGGTCAGCAGAAAGACTACATGATTACAATTGTGCCATTTACAGTGTATACATGATAAGGGAATAACGTTTAGTGCAAGGTAAAGCCAGCAAAGTCCAATCAATAAAAGTCTGAGGGTTACCAAAGAGGTAGCTAGTAGTTCAGCATTGCTCTCTGGTTGTGGTAGGATTATTCAGTTGCCTGATAACAGCTGGGAAGAAACTGGCCCTGAATCTGGAGGTGTGCATTTTCACACCTATACTTTTTACCTGATGGGAGAGGGGAGAAGAGGGAGTGGTCAGGGTGCGACTCGTCCTTGATTATGCTACTGGCCTTGCCGAGGCAGCGTGAGGTTTTTTTAATGGAGTCAATAGAAGGGAGGTTGGTTTGTGTGATGGTCTGGGCTGCGACCCCAATTCGCTGCAATTTCTTGCAGTTTTGGCTGGAGCTGTTCCCAAACCAAGATGTGATGTATCCTGATAAAATGCTTTATACGGTGCATCTGTTGAGGTTGGTGAGAGTTGCAGGGGACATGCTGAACTTCCTAAGCCTTCTAAGGAAGTAGAGGCGTTGGTCTGCTTTCTTGGTTGTTGCTTCAATATGGGTGGTCCTGGAGAAGTTGTGCTGGTGATATTGACTTTGAGGAATTTGAAGTTTTCAACCATCTCCACTTCGGCACAGTCAATGCAAACTGGGGTGTGTGTACCACTTCGCTTCCTGAAGTCGATCACTATCTCCTTTGTCTTGCTGACATTGTGAGAAAGGTTGTTGTCTCGACACTAGGACACGAGGTTCCCGATCTCCTTCCTGTACTCCGTCTCATCATTATTTGATATCCGGCCCACAATGGTGGTGTCGTTTGCGAATTTGACAAATTAATTAGATTAGTACATGGCTGCACAGTCGTGGGTGTACAAGGAGTAAAGAAGACAGCTAAGAACGCAGCCTTGCGGGGCACCAATGTTGAGGATTATCGTGGAGGATGATTTGTGCCTTATTCTCACTGATTGGGGTCTGTTGGTCAGGAACTCGAGGATCCTGTTGCAGAGACGAGTGATGACACCAAGTCCCGCGAGTTTGGTGATAAGCTTAGATGGTATAATGGTATTAAAGGCAGAGCTGCATGAATAGATGTCTGACGTAGGTGTCTTTCTTATCCAGGTGTTCTTGGGATGAGTGTAGGGTTACCATTTTCCTTAAGGAACAGATCAGAATATCAAACCAATCTTGTTCTGTACACAGACCTTAAACTACCGTTAGTAGGTCGGAAATGAAACAGCATATGTTTGAAGCACATCGGTCGAACAGCATCTGTGAAATGAGAAATGGTGATAACATTTCAGGGCAACATCTGTCATTCCTAGATATAGTAACATTGGGGAAAGGTTATTGGGTTAGTATCCAAAGGGTTGGGCTTTTGATCTAGTAGGAATAATTGAATACCACCACAACAGCTGGCCAATTTTTATTTAAGTAATAAATACGCGGGACACGGGAGTTTCGATCGGCCCGACTGCGGATGGTTCAACTGCCCTGACCGCGGAAGAATAAAGTGGAAGAAGATTGGACTTTATTGCCTTCCATCACAGTGAGGAATGTGGGGAATCCGCTGTGGTGGATGTTTATGTTAACTTTTATGTAGTTGTGTGTCTTGTTGCTTTTTTTTTAGTATGGCTGTATGGTAATTCGAATTTCACCTTAATTGGTACATGTGAAATAAACTGACCTTGAAACCTTGAATACTCTGGAATAATAAATGCATTAATAATGGTGCATGAAGTGTGATAGGTATAAAATACCTTCTGTGTCAGTAGCCTTCAGGGTGGAGATGCATCAACTTTACCTGGTGTTGAATTGCCTTGAACGTGTCCCTGAGATCACTTTTCAACAGTAGTGTAGTTGATTCTTAATGGCCTTCTGAAATTAGCGATGAGTAACACTCAATTACCTTTCTTACCTTGCTAGTTGATACCTTTTAAACCTTGCCAAATGAAACCCTAAAAAACGGATTCATTTTTGAATCACTGGAGCATCAGCTAACTGAAATATCACCCACTTTCCACATATTGATTTAATTTAGTATTTTGCTCGCTTCCCATTATTCTCCAAGAACCTTCATTTTTCTTTTTCAAGGTTAAAACTTTGTAGCTATTTTGTTTTCACAGAAATCTATACCCATTTGCACTGGCTTCCTGACATTTGAATTGTATATTGCTTGGTCCTCAAATTTTCATTGGACTGCCTGCATCCAGCATTTCACTATTTAAGTAGTACTCTGTTCCACCCCCTTTAGGTCTGAAGTGGATGATCTCACTTTTAACTACGTTAAAATTGTAGTGCAGACCAATTATACGTGAATGTTCTGTGTATTGGATGACAATGACAGAGACAAAACTACGGTTGTTCTCGGATTATTATTGTCACATGTACCAAGGCATAGTGAAAAGTGTTGTTTTGCATGCTTTTCAAACAGATTATACACCGATCAGCCAAATCATTATGACCACTAACGGGTGAAATGAATAACATTGGTTATCTTGTTACAATGGCACCTGTCAAGGGGTGGGATATATCAGGCAGCAAGTGAATAGTCAGTTCTTGAAGTTGATGTGTTGGATGCAGGAGAAATGGGCAGGAGTAAAGACCTGAGCGACTTTGACAAGGGCCAAATTGTTATGGCCAGACGACTGGGTCAGAGCATTTCAGAAATGGCAAGGCTTGTGGGGTGCTCCCGGTCAGCAGTGGTGAGTATCTACTGACAGTGGTCCGAGGAGGGACAAACCACAAACCGGCGACAGGGTGTAGGGCACCCAAGGCTCATCGATGCTTGAGGGCAACGAAGGCTATCCCGTCTGGTCCGAACTGAATGTGGGAAGCCGCCAAGCCGGTGGAGGGAGTGTGATGCTCTGGGCAATGTTCTGCTGGGAAACCCTGGGTCCGGCCATTCATGTGGACGTCAATTTGATACGTGTCACCTGCCTAAACATCGTTGCTGACCAGGTACACCCCTTCATGGCAATGGTATTCCCTAATGGCAGTGGCCTCTTTCAGCAGGATAATGCACCCTGCCACACTGCACACATTGTTCGGGAATGGTTTGAGGAACATGATGAAGTGCTCACGGTGTTGCCCTGGCCTCCAAATTCTCCAGATCTCAATACGATTGAGCATCTGTGGGATGTGCTGGATCAACAAGTCCGATCCTCGGCGGCTCCCCTCGCAACTTACAGGACTTGAAGGATCTGCTGCTAATGTTTTGGTGCCAGATACCCCAGGACACCTTCAGGGGTCTTGTAGAGTCCATGCCTCGGCGGGTCAGTGCTGTATTGTTTTGGCTGATTGCTGTATATGCCATACATAGATACCATCAGTCCAAACTCAGGTACAATAGATAAAGAAAATCATGAAAGATTTGCATGGGGACACTCAAGAAAAATTGCATTCAAATGGCACAGATTGTAGATAATTGTCAGAAGAACTGAGCAACATGAGTAAACACAAGTAATGAGGATTTTAGATTTACTGTTTGCTATGCTGATGGAGTGGATCCAGTGCTAACTTTCAAAGTGGTACCAGTTAAATTTTAAAAGAGAAAGAATTGCAAGAAAAGGAGGAATTAGTGGAAAAATAGTGAAAAACTAATTAAATGAACTGGTGAAAACTCAATGGCATTAGAATAGTATTATATGCTTAAAGATTTAATAACAATCGTGTTGGAAATTCCAAAAATTTCTGAAGATAATGAATTGGTAAGGATATATAAAAGATTTATACTCTGTATTACTGAAGTTGTTATCAATACTTATTAATTGAAACATAGCTATATTTCTCTCAGAGTTGCACGAGTGATGTGTTAAACTGTATTTTGTCTTTTATTTGTAGCCATGCACGGAGGTGCTGTTTTTGGATGTTTTTCACGAGTACAGCCAAACGCTAACTCCTGTCTTGTTGGAAATGGTTCAAAATCTACATGGTATGCTTCATTCTTTTTAGAATACACTTTTTAAATTCAACGTGTTCATTTTATCAGATTGTTTATTTACTTTGGCATAGATGAGATGTTTTTAGATCTCTTGAAACATTTGTTACTAGGATAACAAAATCCCTGGTGGAATTTCACCTCTATCCCGAAAATGTATGATGTAAAATAACTTTGCATTTGCAGTAAATTTTAAACATGGGCATATTTTATTTTAAAATGTTTTCATGTGTTCTTATTTCCAAATTGTTGATAGGTATTTTCATTCACTTAAATTGTATGCCATTTAGCACCAGAATTGACCTTTCAGTCATCGAGGACTGCTTCTGAAACCATGGTTGATTTGTAACTTTACTCCTTATAACTGTTTTTTGCCCATATCCCATTATACTGTTATGTACTAAGTCATCTAACACTGAAACTTATCCTTCAGCGCAGCTGGTTCATGCCAACCTGGGCTAGACCTATTTGCCTGCATTTAGTTCATATCCCACTAAGTCTTTATCACCCGCCTCTATCACTTCTCCTCAGCAGCTCACTTAACAGACCTTTCATCCCTTATGTTGGAAAAAAAATACCCCTCATATCCTCTTTAAATCTTTCCACTCTCACCTTAAATCTACATCCTCTATATGTAGGCTTGGGATAATCTCAAATGTAGTTCTGATTGATATTAAGATGTAAAAATCTCATGCAAAGGTCACTAAATGTGACATCGAATTGGTGGTCTTGTGACACATGCCTTTTAAAACCTTTTTCAGTATCAAAAAATATTGATGAGTCCATTTGTGTCAGGACAATTGCCAAAGATCTCAAAATATGAAGAAGAAATGTTTTTTATCTTATGTGATCGCCAAACATTATTTTTATTGAGAAGTGCAGTAAATTATATTTTTAATATTTTTTAATTGTTCTATGCTTCTTTCAATTCTGTACACGTTTGAATTATTTTGATACGTTTAATATACTTTTTTTTTCCTGTGCCTGGGAATTATACCAAATAATGTTTTTTTTATATTTGTGGAATCTTAAAAGAAGATAGTTCTGAAATCCTTTCTAATTATTGAACATCTTTTAAACAATTTCACAAATAAATTTCAGTACACATAGAAACATAGAGAATAGGTGCAGGAGGAGGCCATTTGGTCCTTCCATTCATTGTGATCATGGCTGATCGTCCCGAATCAATAACCCGTGCCTGCCTTCTCCCCATATCCCTTGATTCCACTAGCCCCTAGAGCTCTATTGAACTCTCTTAAATCCATCCAGTGATTTGGCTTCCACTGCCCTCTGTGGCAGAGAATTCCACAAATTCACAACTCTGGGTGAAAAAGTTTTTTCTCACCTCAGTTTTAAATGGCCTCCCCTTTATTCTAAGACTGTGGCCCCTGGTTCTGGACTCGCCCAACATTGGGAACATTTTTCCTGCATCTAGCTTGTCCAGTCCTTTTATAATTTTATATGTTTCTATAAGATCCTCTCTCATCCTTCTAAACGCCAGTGAATACAAGCCTAGTCTTTTCAATCTTTCCTCATATGTTAGTCCTGCCATCCCAGGGATCAATCTCGTGAACCTACGCTGCACTGCCTCAATTACAAGGATGTTCTTCCTCAAATTAGGAGACCAAAACTGTACACAATACTCCAGATGTGGTCTTACCAGAGCCCTATACAACTGCAGAAGAACTTCTTTACTCTTATCTGATCAAAATTCAAATTTGATGTCTAGCCCCATAATCATCATCACAATTTATATGTGAATATTCTTGAATGATTCCTATACCATTTTTGTTCTTTCAAAATAAAGAATACCTGGAAAGAGAAATAGCTACTTAGTGGGACATTCCTTGACATTTGAAGGAAGGAAAATGTGCTCTTCTCAAGGAGGTGGCTGAGCAGTAACACTTTAAATAGATATATTATATTGGCAGTGATTTTTCCCATTTGTTTTCTACATCTGTTTCCTCAGCTAATGCAGCGATCCCTCAGTACCGAATGATGTTTGCTCAGATTGCATGACAAGCAACTGAATGCAACTGATGCTTAAGAAAATAATGTTGCAGTAGGAATAAAATTGGAAAACAAAAATGACTGCTTAATTGTAGATATTTAAAAATGTACAGGTATCAACTTATAAACTTTTGACAGAGTGAAGCAGAAAGCTCTTTCCCAAGGCAGCCATTTGTCCAGCCTGTCCATTTCAAAATGTAGACATTGATAGATTGATATGTGTAAGAAGGAACTGCAGATGCTGGTTTAAATCGAAGATAGACCCAAAATGCTGGAGTAACTCAATAGGACAGGTAGCATCTCTGGAGAGAAGGAATGGGTGATATTTCTCTTCAGACTCAGTCTGAAGAAGGGTCTTGACCCGAAGTATCACCCATTCTTAAGGGGTTTATTATTAAGGGGTTGGACACGTTAGAGGCAGGAAACATGTTCCCAATGTTGGGGGAGTCCAGAACAAGGGGCCACAGTTTAAGAATAAGGGGTAGGCCATTTAGAACTGAGATAAGAAAAACCTTTTTCAGTCAGAGAGTTGTGAATCTGTGGAATTCTCTGCCTCAGAAGGCAGTGGAGGCCAATTCTCTGAGTGCATTCAAGAGAGCGCTGGATAGAGCTCTTAAGGATAGCGGAGTCATGGGGTATGGGGAGAGGGCAGGAACGGGGTACTGATTGAGAATGATCAGCCATGATCACATTGAATTGCGGTGCTGTCTCAAAGGGCCGAATGGCCTACTCCTGCACCTATTGTCTATTGTCCATTTGTTTTGGGTAATGAATTCCTCTGAGTGAAGATATATTTCTCACCTCTGTCCAAAATGGACAAGCTCTTACTTTGAGACAGTGTGACCTGGCTCATGTCACCTCAGCATCGGGTCACCTCAAGAAGCATCAACTCTATTCTTCAAAGACTCATGACAGCGTTGAGAGTTTTAATGAAGTATGTACCAGCCAAGCCAGTTTTCACTTCATTGTATGAAAAGCCCACTGTCCCTGCAATCACACTGGTGAACCTTCATTGTACTTACATTATTTTTCTTCAGTGGGAGACCAGACCTGCTAACAATATTGCAGGTACAGGCCCCCAGGTGACCTATATAATTGGACAAGGAGGTCTCTACTCTTGCATTCAAATTCTTTCAATAAAGACTTTCGCTTTATTTGCTTTACCTGCGATATGTGTAAACACACTTGAGTCCCTCTGGAACTCACCATCTTTCAAATTGTTATTGTCTAAAATGTTTTCTCTCTTCCTATTTATTCCACTGTGCATGATCTCAGATATTTCCACATATTTCACCTGCCATTTCCTTGCTTAATGATAAACCTGCCTGTTCTTCCTTGAAGCCTCTTTTTGTCCTCCTCAAAGCCCTTGATACCACCTATTTTATACATGAATGATTTCAAATTGGCTGGGTTGTTTTAGCCTAATTTAAAATACTCTTGTGCAGTCTGGTGAAGTAATGTTGTTAATATAGTTGGTAGTACCTTTCTTACTTTTGACAAGAATAGTTTGCATGCGGCAGTTCAACCTGCGTAACCTTGACATGTTCTTCATTGAGATATTAAAAATGTAAAAAATCATTACTTATGGTGGTTAGAGATGGGGGCAGTGTGAATTGATGCCAGATGTGAAAGGTATGAATTTTATAGTATAAAGACTTCTCCCAAGGTCATCTTATTCTCTAATTGTATTGCAGTCTAATTAGTGTTTATATGTTTCATTTCCATTAACATGCAATGTCTCAAATACTTATAGTTAATCATATGTAAAGCCTTCCTGGTATTGATATAGTTAAAATAATGATTTTAAACCTTTTGCCATTGTAAACAAAAACTAAATTTAAATCTGTATGACTACTATACGAGTAAACATTTTGAGGTAAACTGTTCTAATGTTGCAGTAATCTCCCGTCATTACTTATAATTACATCCACATAGCATGACTGGAAAATACAAGTCAATCAGGATTAAGTATGATTTCTCTTTGAGATTGCTCTTCTTACTGGATCCATACATCAAAACAATTTGCATTTTAATGTAATATTACATTTTAAGAATAAAGTTAAATGACCTTTCACAACTTTGTTTAAAATTCATCATATGGAGTGTTCACAGCTCCAAATGTAATCATGTGCTTTAAAGTCTATTTATTCATGCAATAGATTCCCTCATAAGCATATGCACTGCTGAACTGAAGCAATGCTAATTACATCTATAAATGTAACTGATGCACATAAATAAAAAAGCAAGATTTTTTGAGGTGCTATGAATCTCGACCTTGCTGTTGGGGGATGTTACGTTCATTTTTGCTTGTTATTGTCAGCCGTAGAATAATACAGTGTGGAAACAGGCCCCTCTGCCCAACCTGCCCACACCGACCAACATGTCCCTAATTTAAAATAGAACCAGGGGCCACAGTTTAAGAATAAGGGGTAGGCCATTTAGAACGGAGATGAGGAAAAACTTTTTCAGTCAGAGAGTTGTAAATCTGTGGAATTCACTGCCTCAGAAGGCAATGGAGGCCAAGTCTCTGAATGCATTCAAGAGAGAACTAGATAGAGCTCTCAAGGATAGCGGAGTCAGGGGGTATGGGGAGAAGGCGGGAACGGGGTACTGATTGAGAATGATCAGCCATGATCACATTGAATGGTGGTGCTGGCTCGAAGGGACGAATGGCCTACTCCTGCACCTATTGTCTATTGTCCCAGCTACACTGTACCCACCTGCCTGCGCTTGGTCTATATCCCGCCAAACCGGTCCTATCCATGCAGCTGTCTAACTGTTTCTTAAATATTGGGATAGTCTCAGCCACAACCACCTCCTCTGGCAGCTTGTTCCATATACCCACCACCCTTTGTATGAAAACACCCTATGTCCTCTGGTCCTCAATTCCCCTACTCTGAGATTTCGCTTTTTTACTTTTAGAGATACTTTTAGAGATACAGCGGGGAAACAGGCCCTTTCAGCCCACCGAGTCCGTACTGACAGTGATCCCCGCACATATCTGTACGTCTTTGGAGTGTGGGAGGAAACCGAAGATCTCGGAGAAAACCCACGTAGGTCACGGGGAGAACGTACATTCTCCGTACAGACAGCACCCGTAGTCGGGATCGAACCCAGGTCTCCGGCGCTGCATTCGCTGAAAGGCAGCAACTCTACCACTGCGCCACCTTGCCGCCCAAGAGATCGGGTAGATTCTATGCATCTACCCGATCTCTTCTCATGATTTTATACATCTCAATATCACCCCTCATCCTCCTGTACTCCAAGGAATTGAGACCCAGCCTAAACCTCTCACTCTAGCCCAGAATAACATTGTGGCAGGCAGGTTAGCTAGTGCCACATGTGTGGGTTTAAACTAAGTAGTGGGGGGGAGGGGTTGACAAATTGGGAATATGAAGATGGAGTTAAAGGGGAAGCGAATACAGGAGAAATTGCAAAGGACTCGAATAAATGGGAAGGGAAGTTCTAGATGGGATAAGAGAGTAAGGTCAGGGCCAATTGTGACCGGTGTGAGAGGGGAGGTGAATACCGAAGTTAAAGTGTTGTATTTAAATGCGCGAAGTATGAAAAATAAAGTGGATGAGCTTGAGGCTCAGTTAGACATTGGCAAGTATGATGTGGGAATCACAGAGACATGGCTACAAGAGGACCAGGGCTGGGAACTGAATATTCAGGAGTACACAACATATAGAAAAGACACACAGGTGGACAGAGGGGGTGGGATCGCTCTGTTGGTAAGGATTGATATTCACTCCCTTGCAAGGGGTGACATAGAATCAGGAGATGTACAATCAGAATGGATAGAAATGAGGAATTGTAAGGGTAAAAAGACCCTAATGGGAGTTATCTACAGGCCCCCAAACAGTAGCCTCGACATAGGGTGCAAGTTGAATCAAGAGCTAAAATTGGCATGTCACAAATGTAATGCTACGGTGGTTATGGGAGATTTCAACATGCAGGTAGACTGGGAAAATCAGGTTGGTAATGGACCCCGGGAAAGAGAGTTTGTGGAGTGCCTCCGAGATGGATTCTTAGAACAGCTTGTACAGGAGGCAATTCTCGATTTAGTGTTGTGCAATGAACCTGATCTGATAAGGGGACCCGCGGTAAAAGAGCCATTAGGAGGCAGTGGTCACAATATGATAAGTTTTACTCTACAAATTGAGAGGGAGAAGGGAAAATCGGAAGTGTCAGTATTACAGTCTAGCAAAGGGGATTACAGAGGCATGAGGCAGGAGCTGGCCAGATTTGACTGGAAGGAGGCCCTAGCAGGGAAGACAGCGGAACAGCAATGGCAGGTATTCCTGGGAATAATACAGAAGTTGCAGAATCAATTTATCCCAAAGAGGAGGAAAGATTCTAAGGGGAGTAAGAGGCACCCGTGGCTGACAAGGGAAGTCAAAGACAGCATAAAAATAAAAGAGAAGTATAACATAGCAAAGAAGAGTGGGAAGCCAGAGGATTGGGACTCTTTTAAAGAGCAACGGAAGATAACTAAAAAGGCAACACGAGGAGAAAAGATGAGGTACGAGGGTAAGCTAGCCAATAATATAAAGGGGGATAGTAAAAGCTTTTTTAGGTATGTGAAGAGGAAAAAAATAGTCAAGGCAAATGTGGGTCCCTTGAAGACAGAAGCAGGGGACTTTATTATGGGGAACAAGGAAATGGCAGATGAGTTGAACCGGTACTTTGGATCTGTCTTTACTAAGGAAGATTCAAACAATCTCCCAGATGTTCTAGTGGCCAGAGATCCTAGGTTGACGGAGGAACTGAAGGAAATCCGCATTAGGCAGGAAATGGTGTTGGGTAGACTGATGGGACTCAAGGCTGATAAATCCCCAGGGCCTGATGGTCTGCATCCCAGGGTACTTAACGAGGTGGCTCTAGAAATTGTGGACGCATTGGTAATCATTTTCCAATATTCTATAGATTCAGGATCAGTTCCTGTGGAGTGGAGGATAGCTAATGTTATCCCACTTTTTAAGAAAGGAGGGAGAGAGAAAACGGGAAATTATTGACCAGTTAGTCTGACATCAGTGGTGGGGAAGATGCTGAAGTCAATTATAAAAGACGAAATTACGGAGCATTTGGATAGCCGTAATAGGATCGTTCCGAGTCAGCATGGATTTACGAAGGGGAAATCATGCTTGACTAATCTTCTGGAATGTTTTGAGGGTATAACTAGGAAAATTGACAGGGGAGAGCCGGTGGATGTGGTGTACCTCGACTTTCAGAAAGCCTTCGACAAGGTCCCACATAGGAGATTAGTGGGGAAAATTAGAGCACATGGTATTGGGGGTAGGGTACTGACATGGATAGAAAATTGGTTGACAGACAGAAAGAAAAGAGTGGGGATAAATGGGTCCCTTTCAGAATGGCAGGCAGTGACTAGTGGGGTACTGCAAGGCTCGGTGCTGGGACCGCAGCTATTTACAATATCCATTAATGACTTGGATGAAGGGATTAAAAGTACCATTAGCAAATTTGCAGATGATACAAAGCTGGTTGGCAGTGTGAACTGTGAGGAAGATGCTTTGAAGTTGCAGGGTGACTTGGACAGGTTGTGTGAGTGCATGGCAGATGCAGTTTAATGTGGATAAGTGTGAGGTTATCCACTTTGGTGGTACGAATAGGAAGGCAGATTATTTTCTGTAGGGCGTCAAGTTAGGATAAGGGGACGTACAACGAGATCTGGGTGTACTAGTGCATCAGTCACTGAAAGGAAGCATGCAGGTACAGCAGGCAGTGAAGAAAGCCAATGGAATGTTGGCCTTCATAACAAGAGGAGTTGAGTATAGGAGCAAAGAGGTTCTTCTGCAGTTGTATAGGGCCCTAGTGAGACCGCACCTGGAGTACTGTGTGCAGTTTTGGTCTCCAAATTTGAGGAAGGATATTCTTGCTATTGAGGGCGTGCAGTGGAGGTTTACTAGGTTAATTCCCGGAATGGCGGGACTGTCATATGTTGAAAGACTGGAGCGACTAGGCTTGTATACACTGGAATTTAGATGGATGAGAGGGGATCTTATCAAAACATATAAGATTATTAAGGGGTTGGACACGTTAGAGGCAGGAAACATGTTCCCAATGTTGGGGGAGTCTCGAACCAAGGGCCACAGTTTAAGAATAAGGAGTAGGCCATTTAGAACGGTGATGAGGAAAACCTTTTTCAGTCAGAGAATTGTGAATCTGTGGAATTCACTGCCTCAGAAGGCAGTGGAGGCCAATTCTCTGAGTGCATTCAAGAGAGAGCTAGATAGAGCTCTTAAGGATAGCGGAGTCAGGGTGTATGGGGAGAAGGCAGGAATGGGGTATTGATTGAAAATGATCAGCCATGATTACATTGAATGGTGGTGCTGACTCGAGGGGTCAAATGGCCGACTGCACCTATTGTCTATTAACCCTCTAGTCCTGGCAACATCCTCGTAAATCTTCTCTGAACCCTTACAAGCTTGACAACATCTTTCATCTAGTTTGGTGCCCACAACTGAACACAATACTCTAAATGCGGTCTCACCAATGTCTTAAACAACTGCACCATGGCCTCCTAACTTCTAAACATTATTATACTGTATTATTGGTCTTTTTCTTGCATTTTGTGTAAATTAATATCAGTCATTTATCTGTTTGGGCTTTGTCAAATGGTTTGAGGATGTTACATAAACTATGTAGGATGGAACCAATTCAATTAGAATGAAATTAATCTATTACTTCCTCAGATAGACACAAAAAGCTAGAGTAACTCAGTGGGACAAGCAGCACCTCTAGAGAGAAGGAATGGGTGATGTTTTGGGTCAAGACCCTTCTTCAGACTCGATCCGAAACGTCACCCATTCCTTCTCTCCAGAGATGCTGTCTGTCCAGCTGAGTTACTCCAGCTTTTTGTGTCTATGGCTTAAACTAGCATCTGCAGTTCCTTGGTATCACAAAATACTGGAGTAACTCAGCGGATCAGGCAGCATCTCTGGAGAGAATGAGTGGGTGACGTTTTTGGGTCGAGACCCTTCTTCAGACTGATGTCAGGGGGGTGGGGGACAAAGAAAGGATATAGGTGGAGACAGGAAGACAGTGGGAGAACTGGGAAGGGGGAGGGGAAGAGAGGGACAGAGGAGCTATCTAAAGTTAGAGAAGTCAATGTTCATATCACTGGGCCATCTACCTCGTGGTTTCCAGTTCTGGTTCCAGTCCTCTCAGTTCAGACCCAGCCCGGAGTACAGGCTCCAACAGTCAATCACCACAGCCACGTCTGTTTTCTCGGGACTTGCCTGCGCCTCCATCTTCTACCTCGTGTTTTCCAGCTCCGTTTCCAGACCTCCCAGTTCAGACTCAACCCGGACGACAGGCTCCGACAGTCGATCTGCCGTTTTTGCCAACCTCCCCCTCTGCAGTTCCTTCTGCATTATTACTCTCTCAGTTTTAGTTGATGCCCGTGCATTTCGTTGTACTGTTCGTACAATGACAATAAAGGCATATTATTATTATTATTATTATTATTAAACAGTTGTTAAATGTTTTAACTCCTGAAAGATTCCACTGGTTGGCATGTTGCACTAATTTGCTTCCTTAGATATTTACAATGTGTCACGTAATGATGTGTGTGTGTGAAGGCTCCCTGTGGATTGCTTGCATGCTTTACAACCTGGCTTAATTACAATATTTCCATTTGCTCTTTCCAATCATAAAGTATTTGGCTTTTTCTTTAGGACCAACTAATGTGGAGGATACTGTTGGACTAGTTATCAAAGATGCTGGTATGTTATCTTGACAAAGATATTCCTTTCAGTAAAGTAGTAACATCAGCAGTGTTATTTATTCTTACACTAATGCTTCTTTATGAAAGCAACAATGCTTTTATTATGAAGGAGCAACATTGTTATGTACCTAAATAATCAATTTTAACTTTATATAACCAGAGTAGACTAAGTCTAGGTAATCTTTATATAGTTTGTATTTATTAGATAGCAATATAAATTCATGTCTATTATAAAACTAAGTCGGATTGTTGACATGTTGTATTTTGCTCTTGGTAGTGTACAATGCAATTGGATTGGCAGCCTATGAACTTTTTGATAATGTGGACTTCGACCAGTGGTTTAAAAGCCAGCTTCTGGCTGAGTTGCAAGTTGCCCACATAAGGTAAGACACAATAATTTAAGCAAATTATGCAAGCCTGCTATTTAAACGTTTAATTGTAAAGTTTTCACAAGAATATTAAATTGTCTTTAGTTTCACTTCTTGCCTTTGCATTCAGTTATTGACTAGTTCATTTGATTTTACTTCAGTTTAAAAAACATCCGACTAGTTTATTGTTAAATACACCAAGGTGCAATGAATTTACTTATTTGCATGAAGCTCGCAGAGTAAACAATATACATGGTAGTAATAAGTACAACAATAAACACACTATGAGAGAATCACAGCAGATTGGCGCAAAGATTGTAGTACAATCTGAAGTAGTGCAAAGTAACTACAGTGCAATAATGGAATAACCGAATGAGATAGATGTAGGAGTAAGAATATGTGGCAGAAGATCTGGGAAGGGGATGAGAAAGAGGTGATTGGTTCAGGAGTCTGAGAGCAGTGGGGAAGAAGCTGTTGCTATGTCTGGGCTTTCAACTTCCTGCATCTTCTCTGTGAAAGTGAGAAAAGGGAATGTCCAGGGTGGTTGGAACCCTTGATGATACTGCTGCCATCCTGACGCAATGCACGGTGAGGATGGACTGGATAAAAGGAAGTGACGAGCCTGCGATGGACTGCACTGTGTTCACCACTTTCTGCAAAATTTAGGTGGTCAAGAGCACAGCAGTTTGTGTACCAGGCTGAGATGCATCCCATCCAAATACTGTCTATACCGCAGCTGTTAAAGCTCGAGAATCTTTGTGGATATATGGAATCTTCTCAGGTGCATTGGGAAGTAAATACGCTGATGCACTTTCTTGATCACTGCATCAGTGTGACGGGACCAGTTAAGTTGCTGGTGATACGGATGCCTAGGAACATAACACTGTCAACCATTTCTACATCAGCTCTGTTGATGAGGAAGGGCTTTCCCCCTTTTCCTTAGGACAACAACCAGTTCTTTCGTTTTGCTTACGACATGGGCAAGGTCATTCTGACATCATGCCACAAGGTTCCCGATCTCTTTCCTGTAGACTGCAGTGTCATTTTTGCTGATCTGATGAACAACTGTGATGTCATTGACAAACTTAAAGATGGAGTTGGTTCTGTACTTTGCCACAGTCATGGGCGTACAAGGAATGGAGCAGGGGATTGAGTACACTACACTGAGGAGTACCATTGTTGACTCTAATTATGGCTTATAGTCCATAAGCCCTGCCTGGTATACGCTTGATTGAATTGAACCTCTAGCTTGTTTTAAAATTCTCTCTTGGCATCCTGGATGGCCTTACAGAGATCATATTTGGCCTTGAAGAGTACAGGGTCATCCATCTTATATGCCTCAGATCCGGACTTCAGCAGAGAGTGATTCTCAGTGTCCATCCCAAGTTTCTGTTTGGATAGACCCAAAATGATTTTGTCAGGGCGCAGTAATCAATGCATTTCGTGATGACACTGCTGCTGACTATGGTACACTTAATCAGGCTTACTCCAAAGACGTACAGGTATGTAGGTTAATTGGCTGGGCAAATGTAAAAATTGTTCCTAGTGGGTGTAGGATAGTGTTAGTGTGCGGGAATCGCTGGGCTGCACGGACTCGGTGGGCCGAAGGGTCTGTTTCTGCACTGTATCTCTAAATCTAAAAAAAAATCTAAATCCGATCTTAAACATGTTCCAGTCCACTGTTTCAAGGCAACTCTGAAGTAGACACTCCGCATCCTCGGACCACTGCTGTATGACTCTCGATGGCGTCTCACGCTTCAGTCTCTGTAAGTCAGCAGAAACAGCACTGACAAGTGATTAGACATTGCCAAAATGTCTGGGCGAGTGATGGAGCGATAGATGGATTTGGTGGCGTAGCAGTGGTTTACAGTGTTCATACCCTGCGTTAACTCGTGTCTGCAATGATTGATCCAGCCCCTAACCATCACAAACATCATTGGTATCCATATTATTTGCGTTGTATGGATACGTGCTTTCTTCACTCATTGAAAAGCATGTTCAAGATGCAGTGTTGTCTTTTAAACCGTATACAGTTTCGCTCTGTTTCTGGTAATATAATGATTTTGAATTATGGAATCATTTTATCATTAGGGAGATTCTTGGTTGCAACCAAGAATCTACACTAATGCGGGAATGAACTACTGTGTACGCCTGCTGTTGCTGTCATAATGGGATGGAAGTGACAGCAAAATCCAACAATTATTTTGTTGTGGTAGCATATGTTTAAAGTTGCTTTTGCACTGCATTGAAAATTAACTTAATTGTGCTGTGATTATTGTTGTAATGTGCAGATTTGTGTCACCTTCTCGAGAGTTGATTACTTTGATGTTTTGATGAAATCTATGTGCAACTGATACAGGGGAGCTAGTGGTGTCCATATGTGACAGATGTCAATGCCAAAGTTACTCTGCCACTGAATTATTTTCCCTATTAATTCACACAATAGATTGTATCCAATTCTGCCTATCTCCATTGCAGCATTCAGCACCACTGCTGCTGATATCTTTACCTCTAACTTGCTTAAAATTTGGGATAAAATCCCAACTGATTCAAAAGCCAGCTTCTTGTGTCCCATCCTCTCCCATGTCTCTCCCTCCTATTTGTGCCCTTTACATTGAATTGCCTGACTCCCAGTTCACCAGCACATCAAATTTTAAATCTTTGCCATTTATGACTAGTTTTCCACTTACAATAGACAATAGACAATAGACAATAGGTGCAGGAGTAGGCCATTCAGCCCTTCGAGCCAGCACCGCCATTCAATGCGATCATGGCTGATCACTATCAATCAGTACCCCGTTCCTGCCTTCTCCCCATACCCCCTCACTCCGCTATCCTTAAGAGCTCTATCCAGCTCTCTCTTGAAAGCATCCAACGAACTGGCCTCCACTGCCTTCTGAGGCAGAGAATTCCACACCTTCACCACCCTCTGACTGAAAAAGTTCTTCCTCATCTCCGTTCTAAATGGCCTACCCCTTATTCTCAAACTGTGGCCCCTTGTTCTGGACTCCCCCAACATTGGGAACATGTTATCTGCCTCTAATGTGTCCAATCCCCTAATTATCTTACTTCTTTCTCCTTAAAGAATTCTTGAAATGGAAGCTGGTTACTCCACACTCCTGAATAGATATTGGTTCAAAAGTCAAAGTTCACACTAAATATTTGATCGTGCTGAGAGGAGATTGGGTGGATAGTGTCAAAATAGAAGAATATTAAACATACGGAAATGCCGCTTTCTTGCAGCGAGACCTGGAAAAGCAGCATAAGGACAGAATGCAGTTCATTTTATTTTTTCGGTGCTTTAGTTGACCTTGAGCTGTGAGTCTGATTGTGGAAATGCTGAAATGGTAGCGTTCTGTTCTTAAGATTACTTGCCTCTGAGCAAAAGATCACCCGTGGTGATAAGCAGGAGAGAGATAGAAACACCAGTTTGAATACTATTGCAACAACATACTCTTTTTGACGTCAACAAGACGAAGGTTGTATTGTCATATTGTACCAAGACAGAACAATGAAACGGTTGCTGGCAGCTGCAGCACAACAGATTTGTGAACATAGTACTCGCAAAGTTCAATAAATTTAAAAAAACGAGAAAGTGCAAAAACAAAACAAAAAGCTCAAGTCCCGAGTGCAACCCAGGCAGTTCGTAGTTCGGCGTTTAGTTGGAGTTCGTAGTGTTCAATAGCCTGATGGTTGTTGGGAAGAAGCTATTCCTGAACCTGAATGTTACAGTTTTCTAACTCCTATACCTTCTTCCAGATTGCAGGATTGGGGTTGAGGTGAATCTTATAATACCCTAGCTTATGGAAGGATCATTTCAATGTCAAATAACCGAGGGGAAGAAACTGTTCCTGAGTTGTGTGGTCGTGCTTTCAAGCATATTAAAAAAAAATCTCAGGTTAAAAAATGAATGCAAACAAATCAAAATAGATCATTCAAATGACTGTATTGAGCAATGGTCCAAGCTTGCAAGAAAGCATCTGTAAAGCTATTGAGTAAATGTTCCATTGTATAACATTTAGTTAAAGTTTTTTGTAATATCAGCCATAATAAGATGTCTCTTAATACTCCAAGTACTAAAACCAGCCAGAGGTCAGCACTGAATGAAAGGAGGGGTATAAAGATATTTGGCCAAAACCGCATATTCTCACCCACCTCTTGCATTCTTTCACCCTTTTGCCTTCAGTCACTCCCCATCCATTTGTCACATGCTCCCTCACCTCTTTTCCGCTTCCAACAGCCCACTTAGCCCTCTGTGCTACTTGACCATATGTGCCTGTGATGTGATAGATCATGTGTTTTTGTGCCTATCATGCCGCTGAAAGCACGATGGTACATCGCCATACTTCTGCATGTGACAATAAACTTTTCCTTTAACTCCCAACCCTTCTTTGCATTCATAGTTCTCTCTTTATCACACTCACTCCCCCACCTCAGTTGTACTTTCTTTACTCACATTCTGCATTCAGTTTAAGTTTTAAACCTTTTCCTTACCTACTTTTCTTCACCCGTCTCTCCTCCCTACCTCCCTCTTACTACCCACATCGTCGCGATCCATGGCTAATCTCTTTAATCCTCTCTCAGGATAGATGCTCTTCCCATCTCTTGTATGTTCTCAATCTCCATAGAATTCCAGGGAATCCTCAAACTGATCTATTCTCTGAGAGTGCAAGAAGATTGTGCTCTAGCAATTTCTGAAGGAATATGATAAATTCATAAGGTGGATTTAAGTAAAGGCATATTGGGAAGTACTAATTACAAAGCAATTGTCTCGTGGTGTATGTGAGGACTTTGCAATCATCAACCTTTCATGCACAGGAACCTTACAGAAATTATTTTTGCATTCTTATTAGAAGCCGGGAGGAATTTTCAGCATCTTTCATACATTTATTTATATGCTCAATGGTATTTAAACTCTCATTGAGAACATATGAATTAGCATTCCTTCTCTCCTGAGATGATGCCTGACCTGCTGAGTTACTTCAGCATTTTGTGAAATATCATATTAGAAGCCGGGAGGAATTTAAATTGGCCCTCCATTTTAAATATTGTTTGAGATCTCTATTGTTTATTGGTCAGAAACCTAGATTGCAATTATCAATAGTAGCAATTTTGTTATTCTGTAATAATCCAAATCTAAAATGTACAGATAATTATGATTGGTTGAACAGGAATTAATTTCGTTTTTCTGGGAACTGTTCATGGATGCTTCTATTAGAGAGACTAATTAAGTGTGATTGGTTTTATTACGATTTGTTAGTTGTGTTTGGTTTTGGAGCTACTATTGACAATTTTGTTTTATTACAGAACTCTCTTTAAAAAGATTGCTTGTATGTAATCTTTCTTTTTATCTTCAACATACAGATACAAAGTTATTCGACGCAGAGTGATTTGGTTGATTGGTCAATGGATTTCTGTAAAATTTAAATCAGAATTAAGACCAATGTTGTACGAGGCTATTCTGAGTCTTATGCAAGACCAAGATCGTGTGGTAAGTTTAATGCAATAACATTTTAAAAAAAATTATGAACTTCTACAGTGACCATTAATGATCTAGACTTTTTTCATCGTAGTCGTTTGTATTTGCAGCATTCATTAAGTTAAAGAAAGGTGTATAACGTAAGAAATAGAAGCATGAGTATAACTTTCACCTGTGAATGATCAGCCATGATCACGGTGAATGGCGGTGCTGGCTCAAAGGGCCGAATGGCCTACTCCTGCACCTATTGTCTATTGTCTATTTTCACCTCTCATGCCTGTTCTGCCTTGTAATAATATCATGGATTATCTTTCATCTGTGTTATTTTCTTACTCTAACCCCACATACCTTGATTCCGTTAATATCTAAAACCTATTGATCTGTTTCTTGAACATTCACAGTAAATGAGCCTCCACAGCTTTGTTAGATAGAAAATTCGGAGAATTTGTGTTTGGATGTGACATGACTGCAGTGCTTTGATATATTGACTGGAGTAAATTAATCTGTTACATGGTAATTCAACAGTTTGCCATGCGTTCAGTCTTGTGTTGAATGTCACAAAGTTGGCAACTCATTGCAGGGTGACTTTGGCGTTATTGCTGCCATGTTCTTTTACACTCTTCTTTGAGCCAGTTTTACGTATGACATGGAATGAGGCTATTTGAGCTACTGAGATTTACATAGATGCGTAAATACATAGAAAATAGGTGCAGGATGAGGCCGTTCGGGCCATCACCACCATTCAATGTGATCATGGCTGATCATCCACAATCAGTACCACATTCCTGCCTTCTCCCCATATCCCTTGATTCCACTAACTCTAAAAGCTCTATCTACCACTCTTTTGAATGCCTCCAGTGAATCGGCCTCCACTGCCTTCTGAGGCAGAGAATTCCACAAATTCACAACTCTCTGGGTGAAAAAGTTTTTCCTCATCTCCGTTCTAAATGGCCTACCCCTTATTCTTAAACTGTGGTCCCTGGTTCTGGACTCCCCCAACATCGGGAACATGATTCCTGCATCTAATTTTATATGTTTCTATAAGATCCCCTCTCATCCTTCTAAATTCCAGTGAATACAAGTCCAGTTGTTCCATTCTTTCATGATATGACAGTACCGCCATCCCGGGAATTAAGCTCATGAACCTACTCTGCACTCCCTCAATAGCAGGAATTTCCTTCCTCAAATTAGGAAACCAAAACTGCATACAATACTCCAGGTGTGGTCTCACCAGGGCCCCGGTACAACTGTAGAAGGACCTCTTTAACCTCAAATCCTCTAGTTATGAAGGCCAACGTGCCATTAGCTTTCTTCACTGCCTGCTGTACCTGCATGCTTACTTTCAGTGACTGATGTGCAAGGACACCAAGGTCTCGTTGCACTTCCCCTTTTCGTAATCTGACACCATTCACATAATAACCTGACTTCATGTTCTTGCCACCAAAGTGGATAACCTCACATTTATCTACATTATACTGCATCTGCCATGCATTTGCCCACTCACCCAACCTATCCAAGTCACCCTGCATCATCATAGCATTCTCTTCACAATTTACCCTGCCTCCCAGCTTTGTGTCATCTATAAATTTGCTAATGTTACTTTTAATTCCTTCATCTAAATCAGTCATATATATTGTAATTAGCTGCGGTCCCAGCACTGAGCCTTGCAGCACCCCACTAGTCACCACCTGCCAATCTGAAAGTGACCCGTTAATTCCTAGTCTTTGTTTCCTGTCTGCCAACCAATTTTCTATCCCTGTCAATACCCTACCCCCAATACCATGTGCTCTAATTTTGCCCACTAATCTTGTGTGGGACCTTATAAAAGGCTTTCTGAAAGTCCAGATACACTACATCCACTGGCTCTCCTTTATCCATTTTACATCCTCAAAAAATTCCAGAAGATTTGTCAAGCAAGATTTCACCTTTGTAAATCCATGCTGACTTGGACTTATCCTGTTACTGCAATCCAAATGCGCCACTATTACATCTTTAATAGTTGATTCCAGTATCTTTCCCACCACTGATGTCAGGTTAACTGGTCTATAATTTCCTGTTTTCTCTCTCCCTCCTTTCTTAAAAAGTGGGATAACATTAGCTACCCTCCAATCCACAGGAACTGATCCAGAATCTATAGAACATTGGAAAATGATCACCAATGCTTCCATGATTTCTAGAGCCACCTCCTTGAGTACTCTGGGATGCAGACTATCAGGCCCTAGGGATTTATCAACCTTCAGTCCCATTAGTCTACCCAACACCATTTCCTGACTAATGTGAATTTCCTTCAGTTTTTCCACCACCCTAGGTCCTCTGTCCCCTAGTACATCTGGGAGATTGTGTCGTTCTTAGTGAAGATAGAACCAAAGTACCTGTTTAACCCGTCTGCCATTTCCTTGTTCTCCATAATAAATTCACCTGTTTCTGTCTTCAAGGGACCCACATTTGTCTTAACTAATATTTTCCTTTTCACATACCTAAAGAAGCTTTTACTATATATTCTTGGCTAGCTTACCTTCGTACTTCATTTTTTCTCCCCGTATTGTCTTTTTAGTTTCCTTCTGTTGTTCTTTTAAAGATTCCCAATCCTCTGGCTTCCCGCTCATCTTTGCCAACTCCTAGCAAGTGTTCCCACCAGTGTTATTTTCCTCTTTGTATCTCTGTATCGCTGCAAATTTATCTCACATAGCCATCAATGCCTCTTATTCTAGGTGTACTACCAGGGGTAATATTCGGTAGCAATTATCCCTCCAGGATATCTTTGAGATGCTGGATGAAACCAGAACACCCAGAGGAAAGAGCTAGGTTGAGCAAACTCCACCATAGATTATACCTGAAATCGGGATCAAATTTATCTCTGGAGCTGTGAAGCAACAGCATTGACATCTGTGCTATCCTAGTTGGTTCCCTGGAAAAAAAAGTGAAGTGAGTGTTATGTTGAGTCTTGAGCATACAGATTGTGCTAGCATACATTGCCTTTAAATCCCAGTTTTGAGATATAAGAACTCTTCATTCATTCCATTCAGCATAATGGTTTGGCCATACTACAGAGTGGAGGGTGTCCTTGGTGTGAAGATGACTAATTTGATAAGGACTGCACAGTGGTCGTTGATACTGGTAGTGTCATGGACAGCTACATCTTCAATAGGTAGATTCAAAATACAATGTTGCAATTCAGAATGGTCTGTTCTGCTGGAAGTGTTGGGGGATGCTGGCGGTGTACGTTTGGAACAAAGACTGTTTGATATTTTTGGGGTTGCACGGTGGCACAGGTAGAATTGCTGTCTTACAGCGCCAAAGACCCAGGTTCAATCCTGACTACGGGTGCTGTCTCTATGAAGTTTGTACATTCCGGGGATTATAGTGAAGGAGTATGGGACATTGAAATAAAAACTGGAAATGCTGGAACCACTGAGGCAGTCAGGCAGCATCAGTGGAAAGAGAAATAGAGTTTATAGGTCGAATACGGGGCATGGACTGATCCTCTTGAGTATAGCCATGTCAGCCTGGAGGGGGATGTGGGGGATGTACACTGATACTTTTGTGAATCAGGAAGGAGGATATTTCAGAGATATTGATTTCATTAAAGTGGATGGATACCCCAGGGCAAGATGAAATCTATCAGAGGGCAATATGAGAAACAAGGAAGGAGATTGCTGGGGTGATGACTGCAGGAAGTATTTCCACATAGGAGGTGGTGAATATATTAATAAGGTACCATAGGAGGTTGTAGAGACGGCAGCAGTCGCAGGATTTAAATAGCGGAAAAGGGAGGGAATGGAAAGATGTGACTGGTAATGGGATCATGTTGAAGGTGGCAGAAATATTGGAGAATGATGTGTTGGATGTGGGGTGAAGAACAGGGGAGTTCTATCATTGTTCCATCGTGGGGGAAGGGGAGCAAGAGCAGAATATACGGCACAGAGGAGATGCAGGTGAGGAATCCATCCACAACAGCAGGAGGAAGACATTTCAATGCCCAGAATGGAAAGAATCATTTTGGGAGCAGATGTGGCAGAGTTGGCGAAATTGTAAGTAGGAATTGGCATCATTACAAGAGGCAGGGTGGGAGAAAGTCCAGAGAACTGTGGGAGTTGTCAGGTTTGTAGTAGACATCCATCGATGGTCTGTTCCCAGTGATGGAGACAGAGAGATCAAGAAAGAAGAGAGACAGGTATCAGAGATAGTCCAAGCGAATTTGAAAGGACGGTGGAAGTTTGTGGTAAAGTTAATGAAATCGACAAGTTCTGCACAGGTGCAGGAGGTGGCCCAATGCAGTCATCAATGTCGTGGAGAAAGTGTTGGGGGATGGTGGCGGTATACGTTTGGAACAAAGGCTGTTTGATATTTTTGGGGTTGCACGGTGGCACAGAGGAAGAATTGCTGTCTTACAGCGCCAGAGACCTGGGTTCAATCCTGACTACGGGTGCTGTCTATGAAGTTTGTACATTCTCCCCGTGACTGCGTGGGTTTTGTCTGGGTGCTCCGGTTTCCTCCCACACTCCAAAGACCTTTCGGTTTGTATGTTAATTGGCTTCAGGAAAAATTGTAAATTGGCCCTAATGTGCAGGATAGCGGTAGTGTACGGGGTTTGCTGGCCAGCGCAGACTTGATGGGCCGAAGGGCCCGTTTCCGTGCTGTATCTCTAAACTAAACATAACTAGCAAAAAGACATGCATTATGCTTGAACAGTAAAATAATATTGCTGCTCTTTTGCTCTAAGTTTAAGCTTCCAACTTGTGGACCAAGTTTCAATGGGGAATATGCAGGAAGCAATATTTAGTTAATCACAAGCTTATGATGAACTATCTGATTTAGGGCCAGAAAGGAGATGCAGATCACGTGGTTTGATTATTAAGTGTTTTTTTATCTGTTGCAATGGAAGATGTTGGTGCTAAAGTCATAGGAAAAGAAATAGTAGTTGAGATGCTTAAAAAAATGATATCAGGGAAGCTACTAGAAAAATAATTCATCTGAACAGTATGGGAAATTAGTCATTAATAGGAACTGCAGATGCTAGTTTATACCAAAGATAGACACAAAGTGCTGGAGAAACTCAGCAGGTCAGACAGCATCTCTGGAGAACATGGATAGGTCCCAACCTGAAATGTCACCTATCCATGTTCTCCAGAGATGCGGTCTGACCTGCTGAGTTACTCCAGCTTTTTGTCTATTTTTTGGGAAATTAGCTTTGCATTGGATCAAGAATGGGAAGACCATGTCCTGCCTCCACCTCTATATCAGCATTTCTCCCTCCTACATCAATCAGTCTGAAGAATGAATTTGATCTGAAACATTGCCCATCCAGTCCCTCCACAGATGCTGCCAGACCTGCTGAGCTACTCCCACACTTTTGCTCATGCCAACATCAGCAGTTCTTTGTATCCCCACATTTATGTTACGTTTTGTGACAAGGTACTTACCGTGGCAGCCAGCTGTAATTTTGTTATATCCCATTGTTCTGGATTCACTACGCCATTCCTAACCAGTCTTCCAATTGTCCAAAGCACTTGACTTTAATCATGCCTCAGTCCCAAAGGCATATACCTCTGATCTTTACACCCTTCTGAATTGCAGCATCATTCTCCTGTATCTACTGTAGCCTCCAAGGCCAAATCTGCTTTCCAAGGATGCTCCAACCAGAACTGATCACCAATAAAGTTGAAGCCAAATCAGCATTTTGAAGCATAACTTCCACTTTTTTTGTTTTAAAGTTCTCCTTGAGTTAAAAGCTTTAATTCCATTAACCATGTTAATTTAAAAAAATTTTTTTTTCTAGAAGTGGGTGAGTTGCCCTCTGCTCTGGTTCAATTACTTGTTTCACTATTTAGGAGATACTCCATCTTTTAAGATTGAAATGAATGACCCCTAGCTGTCTTTCAACATACTTTATCTGGCACAACTTTGCCCATTTCCTTAAATTGTGAATGCCTTTTGCCATGTTCTGCTCCCACTTATACTAAAGAGGGCTAAATTGGTATTGTCAGCAAACTTTGATATATAACTCTCTCCTTTTCTAAGTCATTAATATTAAAAAGCTGAGACTCCACTGCAGATCCCTGGAGGACCAACAAGAGCATCAGTCTGATGAATTAGAATTCAGATGAATAATTTTTCTAAAATTCACTTATCAAAAAATTGAAAATGAAAGTTTCCTGGAGGCTCTCAATCTCAGAAGAGAAATCTAGTTATGGTTAAAGGTACACAAACTTGCTGGCAATGATGGAAACCAGACATATGAATTCTTTACTTTGCTTCAGTTTTTACCAGGACAACTAATGTGGTGGATATAATTTTAGATGGGTATATTTAAAAAAACAAAATAGAAGAAATGGGATCTAATTAACTAATCAGTACAGTAAAATTGGAGGTTCCATGTTGTGGATAAAACATTAAACCCTTGTCTGTTCTCCCAGCTGAATATAAAACACAAAGCCATGGAAATCTTTTGAAGAACGGGGTAGCTATTCCTGGTGCTGTGGTGAATATTCATTCCTCAACTCGGAATGTGATTATCTGGTCATGAATTCGTTGCTTTGTGTGGGAGTTTGCGTGTACATGTTGATTGCTGACGTTTTGATAGATTACTGAAAGTAAGCATGCAGGTGCAGCAGGCAGTGAAGAAAGCAAATGGCATGTTGGCCTTCATAACAAGAGGAGTTGAGTACAGGAGCAAAGAGGTCCTTCTGCAGCTGTACAGGGCTCTGGTGAGACCATATCTGGCGTGTTGTGTGCAGTTTTGGTCTCCAAATTTGAGGAAGGACATTCTTGCTATTGAGGGAGTACAGCGTAGGTTCACAAGGTTAATTCCTGGGATGGCTGGACTGTCATCTGTTGAAAGAATGGAGCACTGCAGATCCCTGGAGGACCAACAAGAGCATCAGTCTGTCAATTGAAATATATATTGGGCATCACTGCTCTGATTTTTATCTCTGAATCAGTATAGTTAGATTGGAGTATCTCATGCATCGTCACTTTTAATCATGTGTAGATATTTTAAAAAAAATCTTTCGAATGCCTTATGGTTAGTCTTTATGGATATGTGTTTTATGGATGGACATAATTAATAACTGTACAATCTTGATGCCATTGTTACATATCTCAAGGTTATATTTTGGAAAATGAGAAAAACACCGCAGGATTGTTTCTCACTTTATGGCATCAGTGAAGCAAAAATTATATCACATGACCAAATTACAATATGAATAAGGTTAATGGATACGAATTTAATTTGAATTTTTTTATGAGTGTAAACAGTTAAACAGCAGTCAAAAATGAAAAGGTGTGGTGGAGTGATAGCTCTAAGCAAGGAAATAGACACAATGAGATGATGAAATATAGCTAGATAAAAAACAGAGCTGACAAATAAATATTGTAGATTGCATTAGAATGGATAGAGAGAGGTTTTAGTGTAAATGTGCTCAGTGGAAATAAAATGGCAGCTAAAATTGAAATTCAGAAAAGAAAGGGAAGAATTGATCTTGCATGCTATAATCCATAAAAATAGTGAAAAGGAAGCAGAGAAATAAACAATGAAGCAAAATGAATTAAAGGAAATTGAATAGTAATCATGGAAGGCTTCAATTTCTTGTTTTGAGCAGTGTGTGCAAGACTCCTTTCTTTCTTGGTGTATCTTGTCCGACCAGAGACAGAACTGAAGCAGAGAGGTGACAAAAGTCAGAGTGAAACATTGGGGAATTGTAATCATAAATTTGTGGCGGCTCCCAAGGGTCGGGCCATACTACTACCGACCCCTCGGCACGGGAATGGACCAGTCCCGGGAGGCGGTCCTGGACTCAGGTATAAAAGGACAAGGTTTGGGCGCCAAGCCATTCCGGCAGACTAGACCCGTCCGAGACCCACGAACCAATAAATATACCTTCCCAAAATACCTGGCTCCTTGCCTTTATCAACACGCTACATTGGTGACCTCGACGGTCCATTCATTAGGATGGACAGAAAAACAGAATTCGACCGCCCGTCCGGCTCGCAGGCCGACCAGGCCCCAGCTGTCGACGCGGTAGGCATCAAGCTCCCGACCTTCTGGACCACCCGGGCTCGCATTTGGTTTTACCAAGCGGAGGCCCAGTTCCAGCTGCGGGGCAACATAACGGATGACACCCGGTTTTTCCACCTGGTGGGAGCCCTTGACCAGGACGCGGCCGAAGAGGTAACGGAGTTCCTCCAGGACCCACCGGCCGACGGTAAATATAAAGCCCTTAAGGAGCTGCTGCTCCAAACCTACGGGCTAACCCGAATGGAGCGGGCCGAAAGGCTCCTCCACATGCCAGGCCTCGGTGACCGGCGCCCATCTAGCCTCCTGAAGGAGATGGTCGCGCTGCTCGACGGGCACAGACCGTGCCTAATGTTTGAATATACTTACCTGCACCTGCTGCCGGCCGACATTCGCCTGCAGCTCACCGACGTCTCCTGGGAAGACACCCGGGCCCTCGGCAGGCGCGCGGACGCGCTGTGGGCGGCGCGCCGTGATGACGTCAGTGCGCTAAACGTCACTCGAGAAGCGCCCGATTTTCTCCGGTCGGGCGGGGGAGCTGTGGAAGGAGTGACAGCTACGTCCCGGAGGCCTGCGAGATCGCCCCCGGTGGCCATTGCGGGTCGTGCACCTGCAGTCCCACATCAGCAGGCTCCAGCCAGCACCAGCAAGAGGTACTGGTGTTATTACCACCAGCGCTGGGGTGCGGCAGCCCGACAATGCCGCCAGCCGTGCACATTTCCGGGAAACGCCGGGGCCGGCTACCAATAGTCCCTGCGGTGGCCGGCCAGATTCACCGCCTCTTCGCCTGGGATCGGCGGTCCGGGAGCCGCTTCCTCGTGGATACCGGGGCGGAGCTGAGCGTCCTGCCCCCTTCGCCGCTGGACATTCGTTCTGGGAAGCGGGGGCCCATCCTCACCGCGGCAAATGGGAGCATTATCCAGACGTATGGCGTCCGCACGGTCCACATCGTTTTCGGCGCCAGTCATTTTACCTGGCTGTTTACGATCGCCGACGTCTCCCAGCCGTTGCTCGGGGCCGACTTTCTGCGGGCTCATTCTCTCCTCGTGGACGTCAGGCAGCAGCGCTTGGTCCACTCCGCCACGATGGAGCCCATCGCGTTGCGGCTGAACGACCCCGTTATACGCCCGCTGTCGTCCGTGGACTCCCATTTCGCTCAGGTGCTGGCGGACTTTCCGGATATTATGGCCCCGCAATTCCGGTCATCGACCCCCAAGCATGGGGTGTTCCATTATATCACGACTACCGGCCCACCCCTCCACGCACGAGCACGCCGACTCCCGCCTGAGAAACTACGCCTGGCACGACAGGAGTTCCGTACGATGGAGTCCTTGGGGATCGTCCGCCCTTCCAACAGCCCATGGGCATCTCCACTCCACATGGTCCCCAAGGCAAACGGGGGCTGGAGGCCTTGCGGGGATTATCGGCGGCTGAACGTCGCTACCGCCGAGGACCGATACCCCGTGCCCCACATCCAGGACTTCAACGCCCATTTGGCTGGGGCCACGATATTTTCAAAGGTGGATCTGGTGCGAGGTTACAACCAGATCCCGGTCCACCCGGAGGATGTACCCAAGACGGCAATCATCACGCCGTTCGGACTCTACGAGTTCGTACGGATGCCGTTCGGCCTCAAGAACGCCGCCCAGTCATTCCAACGATTAATGAACGGCGTTTGTCGCGGGTTGGATTTCCTGTTCGTCTACCTCGACGACATCTTGGTAGCCAGCCGCTCGCGGCAGGAGCACTGTGCTCACCTCCGGCAGCTTTTCCAGCGGCTCAGCGAACACGGGTTGGCCATAAACCTCGCCAAGTGCCGCTTTGGCGTGGCCATAATCGACTTTCTCGGCCACCGTGTGTCCTCGCAAGGAGCGGTTCCCCTGCCGGACAAAGTAGACGCCATCCGCCGGTTTCCCCGTCCGTCCTCGGTGCGTGGCCTGCAGGAGTTCGTCGGCATGGTGGCATTTTATCACCGGTTCCTGCCATCCGCGGCCCACATCATGCGGCCGCTATACGAGCTGCTGGCGGGCAAGCGCAAGACCGTCGTGTGGACCGACGAGGCCGTAACAGCCTTTGACGGCGCGAAGGAGGCCCTGGCTCGGGCTGTGCTGCTTGTTCACCCACGGGAGGATGCCCCGACAGCCCTTACGGTGGACGCCTCAGAGTTGGCGGTTGGTGGCGTACTGGAGCAACTCACGGACGGGGGTTGGCGCCCCCTGGCCTTCTTCAGCCGGCACCTCGACAACGCCCAGAAGAAGTACAGCGCTTTCGACCGCGAGCTCCTCGCCCTGTACCTGGCCGTTCGTCACTTCCGCTATTTTCTGGAGGGCCGCCCGTTCACCGCTTACACGGACCACAAGCCGCTCACTTTCGCCCTGGCAAAGGTCTCCGACCCATGGTCCGCCCGACAGCAGCGCCAGTTGGCCTACATATCCGAATTTACCACCTCCATCCGCTTTATCGAGGGGAAGGAAAACCGGGTGGCCGACGCATTGTCTCGCCCCGCCATCAATGCCGTGTTAGAAGTGGCACCCGGCATTGATTATTCTGCCCTGGCGGAGGCCCAACTAACGGACGGGGAGATGCCCGCCTACCGGACTGCCATCTCTGGCCTCCGCCTTGAGGATGTTCCCCTCGGCCCCGGAGCGACGACGATACTTTGCGATGTGTCGGCAGGTCAGCCGCGCCCCATCGTCCCGGCCGCGTGGCGCAGGAGGGTGTTCGACGTGGTCCACGGGCTGGCTCACCCATCCATCCGGGCAACGATCTCCTTGGTAGCTGCGCGGTTCATGTGGCATGGTCTGCGCAAGCAGGTTGGCCAATGGGCCCGCACCTGCATTCCGTGCCAGACGTCGAAAATTCAACGCCACGTCCGGGCGCCACTCCAAGGGATCGGTCTACCCTGCCGCCGTTTCGACCACCTGCACGTGGACATTGTGGGCCCGCTCCCGCCGTCCCGGGGCATCACCCACCTCTTCACGGTGGTGGACCGCTTCACGCGGTGGCCGGAGGCCATACCACTGGCTGATACATCTACAGCCACATGCGCTCGTGCATTGGCCGCGCACTGGATTGCTCGCTTTGGTGTGCCGGTGGTCATCTCATCGGACCGGGGGCCACAGTTCACCTCCGAGCTGTGGTCGGCCATGGCCCACCTGTTGGGCGTGCGGCTGCACCATACCACGGCCTATCACCCACAGGCAAACGGCTTGGTGGAGAGGTTCCACCGGCAGCTGAAGGCAGCGCTGAAGGCGCGACTCGCCGGCCCCGACTGGATGGACGAGCTACCATGGGTTTTGCTGGGCATCCGGACTGCCCCCAAGGAAGACCTGGCTTCATCCTCAGCGGAGCTCGTCTACGGGTCTCCGCTCACGGTGCCCGGGGAGTTCGTGCCCTCGTTGCCGGGGCGAGAGGAACCGCCCTCATCCACCCTACATCGCCTCCGAGAGCGAGTTGGCAAGCTCGCACCCGTGCCGACGTCCCGCCATGGGACATTCCGCCCTTACGTGCCATCGGCCCTCCAGGACTGCGCCTTTGTGTTCCTGCGCCGTGACGCCCACCAGGCGCCACTCCAGAGGCCGTATGAAGGCCCGTACCGGGTGCTGGAGCACGGGCAGACAACCTTTGTTTTGGACATGGGGGGCCGGCCGGAGGCCGTGTCAATTGACCGCCTGAAGCCGGCCCACTTAGACATCGACCAACCGGTGCGGGTGGCCCAGCCTCGCCCACGAGGTCGCCCCCCTTTGCGGGTCCCACCGCCTGTCTCTCCAACTGTGCCTCCGCCGGCCCCTCTGTCAACCGATTACCGTACGCGGTCCGGTCGGGTTGTGCGACCACCAGTGCGTTTCGTGCCTCCGGATCTGGGGGGGGGTACTGTGGCGGCTCCCAAGGGTCGGGCCATACTACTACCGACCCCTCGGCACGGGAATGGACCAGTCCCGGGAGGCGGTCCTGGACTCAGGTATAAAAGGACAAGGTTTGGGCGCCAAGCCATTCCGGCAGACTAGACCCGTCCGAGACCCACGAACCAATAAATATACCTTCCCAAAATACCTGGCTCCTTGCCTTTATCAACACGCTACAAATTAATGATTAATGACAAAGAGAAAAATTATCAATGACTAAGAGAAACTTGTTAAAGGAGTGAATCAGGAAAAAAATGAAGTGTTATAAGAAAGTGATTTTAAGGGAATCAGGGCAAGTAAATTGGAAATACCATCTGGCAAGCAAAAAAGTGTAGCAGCCTTGCGAAACTTAGGTAAGTAATGAATAGGATCCAGGAGAAATATCCTTGAAAAAACAAGAGCAAAATAGCATTATACATCATAAATAGTGCATCATGAATGTAAAAAGGCAAGGGCAATAGAGGGAGAAACAAGTATTAAATAAGTAAAGGACGTTGATAAATAATTGTGGGGGCTTTTAACTTAGTTTTTAACAATGTATGCAGAACACCTTTCCTGCTCAGTGTGTCTTGCCCACAAAAGAGACACAACTGAACCAGACAGTTATCAGACAACATCATAGATTAATGCCCAAAAGAAAATAGTTAAAAACATGGATCAGAAAAAGCTTGAATACAGGGGACTGATTTGAATGGAAACGAGATAGAAAACAGGAAAAATAAATTTGCAAAACTGAGTGGCAAGTGAAAGCTTCAACATCAGTAATCAATTCATACGGTTATAAGGAATAGGAGTAGAATTAGGCCATTCGTCCCTTCGTCTACTGTGCCATTCAATCATGGCTGATATATCTCCCTCCTAACCCCATTCTCCTGCCTTCTCCCCACTTGTACTAATCAAGAATCTATCTACCTCTGCCTTAGAAATATCCACTGACTTGGCCTCTACAGCCCTCTGTTGCAAAGAATTCCACAGATTCACGACCCTCTGGCTAAAAGAAATTTCTTCTCATCTTAGACAATAGACAATAGGTGCAGGAGGATGCCATTCAGCCCTTCGAGCCAGCATCTTCCTAAAAGAATGTCGTTTAATTTTAAGGCTATGACTTTTAGTTCTAGACTCTCCCACTAATGGAAACATCTTCTCCACATTCACTCTATCCAAGCCTTTTACTATTCTGTATGTTTCAATGAGGTCCCCCTCATTCTTCTAAACTCCAGTGACGACAGACCTTAGTGCCGACAAACGCGCATCATAGGTTAGTCAAGAGCAGAATCCAGGGGAAATATATTAGAATTATACATTATAAATGGTGCATCATGAATGGTTTAAGGGATTAATGCAGACTGTTTAAAAAAAGGAAAAAGCGATTAAAAAAAGTGTATTCATAATTTGGAATGACAAAAGAGAACATGAAATAGAAAGAATTTGTTGGAAAAAAGTAGGTGAAGAGAAAAACAAAATTCACTTAACAAAAAGTTGAAAATGAAAGTTTCCTGGAGGCTCTCGATCTCAAAAGAGAAATCTAGTTATGGTTAAAGGTACACAAACTCGCTGGCAATGATGGCAACCAGCAGACATATGAATTCTTTACTTTGCCTCAGTTTTTACCAGGACAACCAATATGGTGGATGTGATTTTAGATGGGAATATTTTTAAAAACATTATTTTAAAATAGAAGAGATGGGATCTAATTAACTAATCAGTACAATAAAATTGGAGGTTCCATGTTGTGGATAAGACATTAAACCCTTGTCTGTTCTCCCAGCTGAATATAAAACACAAAGCCATGGAAGTCTTTTGAAGAACGAAGTAGATATTCCTGGTACTGTGGTGAATTTTCATTCCCAACTTGGCATGTGATTATCTGGGCATGAATTCATTGCTTTGTGTAGGAGTTTGCGTGTACATGTTGATTGCTGACGTTTTTGAGGGGCGATAGATAGATTACTGAAAGTAAGCATGCCGGTACAGCAGGCAGTGAAGAAAGCTAATGGCATGTTGGCCTTTATAACAAGAGGAGTTGAGTATAGGAGCAAAGAAGTCCTTCTGCAGTTGTACAGGGCCCTGGTGAGACCACACCTGGCATATTGTGTGCAGTTTTGGTCTCCAAATTTGCGGAAGGACATTCTTACTATTGAGGGAGTGCAGCGTAGGTTCACAAGGTTAATTCCTGGAATGGCTGGACTGTCATATGATGAAAGAATGGAGCGACTGGGCTTGTATACACTGGTATTTAGAAAGATAAGAGGGGATCGTATTGAAACAAATAAGATTATTTATGAATTTGACACATTAGAGGCAGGAAACATGTTCCTGATGTTGGGGGAGTCCAGAACTAGGGGCCACAGTTTATGAATAAGGGGTGGGCCATTTAGAACGGAGATGAGGAAAACCTTTTTCACCCAGAGAGTTGTGAATCTGTGGAATTCTCTGCCTCAGAAGGCAGTGGAGGCTGATTCTCTGGATGCTTTCAAGAGAGGGTTAGATACTCTTAAAGATAGTGGAGTCAAGAGATATGGGGAGAAGGCAGGAACGGGGTACTGAATGTGGATGATCAGCCATGATCACATTGAATGGCGGTGCTGGCTCGAAGGGCCGAATGACCTACACCTGCACCTATTGTCTATTACATCAGTTAATTGGATGTTATGATTTTGTGGTATCATCTAACCTAGTCTTTCAGGATCAAGATTGCTTGCTTCCACTTCAGATTTTCTGGACTCTGAAGTGACCTAAGAGGTTAAAGAGGGAACTGTGGACTTTACCACCGATTTGACAGAGGGTGGCCCGCTGGGCGAGCAGGAGGGCGGTTTGGGAGATGGTCTGCTCCTTCCACCACCCTTACAGAACTTCTGTGTGCTCCTAATGGAGCCTGGAGGTTCTGAATATAATCCCAAACACTCGTTCGTACTGAGCACTTGTGGCACAGAGGTCCCCAGTAATTGGTGGGGATGTGGCCATTAGAACATGGAACAGGATGGCACAGGAAAAGTCTGTATCAAACATGATGCCAGGACCAACCCTTATCCTCCTACACATAATCTAAATCCCTTCATTCTTTGCACATCCATGTGCCTATCCAAAAGTCTCTTAAATGCCACTATCGTCACAATGCCACCACCCACCCAACCACCACCTCTCGCAGCCCGTTCTAGGAACTCGTTACCCTCTGTATAAAAGAACCTTGCCCCACACATCTCCTTCAAACTTTATCCCTTCACTTTCAAGCTCTGCCCTCTAGTATTTGATATTTCCATCTTGAGAAATAGGTTCTGACTGTCTAGCCTATCTGTGTCTCTCATAATTTTATATACTTCTGTCTGGTTTTCCCACGACCTCTGGCATTCCAGTGAAACATACAAATCTGTCCAACTCCCTGCAGTTTATGCCCTCTGGTAATTCTGCATCATTCTGGTAAACCTCCTCTGCCCCATTTTCCAAAGCCTCCACATCATTCCGGTAATGGGGCGACCTGAACTGCACTCCAAATACAACCGAGCTAAAGCCCTACGAAGCTGCATCGTGACTTATCCTCATCGATCTCCTTTGTCACCTCCTCAAATATGCTTCAAGGAAGATTGAGCATATCTTTAAATTATTTTTGTTTCTGCTTGCCCAATTTTCTCCTCTCACAGCAGAACTTAGAATGGAGTGTGTGATTGAGGTAATAGGCATTCAAATTTCATGATCTCCCAGCATAGTTGACTGAGTAACAAGGGCCTCCGTTGGGGATGATAACTAAAGAGAGGATGCTGATGTCAGTTTGCTTACTTATCCAGTGATTGTGCAGGATTTTGCAGAGACAACATTTGTTCCATCTTTCCACTGCCCTGGGATGCTTGCTGTGGGTTCTCTAGTTCTCAGAAACATATAAAAGGACAGGAATCACTGGCATTCAGTGGAATGTGTGTTTTGCACCATTTACGAGATCTTGATCTTCACAAATTCTTTTTATTAACTGAGAAGAATGAGGTTCACCGCTGATTTCAGCCTTTGTCGCGAGGTAGCTTCTGGGATACAGGAAATAGTCCTCTGTTCCAGAGGTTCTCTCTGAATCTTTATTATCTGAGGGCTATCTGGTACATAGAGAGGAGGTTGGTGGAGGGCCTTGGTCATGTAGACGTTGAGTAGAAAGCCCATCCTTGCATGCTTCAGTACCTTTCACTGTAGCTTGACTGCTGAGGTTTGTGTGACCCATGTTCTAGAGTGTAGTCACTCTAGGTTGAACAGCTTCCCATTAGTTCTGAAGGCGAGCTTTGATCCTGCAGATAGTTTATGGGAGATAGACACAAAACGCTGGAGTAACTCAGCGAGGCAGGCAGCATCTCTGGAGAGAAGGAATGGGTGATGTTTTGGGTCGAGATCCTTCTTCGAACTGATGTCAGGGAAGTGGGAGGTACATAGATAAGGAAGTGTATAGATAAGGAATTGTAAGGTATGAAAATGGAACAAAGGGAATGGAGATTAAGGACCAAATCAAGGTAATTTATGGGAGGTGAGTTGCAACATTTTGGTGAGAAATGCTGAGGAAATTGTTGATGTAGTGATGCAGCCTTGTTTGATACCCTTAGATTGGTTCATTTGTAAGCATAGGGATTGGTATTGTTGTGTAGTCAATCTAAGATAGAGCTCAATTTGATGAGGTTGGTCCATGGTCCTCCTTGAATAGTGGAATCAAAGACTAGTGAAGAAATAGGAGGTTGTGGACAGTGGCCAGTGCTGCTCTCTGCTGTTTACTTTGTGCTGGAGCACAATGTGAACATGTACACTGAGCCTCTAGGTGGATGAAATCCACACTGATCAGGGAGTAGCTATACAGCCATTGGGGGTAGGTCGCCGAGAAGGATCTGGCAATCACTTTCCCCTGACAGCTATCGGGTCGTTCTCCATGCAGTTACTACAATTTTACTTTCTTGAAGTTGATCACGAATATGGCATCTCTGAAAATCCTGGTGTACTTTCTCTCTTCCCTGATGTAAATGGTAATTTAAAGTTGATTGTGATGAACATTCCTCACTGTCAAATTATAGGTTTTCAGATTTAGGGATAGTGTCTGCTCACGAAACCTAGTTTTTAAAAAAATTGGTAAGTGGTCTTCTTGGCTTGTGGCTCAGGTGTGGCAGAAACGCTGGCTGAAGTGGATGTTGTGAATTGAATTCGTAGGAGTTCATATCAAGGATTGAGTAGCAGTTCAGGAAATCTTTGAAGTGTTCCTTTAAGCCAGTGTTGATTGCCTCTCTATCCCTGAGGAGTTCATCCTTGTTCTTGGCTTATTCAAGCAGATTCAATGCGAAATGCTGACCTGAACAGTTAATGCCTCAATACCCAGAATGACTAACAAAAAAAATCAGTAGATGTTACATTTTTAAATTTTTTTAATACCATTCAATGATGGAGTCTCACGAATGTTGTGAATTCATAATAAGAACAACAAATGTAGAGTCAGGAGATAAGTAGAATTCACAGCAAGCAGAGGAGAAATTAAGTGTGCATGTTTGAATCTACCAACGCCTACTCATTGTTTATACAAACTGAGTTCTGATTTTGAAGTACTGTATCCCACTTTGTGGATACAAGTGCTTTGTGGGTTGAGAACTGATATCAGGAAGCATTGATAAACTTGAGGAATGTGAGCAGGTGGTATTTGAACAATAAATTGTGATGTCGGACATCATGAAGCTATATATTTCTTCTAAATTAAGGACTGAATCTTAACTCCCAAATAAGTTATTTTGAGTCCTTGGGGAGTGGTGTCTAAAACTTGCCCTGAATCTGTCTATTTCCATTTAACAATGGCTGACAAATGACCAATCTATTTGTGGAAAGTGAGTTTCAGATTTAAATATTATAATGCTCTTTGCCTTCATTTCAAGCAGCATGTCAGTTCATATCCACAGGATTTTGTGGATTCCGGGATCTTTAAAAACTGGCAGCTGAACCTAGAAGGTTGTGTGCGTTTAGAGGAAGATTTTGTGAGTAAAGGAAAGAAGGTGCAGTTTTTCAACGAACGCTAAGATTAACCAGTAAATCTTGACTACTGTTTTGTCTCCGCTACCTGCTAGTCCCCTCAAATTACCTTCAGTTCTCACTGATTACGACTTCATTACCATCTAGTTATTCCCGGTCTCCTTCCTCTTTTCAGTTTAGCTGCTTACTTGGGCTGTTTCTGTGATCTTGGGAAACAAGCTTTCTGCCCCCGAGTCTGTCAATTGACAGCCTCTACATCAGAACCGTATGTAAAGGAGTGATAAAATGAGTCGATTGTGTTAATAATTAACAATTGTGGATAAAGCTAGAATTAATTACAAGGTTGCCATTGATGAATGAGTAGGACATTTGGAGAAACTTAGGTAGAGTGTGGCTGGAAACTCAATGCCATGTGTGTCTTTGAAGTGAGTACTGTTTTTTTTTTAAGGCAAGTTGAGTGCACAGAAGGAAGAAAAGAATACAAGTGTTACTTAATAAGGCTAGTTGAGGATTGGTGAGAGATGGATCATGAGAGATGTGGGGAATAAATTGGTATGGATCCTTTAGGGTAATTGATCTGTTTCTGTTCTCATATCATATCATATCATATATCTACAGCCGGAAACAGGCCTTTTCGGCCCTCCAAGTCCGTGCCGCCCAGTGATCCCCGTACATTAACACTATCCTACACCCACTAGGGACAATTTTTACATTTACCCAGCCAATTAACCTACATACCTGTACGTCTTTGGAGTGTGGGAGGAAACCGAAGATCTCGGAGAAAACCCACGCAGGTCACGGGGAGAACGTACAAACTCCTTACAGTGCAGCACCCGTAGTCAGGATCGAACCTGTGTCTCCGGCGCTGCATTCGCTGTAAAGCAGCAACTCTACCGCTGCGCTACCGTGCGATCAATGACTTGTTCAATTGTATCTTAAGAAGATTTTTAAGTGTTATGCATTTCTCTATATCTGCTTTCCAAACAACCAGATGCTACCTCTTCTCAAATCAGTCACTCCATCAATCACAAAGAATCCAATTTTTTAGACTTGACATATTTCAATCAGCCTGATAAAACACTAGACATGTGTAACACTTCATAAAAAGGTTGAGGGCAGAAGTGACCTAGCTGTGAAAGACATCTGAATGCTTTTGATAGCTTTGCTTTCTTATAAATTAGCAGGAATACGTTTTCCTTCGATCGATTTAGCTGGTTTTAAATTTGCACCTATGAACCATGAATTATATCATGAATAAATTTCTATGAACATTTGTGTGGGATGGCCAATTTTTCTTTATGGTTTTATATTTTGACGTCTTTTTATATTCATTTACAGGATGTGGACATTGCTGGCGAGGCCAGAGTTTATTGCAAATCCCTAACCCTTCAGGGGGTGAACTACTGTTTTGAACTGCTGTAGTCTGTCTGGTGAAAGCACTTACAATGTTGTTGAGTTACGGCTTGCAGAATTTAGATCCACTAATGATCAAGGAATTGTAGTACAGTGCGCAACATGGAAGAGAGTCTGTGCGTCATTCTGACATCCATATGGTCCTTGTTATTGACTTTCAAGATAGTTTAGGTTACAGGTTTGAGAGGTGAAATAGTTGTGGCAGATTGCTACAGCATATTTTCCAGATGTGATATATTGACACCATGATGGCAATGATGAACAGTCTGAAGAAGGGTCTTGACCCAAAACATCACCCATTCCTTCTCTCCAGAGATGCTGCCTGTCCCGCTGAGTTACTCCAGCATTTTGTGCCTATTTTCAGTTTAAACCAGCATCTGCAGTTCCTTCCTACACGCGATCGTGAATGGAGTGGGTTAGGTACCAACCTAAACAAGGTGATGGGTGCTCTTCTCTGAAAGCTGCCAAACTTGTGTATAGTTAAGTGTAAGGTTTGTGATGACCCAAAGGAAGTTGATGCGAGGATTTTAAATGTTGTGAGAGTTCATACATAGTTCATGCAATGGTTCTGTTGGAGATGGTCATCGCCTGGTGCATGTTGCAGAAATCTCATTTTGTACTTTATTAGCTAACATGCAGGCATGGGTTGCCTTGTTATCTGAGGAACTGCAAATGCAATTAAATATCGTGCAATTTGCAGTCAACTCCCTTGCTTCTGAAAATGATGGAGAGAAGATCATTCATGAAGCAGCTGAAGATAGTTAGATTAAGGGTACTTCCAGAAAACTCTTGCAGTGACGTCCAGGCCTACGATAGTCTACCTCCTACGCCACCATTTATTTTTATTTGTGTGAAATGTGATCCCAGCCAGGGAGAACTTACTCCGATTGATTTAAGTGTTATTTGGACTCCTTGATATCCATATTTAAGTCAAATGTTAGCTCCATATGGACGATAATCACTCTCATTTCTCGTGTAGAATTATTTTGTCTATGTTTGGAGTGAAGTTGTAAAGAGAGGGTGCAGCTGAAAGATCTCAGTGAAACACAAACTCAGACACAGTAAGTGCTGCTTGATAGTGTGCTGATAAAGCCATCATTTTACTGTGGTCAAATAATCTTATCATCTGTCTGAGTCTGTCTCAGTTATTGCAAGGATATTGTTGCACAACATGCAGACCTGCTGAGGCTGCAGCGTGAACATGGGACTTATCGTCAAAATTACTACTGTGGTTACAACCACATGTCTAGCCTGAAAATACACATCTTCAACGGGTTGATTATTGATGTTGTGGTAAAGCAGGATATTGCTGTATTAATTATTCATCACCCGCCACAGAATCTGTTTGGCAGCTGTCACCTTAAAGACACGATCAGGTCTGGCAATGTTGATACTATCAACTAATCCTGGTGATGAATTTTCAAACCTTCTTTGCAGTGGCCACTTCAAGTTCACTCTATTCCCATTTCTTGTTTGAAGTGATGCTCAACATGGAGCGGTACTGATTCATTCGCCAAGTAGGGCAGCAGATGATAATCAGAGGGCAGTTTCGCTGTCAGTATTTAACTTGCTGCCATGAGTCTTCATTGTCTCTGGATTTGATACTGAGGAGGCTGCCTGTGCAGGCTGTCTATTTAGCCTTTTGCCTAGATTTTCATGAAGAGCTCTTTGCAAAGTTGCCTGTGTAAGCAGTGCTTTTTTCATGCCTGAATCTGATGCCTAGGCCAATACAGTACTGTTTTATTGCTAGTACATTTTATTTATGTTGATTTAAATTGTGGTTAACTGAAGAATATTATCATTTTTTAACAGCATATTTAGCCCATGAAAGAAAGATTTGTATTTACCTGCCATCTCTAGGACTTCCTTCCCTGTAGTCGCAACTTAATAGAGTCTCAATAGACAATAGACAATAGGTGCAGGAGGAGACTTATGAACTGGAAAGACCTCTGGCTCACTTTTTATTAACCCAAACCCTGATTAAATTTTCTTAATGCTCATTGAATGGAAACATGGCAGATTGGCATGTCACAATTCAGTGATTATCCAGGTTAAAATGTTCATCAACTCTCAGTCAACATGCTGGCTAAGCCTTCACAAAAAAAGCTATGTTTTTAGGATAGAATCGCAAATAGAGCTACTGCTTCAATTCTGTTAACCTGTATTCAAACCTGACATCAGGTGCTGTGTGTGTGGAATTTGTGTATCCTCTGTTTGACCACAGAGTTTCCTCCCAATCCGATTTACTACTGTAAATGATTGCATGTAGAATCTGAGACATAAATTAATAGGAATCTAAAACTAGATTAGTGTGGGATTGGTTTAAATGATTGCTTGATGGTTGGCCTGGATATTGCAGACCTTGGGGCTGCTCCCGTGCTTTCTGTACCAACCCTTAAGTACTGCAGGGCTTAATCAAAATATAATCTTCAGTAGGAGGTGTGCTTTCTCCATGTAAATCGCCATCCATGGGGCCTATTTTTGTCAGTCATGTGTGAATCACCTCACCTGCATTTAAGTACTGAGCCCACTGAAAATGGCCATTGGATTGCACCAAAGATGACAGGAAACAATAGACAATAGACAATAGACAATAGGTGCAGGAGTAGGCCATTCAGCCCTTCGAGCCAGCACCGCCATTCAATGCGATCATGGCTGATCACTCTCAATCAGTACCCCGTTCCTGCCTTCTCCCCATACCCCCTCACTCCGCTATCCTTAAGAGCTCTATCCAGCTCTCTCTTGAAAGCATCCAACGAACTGGCCTCCACTGCCCTCTGAGGCAGAGAATTCCACACCTTCACCACTCTCTGACTGAAAAAGTTCTTCCTCATCTCCGTTCTAAGATAAGTGTGCCATTTTCATTGGATCTAGTGTGCTTTTTACTTTGCTAAAATTTTCTAACACAGTCTTTATATATATATGATCTAGAATCTAGTAGTAATGAAAGCTTCAACAAGATGTTTGACCAGGCTGCGTATGGTAGGCTACTCTAAGGTTAGATCGCATGGAATCCAAAGAGAGAAAATTGGCTTCATGGAAGGAAGCAGAGGTGATGGTGGAAGGATGATTTTGGGACTGGAGGCCTGTGGATTAGTTATGTACCTCATTGTGTTGAGCCCATTGCTGTGAGTTTTTTTATATCAACGATTTGAATGAGAATGCACAAGGCATAATTAGTAAGTTTGCAGAACACACTAAAGTGGGTGGTATTGTAGATAATAAAGATGGTTACGAAATATTACAGCAAGATCTTGATCATTGGGCAAGTGGGCAGAGAAGTGGTTAATGGAGTATAATTTAGATAAGTGTATAATTTAGATAAGTATGAAGTCAAACCAGGGAAGGACCTTCACAGTTAATGGCAGGGCCCTGGGGAGTATTGTAGAACAGAGTGATCTAGGAGTGCAGGTACATTGTTCCTTAAAAGTGTTGTCAAGGATGATCAAGAAGGCTTTCTCACATTGGCCTTCATCAGGGTACTGTGTATAGAAATTGGGAAGTTCTGTTACGGTTGTACAAGACTTGGTGAGGCCACATTTGGAGTATTGTGTTCAGTTTTGGTGACACTGCCAGGATCATGAGGGAAATCTACACGGGTCCCACCTGCCCGCATTTGGCCCATGTCCCTTTAAACCTTTCCTATCCATGTACCTGTATAAATGTCTTTTAAATGTTGTTATAGTTGCCTCAACTACCTTTTCTGGCAACTCATTCCATATACCCACTGCTCTCTGTGTGAAATGTTGCCCCTCAGATTCCTATTAAATCTTTCCCCTGTTACCTTAAAACTATATCCTCTGGCATTTGATTTTCCTGCTTTGGATAGTTTCTGCTCATCTACCCTATCTATTTCTTTCATGATCTTGTACACCTCTATGAGATCACCTCTCATCCTCCTTTGCTCCATGGAAAACAGTCCTAGCCTGCCCAACCTCTCACTCTAGCTGGGCCTTGCCTGGCAACATCTTTGTAAATCCTCTGCACTCTATCCAGCTTAAGAACATCTTTCTTATAATAGGGTGACCAAAATTGAATACAATATCCCATCTGTGGTGTCACCAGTGCCTTGTCCAGCTGTTACATAACATTCCAACTTTGATACTCAATACCCTGACTGATGAAGGCCAATGTGCCAGAAGCTGCCTGTGACGCCACTTTCAAAGAACTATGTATCTGCACTGCAAGATCCTGCTGCTGTATAGCACTCCCCAGAGCCCTACCAATTACTGTGATGGTCCTGCCCTGAATAGATTTACCAAAATGAAACGCCTCACATTTATCTGCATCAAACTCCATTAACCATTCCTCTAACGACTTGCCCAACTGATCAAGATCCTACTTTAACCTTAGATAATCATCTTTGCAATCTCCAATACCACTCATTTTAGTATCATCTGTCGTGAGTAAAATGTCAGGTGGTTGCATCTGGATGCACCTGGAAGATTCCTTGCTGTCAGAAGTACTTATACGAGTTTTCGAGCCTGCAGTTACTCTTATGGAACTATCTTGCTAACCATGTGCACCCATGCTGATCGCACTTGTTAGTCATGTGGTTGTCCAGTCCAGCACACCAGAGATGTCTTGATATGACCAAACCCTACCCTTGATGTGACATGAATCCTGCTACTTTTAAATTGAAAATTTTCCAACTTGCTTTGAGCCACACCACAAGCAGCCTTAATATTGAAAACGTGCATCTTTGATGTGAGATGATTTAAAAAAAAAGTATGAACCACTTTTCATACTGATTTTGCTTAATGATTTTTAAGTATTTTATTTGCTTTGAACTAGATAAGGGACTTCCTAGATTTTGAATATGGGAACATGTATTCTGCCTATGTTATTATAGTATTCATTAAGTAAACAAGCTGTTACAACATGACAGATGGGCTCCTTTAAGTTCAGAGAGAGGAATGTATCTACTGTTGTATATTCCTTCTCTCCTGAGATGCTGCCTGACCTGCTGAGTTACTCCAGCATTTTGTGAAATAAATACTGTTATATATTTGATTGCCAATGCACACTGAATTCATATTTGGAACTTCGAATAAATATTCATTAGGTTTAATGTGTATGCTGGACCTTTTTGTAGAGAACAATTATTTTAAAACTTGAAACACTTATAACATGATTCTAGTGAATATTTCATTTTGTTTGGATTGAATTGAATTGAATTGAATTGAATTGAATAAATTTTATTAGCCAAGTGTGTATACATACAAGGAATTTGCCTTGGTGCTTTGCTCGCAAGTAACAACACGATATACAGTAAACAATTAAGAGTGAAACATTATAATTTAAACATGAAGAATGAAATAAAATACCAGAGTAAACGGAGGCTACAGACTGTTGGTTGTTGAGTAGAGCTACTGCTCATGGAAAAAAGCTGTTTTTATGTCTGGCTGTGGTGGCTTTGACAGTCCGAAGTCGTCTTCCAGAGGGAAGTGCTTCAAAGAGTTTGTGGCCAGGGTGAGAGGGGTCAGAGATGATCTTACCCCCTCACTTCCTGGCCCATGCCAGGAAGAGAGTGGGTACTGAACGTTCTAGTTAATTAAATAGACATCAGAGATTTGCTGATTTTAATACATTTTGGCATGGCGCATCCATCTTCAACTTCTTTAATTCTTGTAACATCAGAAAACACAGTTGTGGGAGAACTCTAACACTTAGTTTGTGCGTGAAACTAACATTAATTAATTTCTTCTTTGGAATGTGATAATGCCCGTTGTGTATTCAAAACGTCACTCCAACAAGGTGCATTTTATCAAAGTTGCACAGAATTTTAATATAGAAACAAGAAGCTGCAAATGCTGGTTTACAAAAAAAAGGTCACAGTGCTGGAGTAACACAGCAGGGTCAGGCAACATTTCTGGAGAACATGGGTGCAAGTCTAGGTAGGGCACAGAGAAAAGAGGGGGTGACAAGGGAGAAGGGTGTGGGTGGAGAGAAAGGGATGGGGGTGTTAGTTACCTACATTTGGAGAATTCATTGTTCATACTGCTGGATTGTAAGCTACCCAAGTGGAATATAATGTGCTGTTCCTCCAGTTTGCTTGTGGCCTCACTCTGGCATTGGAAGAGGCCTGTACAGAAAGGTCAGAATGGGAATGAGAAGAGGAGTAAAATGTTTGGCAACTGGGAGATCCTGTGGACTTCGGCTGACTGAGGCAAATGTTCGGCAAAGCAGTTGCCATCCATGCTGACCTTCCTTTCCTAGGCCACCCCCATTGCCAGAGTGAGGCCACATGCAAACTGGAGAAACAACACCTCATATTCTGTTTGGGTAGCTTACAACGCAATGGTATGGACATTAAATTCTCCAGCTTTGGGTAACTAATCAAACGTAAACCTCCCACCCCCCCCCCCCCTCCTTTTCCCCATCCTCTTCCCTGTGCTCCACCACAAATTTTGTCTTGTCATTTCTAACCTTTGACCAACAATCTGCCAATAGAAAAAAAACCCTCACCTTTATCTACCATTACTTGCCAGACTTTGTCTTGCCCCTCTTTTAGAGGTTTCTTTCACCTCTTACCCCACCACAAACAGTCTGAAAAGGTTCCCGACCTAAGACACCATCTATTCATGTTCTCCAGAGATGCTGTCTGACCCGCTGAGTTACTCCAGCACTTTGTGTAAGAATTTAAATATGTTGAATTTAAATTAACCAAAAAGTCCAAGTAATTGTTGATTGCATTTTAACTTGCTCTTAGTAGTTTACTTAATTCATTTTCCCTCCCTTTAGGTGCGTATTGAGACAGCTACAACCCTAAAGCTTGATATCCTTTTAAGTGTATTCAGGAATGTACTATTCTGATGTAATATTTGCTTTTGTTATTTCCTCTCAGAGATTATTGTGCTAATGATACCCTTATTGTGGTATTTAAGTGAGATTGTGCAGTATGTGTGACTGATAAGATGAGGACAGAAATTCTAAAACTATTGGTAAAATTTAAACTGTCTATGTGGGTAAGGACAAAAATGGCTTATATTTTGTAATCAATATATTTTCAAGTTTATATTTTTCTTTCATGTCTCTCAATATCGGTAGTTTTGTTTTATGTGTCCTTTTTTACACTATCTTCAGTGCCAGGTTTTTATTACTTAATAAAATATTAAATAACAAGAATTGGACCATTAAATAAACACAGTTTAACGTGTTTTGAAGGTCATCCTTATGTGATGGCAGACAAACTGTTGTCAATTTACAATCGTCCATGGAGTGTTAGGTGCCTGGGTTTATTCCTATACCCCAAAGGTGCTGGCCAGTAAATTGTCTGCTGAATATTACCCCATGATATAGGCAAGGAGCAAAAGAATCAAAGAAAATGGCTAGTGTAGTAAGTAGATTTGCTTATTTTAAGTTTACTTGATAAGCAAGACGTTTCTGTAATTACTTCCCAACTCTAAATGTTAAGAAATCGAATCCACTATCTAGAAATCATCTCCATTCCAGAGAAAGCAAAGTGTTATTTAACAAGATTATCTTTGAAAGGAATGGATATTCTTGGAAAAAATACGATGGAAGATATTTTGTACATATTTTTAATGATAATAGTTTCACCAGATTGATCATTTACACTGGAATAAATAAGTTACCTTGGAGGCTGAGGTATCTGAAGGATCTTGTAAACACGCTTCATTGGGTCAGTGATAGGAAAGCGAGTTTGATGAATGCTGAGGTCATGAATGAAATTGGCAGCAAGGAACCTTGCAAATGCAAGCAATTATGTTTCAGCCCATCTGATGTTAACATGAAGGAAATTGTGATTCTTTGGCAATGTAATAACATTGGGGTCTTTCACAAAGGCTTTATGCAAACATTTGAAAATAATCCCATGTTAATGAATGATGTAACTCCCAAATGAAATGTGTAGGCCTTATTTCAAGCACCCGCTCAACCCAATTTGCACTAGTTCTCAACCCAATTTGCACCTTTTGTTATTCCAGCCTGTTAAAAACAAAAAAATAGACACACAAGAGCATGAATATCGACCATCATTGAATATAATCATAGCTGATGTTCCCCAAGCCTCAGCTACTCACCTGCACCAATTCCTTAAAGAACTGAATTTCCCAATGTTTCAAAAAAAAAATTTCTACCTTCAGTGATGCAGCCCCCACTGTCTGCTAAGTAATCCAAAGATTCACCAAATTATGATTTGTGAGGAATGTATCGTGATTTTGGCCAGCCTGTTTTGACACTGAGAGGGAAAGAAGAGATGAAGTAGAGGAATTTGAACACTACACATTGATGAGGAGACCTTTTCCATCTTGACATTCTGTTACGGTTGCTTGTTTATATTATCCTTTCAGGTTATAGTCTAATTTTGGGTCATAAGGTAATAAAGAGGATTTAAATATAGTAATGTAAGACTAATAAAGTTACCAGTATTTTCCATTTCAGTTGTATTTTCAATGATTGAAATGAGGTTGGAAATTGATTCCAATTTTAACACTTTTTTCTAGTATGGATTCATTATACATGGTTTTGTGGGTTTATTATGCAGCTTATAACATTTTTAAATGTTTAGATTTTCAAACTGTTTATCCTTCTAATGTACTGAAGTATTTGCTTGTTATCGATTTAGAAAGGTGTTACTCTTTAACTTGATTATTACCTGTGGATGATTTTGCATTTAGAACAGAACAGTTTTTACCGGTAAGTAGTCTGTACTTTTAAATTAGTTTTGGCAAAATTGAAAGTTATTTTTTCAATAATTGTTATTTTACTGGGCCCTTTTGGTTACCTGAGAATGATAGAGCAAATATTCTCAGTAGAACCAAAGCACCATGAATTTTTACAGATATTATCCCTAAACTGCACATACTGTGAACCGTTTTTGTTTGTTTCATTGTTGCCGCATATATATTGATAAAGCAGTTGTTTAACCTTTCAAAATAATTGACTTTATCTCTGCAATATGGATCCAGAGATTTAAACATTAGATGCTTTATTTTTCAGAATTTGAACCTCATTATCACGAGTTGTAATTAAAGTAACAAACCATCCATTTTATGAATTCATTGTATTTCATTTATTTTCCTCTCCCTGATCAAAGGAATTGTTTTTTACTAATGCTGAGTAAATGTCAGTTTGTATTTATCCAAGATGTAAAAAATATGTTCAAGTTTGCGTCCTTTTGATTGATACTGCTCCCAAAACATTCTCTTTCTATAATTTGAAAGCAGTTTTTACTGCTTGGATTTAAGAGGCGTAATTTTTGTATTATCTACTAATCCAGCAGTGTAATATAAACTAAAATAAGAATTTGTTGAATATTTTGTCAAATATAAACAGTAATAAAAATGATCACAGCCCCTGATTTGAATGCATTTTATATCTTCAAACTCTAATAAACAAGACAGAACAGGAAATTTCACATGTGAGCACGGAAATTTGAAACTCTGAAAAAGGAAATTAAAGTATCTGTGGCCAGGATTTAATAAAAATGTAGTGGTGAAGATACATGAATGTTCAAATTAGTTTCCTTCAGCATCTTTTAACGCACTTGAAAATTTATATATTCAGTATTAAATATTCCCATTACATAGCTCTTGAATTTAATGCTTCAAAGTAGAAAACAAAAGTTTGCTGACGTGATAACATTTTGAATTTCTTTTAATATGCATTAGCCAGTATATTTATGGTCCTTACATTGTCCAGATTTGCCCTTGTTCATTTTTCTTGAGTTTGTACAGTCTTTCTGTCTTGTTGCAGTGGTGTGATATTCCTGAGTGTTTTGGTTTGACCACTTTAGAGGATGGTCAACCATGGCTGGTGTCATACACAGGCCACACTGAACAGATGTCGGAGACTTCCTTCACTGAAAGGCAAACTAGTTACATTTTACAATAACCAAATCACTTTATGTGCATCTTTATTGAGTCTCCAGATTTCTATTTAGAAATGGATCTTGAAGTTCTCAGACTGCTGTGGATAGTTGGAAGTCATATTATCATATCATATCATATATCTACAGCCGGAAACAGGCCTTTTCGGCCCTCCAAGTCCGTGCCGCCCAGTGATCCCCGCACATTAACACTATCCTACACCCACTAGGGACAATTTTTACATTTACCCAGCCAATTAACCTACATACCTGTACGTCTTTGGAGTACATATTCAAAAAGTCCCATGTCCAAGTCGAGTTTCATTATGCATGGAACTTCCTGACCTATATTTCATGATTTACTTGAGCATGGTTGTCTGGCATAAATCCTAAAAACTTGTTTTCTTTTTGAAAAATGTACTTGAAGCTATTGCAATTTCTTTCCTAACTACTTTCAGCCTTCCAGGGCACTAAATATTATTCTCCATGGTACTGCTAAGCTTCATTTTAGTTACTTTTAACATCGTACTAACCACCTTTAATGGTGTCTGGAGATGCAATCTCGGTTATCTCTGTAATTCCCATGCTTGCAAAACAAATGGAGCACATAGTTTTAGACCTTGGGAATGACAAAAATCTGCCTGAAATCTGAAATAACAATAGGAAATGCTGGAAACACTCAAGAGGTCAGGCATATCGACAAAATGAAAATGCAATTGATGTTTCGAGTCGAGGACCTTTCATAAGAACAGACGTACCTTTCACCCACCAAGTATGTTTCACCCATCAAGTACCTTTCACCCATCTTTCACCCATCCTGGTCTTGACTGTCATATACAAACATTTTTGGTAGTTATTTTAGGTTCAACTTCACTTTTCATGCTTAATCTTTGTAATCATTGTTTCTCTGGTACTTTTCTCTTTACACTACATTATACTCATGTATAGTTTGATTTGACGGTATAGGACACAAACAAAGCTTGTCTCTGCATCCCGCTACACATGACAGTAATAAACCAATGCCAATTTTACCTCATTACCATCTTCCATTTTAACCACGTTCCCTTTTTTTTGTACACTCAAAAAAAACCTCATTCTTATTCCAGACGTATCTATCTACATAACCTACCCTTTAATTTCTAGTCAGAATGATTTTTGGACCTTATCAATGCCATAGTTTTAACATCATCTAATGTTGGTCGACTGCCTTTTCTCTAAATTTTAAACCTGCTGAAAATAACTGATATCTGATTTTACCAATTTAAAAGTCTGAATCTCATTTTCCTTTGATTAGATTATGCTCTGTGCATTTTGCTACCTAGGATCAGTTTAAGCACCGTACCCTTCTAATCATACGCAACATATTAGTAAAACATATTTTCCAGTTGTTTGCTTGATTAGTCTAAAATTACTTACATCCTTCTTTCCTCTCATCTTTTCAAGATTAGACAGATGTCTTTCTGGAAGTGATTATCATGTAAAAAGATGCACTGGTATGTGCATTCAGCCTTTGCCTCAGGTGTTCTGTAAACGCCTTTGTGCGATGCAGGGGTGATCCATGATCAGCAAGTATGATGCACACGCCACGCTGGTGACAGAGATGTATTGGCAGCATATGTACTGACTGCTTAGACTTCGACTGAGTAAAACTCAAAATCATTCTTGCAATCTTGCATTTATGTGCTGTAAATCTGTCCTTTGTGATTGTTTTGCATTGTGCAGCATTAATGACAACTCTTCAGATTTGCATCTATTCTTTCAGACTTCTGTTGGAAAACTGTAGTAAATTGATAAGTGCAATTTTTAAAATGCAAACATCTTAAATATTTGATGTGGCTTGCCCGTTGTGACCATGTTGAAACCATCCCTTCTCTCCAGAGATGCTGCCTGACCCGCTGAGTTATTCCAGCATTTTGTGATACCTTCATGTTGAAATATCACCTCATCTCACAGTGACGCACTCAATCAGATGTTGACGTTTTAAAAACAGATGTGAGAAGGTCACCTTACATTTGTTTGCTTCTTTGACCATGGTGGTGATTGCTAGTTCATGCTGTGTGCAGAGCTAAAAAAGCAATGTCGCATTTTCACTCTCCCTGCCATACACATTGATCACATCCAACATGAACGTTAAAAAAAAAAGTATTGCTTTATTGGAAAGATGAGGCTTTGTCAGGTGAAAGGATACTTTGTGCTGAGGATCCTTCCCTTTCCTTCTTGTGAACCCATGTATAATACTTTCTCTACCCTCACATGGTGTGATCACATACACAATTTGTTATTCTATTTTTTGGGACATAAATAATCCACTTTTGTCCTATAGGATTTGCGGCTTTGAATCTCATGTTGGGGAAGAGCACTCGAGTGAAGTTATGGTAATTTCATGCAAAAAGACTGCTGATGGGACATTGACTGCCTTGGGTTTTCCACTTTCCCCACTTGCACTAACTATCATCCACAAAACGTGCATCACTCCCCTCACTAACAACCCTGATATCATCATCCATCCTGCTGACGAGGCTGGTGTTGTTGTAGTTTGGTAAACTAGCCTCCATCTTGTAGAGATCAGGTTCTCAGCCTTATTTTCATGGTGCCCTCTGGACTGCGAGCCCACCGCTAAACATCTGCTCCGCAGTCACAGACTTCATTGTCCATAGCCACAAAACCTAATTTCCTTGGGAGATCTCTCCTCAGCTTCCAACCTGCAGTCCTACAGCCTTGCCCAATCTGCTTCTACCTTCGACCCAAGATCTACAAGTAGGATTCCAGCCATTCTTTCAGCCTGCACTTGGCTGACTGAACATTTCTTCCTACCTGACTCCATTCTTTCTCCTTTGGTCCTATATCTTCTCAATTGCACCAGTCAACTTTGGATGTCCTCCACCACTTTGACAGTTTCCAATTCAGTAGTCTTCATAAGTACATCTTCACTGTCAATATACAATCCCTCTGCATCTGAGGATCTGAGGGCTGTCTGTCTCTTCCTTGAATAGTGCACTCACCAGAAACCATACACTTGTCCTCACATCAAACAACTTCCCATTCAACACCACTCGCTGTCTCCAGATCAAAGGACGTAGCCATGGGTATGGAGGGCCCAAGCCACGCCTGTCATTTTGTGCGATACTTCGAATTCTCGTTATTTCAAACTGTCTTTATTTGAGCCCACACATTTTTCTAACACTCCCGATTTGTCAACAACTACATTTGATGTTGCTTTCTGCTCTGACGCAGAATTCAATTTGCACCACTTTTAGAGCCAATTTTCTCCTTAATCTAATTTTCAATATGGTCTATTTCAATATGGAACCCAGGGATTCCCACAGCTATTCTGTCTCCTGGAAAGTCTTCTGATTCTATTCATTTGCTCAGATGAGGCAGTCAGCACAGGTGCTTCTGAAGTCTTTTTCTTCCTTCCTTAATTGTGGCTTTTCTACTATAGCGGACAGACACCATGAAGCCATCTCATCGATTTCCTTTCTAGACAAAGCAAGAATAGAGTTCCCTTTGCACCTGCCTTTCATCCCAACAGCCTCTGCCAACAACAGGTCATTCTTAGCAATTTCATCCAGCTCCAACACGATTCCACCATGATAACAAGGCTCATCGCAAGCTCAAGGAACAACACATCGTTCACTGTCTAGGCACATTGCAGCCTGGTGAAATTAATGTTTGAACTTTCTGTTCTGGTTTCATGAATATTGGGCATTTTTGCCTTCTGTCCTTTGAATACAATCAGACAATGCAACATTAGCAAAAGATTATGCAAAGAAGTTTAATTTTAACTGCTCCATTATTTCACCCAATCAGAGACATTCCAGTGAACCATTCATCACCTTTACCCACCTCCTCTGTTACCTACTCTAAATTATTTCTGTCTCAGTTCTGATGAAGAAACCTGGACCTAAAACATTAACTGTTTCTCTTCACAAAGATCCTGCCTGACCGGCTGCGCTTTTCCAGCATTTTCTGTTTTGTTTCAGCTTTCCACCATTTGCAGTTCTTTTACTTTCGATACAAAAGAGTTGCTTTGTTCCAGCTATGATGCTAAATGAGCTCAAAGGTTGAGGTTTTGTTCTCGGACAAATTAAATTAAACTGAATTTGCTTTGGCCATAACCATTCTGTTTGGCTTTCTGGGAATTGATGATCTTACATAATGATAGTAGACACAAAATGCCGGAGTAACTCAGCGGGTCAGGCAGCATCTCAGGAGAGAAGGAATGGGTGACGTTTCGGGTCGAGACCCGTCTTCAGACTAATGTCAGGGGAGGAGAAGGGACAAAGATAGGATGTAGTAGGAGACAGGAAGACGAGTGGGAGAACTTGGAAGGGGTAGGGGAAAAAGAGGGACAGAGGAACTATCTGAAGTTAGAGAAGTCAATGTTTATACCACTGGGGTGTAATAATAATAGGTGCCTTAATTTTCAGATTTATTGTATACGAGGTCTAAATGGTAAAAACATAAATACATTTGTGTACTGAGTATATTATAAGCATTCAAACTGGCCCCAACTGGCTTTAGCATGTTTTATGCAAGGAAGGAACAATTGAGTGTGGAGAGAATTTAATTATCCAACAAATAGTCCAGAGGACAGAAACCAGAGGCAATAAATTGCCATCTTAGTATACAGATTGGATTTTATTATTAGAAATAAAAGCAAAAGTTTCAAACAATTCAGATACAGTAATTAATTTTGTCCTAACAGCCGTGTTGTCTGTTGATTTTGTAATCATCGTTCCAAATATTTTTTGTTGCTGAAAATAACTTTTGAAATTTCTGAACTTGTAAATTTATTTTCTTCTGTTGTAGTACTTGGAAAGTATTTTCGGTCTTCTCTTCCAACTGCTGCAACAAGTCACAGAATGTGATACAAAAATGCATGTTTTGCATGTCATTTCTTGTGTCATCGAAAGGGTTGGGATGCAGGTAATGTTCCAGAAATGCGTACATTGTGCTTTACATAGTACTTTCTGCAAAAAAAACTCTATTCAAATTGGAAACTTAATCATGTACAAGTTGTTTCTCTGGTTATCATTTTAATAATGATATTTGATAAATTATAGGGTAGCTATTGTGATATTTCATATTTGAATGTGAACAATTAATTATGGTAGACCAGGAAAGAAAATTATTATTGATTGCACCTTTGCTCAGTAACTGGTTCTGTGCTTTTAATCCTGTAACAAGTTTTTAGAATTAATCCAATTTGCAATAATTGAATTTTTGTATTTCCTCTGCTTTTGCTTCAAGAATTATTTGTATTTATTTATAGATTCGTCCTTATGTTGGATGTTTGGTACAGTATTTACCTTTGCTTTGGAAGCAGTCTGAAGATCACAATATGTTACGGTGTGCAATTCTCACAACGCTGATCCACCTAGTGCAGGTATGGTTTGAAAGAATGCATTATCTTGTCAACAAGTGTAAACATGCTGAATTTCTTTTCATTATGCCTTTCTGGGAGTCCAACTCTGCAGCATCAGATTTGTTTTATATTATTTTTGCAATTTATATGTCTGAAGTTTAGTTATCAACAAGACGTGCACGTGATTGGAATGATGACGGGCTTTTATTGGTCATGAAAATGTTTTGTGGAAGTCATTATAATTTGGAGAAAGAAGAAAATAAAAAATGTTAGTTGCAGTTTAACAGTGGCTTAGTTTGATTTTGGAATGGAATCGGCTGATATCAAGTTTGGAGATAATTAATTCATCCAATTCAGTTCATTGATATTTGAAGGCTTTTTAATTGGAGAGCTGTCCAATGGACTAATCAAGTCATATTCATGGAATCATCATCCTAATCAACATCCTAGATTTTGCAGGAAAAGGGAAAGTGGCTTAGTGGGTGAATGGGGAACCTCAATATGCATCTCCAAGAGTAATGATCTGGTAGTATTAAACCTGACCAGTGGAATTGCAGCAGGTGGTGAGAGAACCTGCCCCCAGGAAACTCCTATTGGATTTCTTCCTAATCATTCTACATATCATAAGGCCTGTCAGACAAGGGCATCCGTTTGTCTTATGGTGTGCCATTGACATTGATGATGTGGAGGATTCAGAACAAATATGGCAACTTAAAGTTTGGGGAGCCATGGTCCACTGTGGACCATGACCGTCCATCAAATTATATTCCACTGCAATTTGAAAATGACTGAAACCAGAGATGAATGATGGTGATCAATGAGTAGGTACCAAAAGGAAGAATCTCCATGAATATCTTCATGCTCACTGGTCATATTGCATGGTAACCAGTGCCAAAGACGAGACTGACCAGTCTGCATTCTTCACTCAGCTCGATTCACTTCAAGGTGCCATGGTGTTTACAGCAGTCACAGGGCCTGCGGCACTTTGAATTTGTTCTACCATTCAAGATTTGTTGATTTACGTCTATACCATTTTCCTTCCTTTTGTCTCCATATCGCTTAATATCTTTAATTTACAGAGATCTATTTATTTACACAACCCTCCAGGGTAGAGAATTCCAAAGATCCACCAACCTCCATTGAAATAAATTTCTCCTAAATCTCGGTCCCAAATGGCCTTATTCTGGTTCTAGACTCTTCAGCCAAAAAAAATATTCTCTCTGCATGCTATGGACAACTGGGAGAATTTTGTAAGTTTCAAAGAGTTGTTCTCTCTTTCTGCCAAACTCGGGAATATGGACCCAATATGCTAAATATCTCTTCGTATGGCAAAATCAACATTCCTGGAAATAGCTCAGTGAATCTTCACTGTACTCCCTCTCTGGCAGTAATATTCTTTATGTCAACTAGGATACCAAACCTGTACATAATAAGGCCCTAAATGAGTGAATGAGACATCCTTTGTTCTATACCCAAATCCTCTTCCAATAATGTCCAACATACCATCTGCTTTGCTAATCACTTGCTGAACCTGCAACAATCAGTTGGCTTTAACTGATAGGCCATGCCGAGAAATAAGAAGGGTCTCGACCCGAAACGTCACCCATTCCGTCTCTCCTGAGATGCTGCCTGACCGTTGAGTTACTCCAGCATTTTGTGATACCTTCGATTTGTACCAGCATCTGCAGTTATTTTGCTACACAATTTGCCATGCTGAGAAACAATCTTTTTGGAAATCCAAAAATATCTAAGCTCTGAAGATAGACACAAATAGCTGGGGTAACTCAGTGGGACAGGCAGTATCTCTGGGGAGAAGAAATGAGTGACGTTTTGGGTCAAGACCCTTCTTCAGATTGGTTAGGGATAAGGGAAACGAGAGATATAGGAGATAATGTAGAGAGATAAAGAACAATGAATGAAAGATATACAAAAAAGTAACGATGATAAAGGAACCAGGCCATTGTTAGCTGTTAGGTGAAAAGGAGAAGCTAGTGCGACTTGACCGGGGAAGGGATAGAGAGAGAGGGAATGCCGGGGCTACCTGAAGTTAGAGAAATCATAATCATACCACTGGGCTGTAAGGCATCACAAAATGCTGGAGTAACCCAGCAGGTCAGGCAGCATCTAGGAGAGGGAATGGGTGACATTTCGGGTCAAGACCCTTCTTCAGACTGATGTCAGGGGGGGCGGGACAAAGGAAGGATATAGGTGGAGACAGGAAGACAGTGGGAGAACTGGGAAGGGGGAGGGGAAGAGAGGGACAGAGGAACTATCTAAAGTTGGAGAAGTCAATGTTCATACCGCTGAGCTGCCCAAACGAAATATGAGGTGCTGTTCCTCCAATTTCCGGTGGGCCTCACTGTGGCATTGGAGGAGGCTCATGGCAGAAAGTTCAGACTGGGAGTGGGAGGGGGAGTTGAAGTGCTCAGCCACCGGGAGATCAGGTTGGTTAAGGCGGACTGAGCGAAGGTGTTGAGTGAAACGATCGCCGCGCCTGCGTTTGGTCTCGCCGATGTAGAGAAGTTGACATCTGGAGCAGCGGATACAACAGATGAGGTTGGAGGAGGTGCAGGTGAACCTCTGTCTCACCTGGAAAGACTGTTTGGGTCCTTGGATGGAGTCGAGGGGGGAGGTAAAGGGACAGGTGTTGCATCTCCTGCGGTTGCAGGGGAAAGTGCCTGGGGAGGGGGAAGTTTGGGTGGGAAGGGACGAGTGGACCAGGGAGTTATGGTGGGAACGGTCTCTGCGGAACGCCGAAATGGGAGGAGATGGGAAGATGTGGCCAGTAGTGGGGTCCCGTTGGAGGTGACGGAAATGTTGGAGGATGGTTTGTTGGAATCACTGGCTGATGGGGTGGAAGGTGAGGACAAGGGGGATTCTGTCCTTGTTACAAATGGTGGGAGGGGGAGCAAGAGCAGAGCTGCGGGATATAGAGGAGGCGCTAGTGAGAGCCTCATCTATAATGGAAGAGAGGAAGCCCCGTTTCCTGAAGAATGAGGACATCTCTGATGCCCTAGTGTGAAACACCTCATCCTGGGCGCAGATGCGGCGTAGATGGAGGAATTGGAAGTAGGGGATAGACTTTTTGCAAGAGACAGGGTGGGAAGAAGTGTAGTCCAGATAGCTGTGGGAGTCAGTGGGTTTGTAGTAGATGTCAGTCACTAGTCTCTCCTATGATGGAGATGGTGAGATCCAGAAACCTGCTGAATTACTCCAGCATTTTGTGATACCTTCGATTTGTACCAGCATCTGCAGTTATTTTGCTACACCACTGGGCTGTAAGCTGCCCAAGCAAAATATGAGATGTTGTTCTTTCAATTTGCATTTAACCTCATTCTGACAATGGAGGAGACCTAGGACAGAAAGGTCTGTGTGGAAATTTGAAGGAGAATTAAAGTGTTTAGCAAACGGGAGATCAGGTTCAGGTGGACTGAGCGAAAGTGTTCAGCGAAACAATTGCCCCGTCTACATTTGGTCGCGCCGATGTATAAGAGTCCACATCTTGAACAACGGATACAGTAGATGAGGTTGGTGGAGGTGCAAGTGAACCTCTGCCTCACCTGAAAGGACAATTGGGGTCTGACAGAGTCGAGGGAGGAGGTATAATGGACAGGTGTTGCATCTTCTGCAGTTGCAGGGGAAGGTACCAGGAGAGGGGGTGGTTTGGGTGGGAAGGGATAAGTTAACCAGGGAGTAGCGGAGGAAACGGTCACTGTGGAAGGCGGAAAGGGGTGGAGATGGGAAAATGTGGCTAGTGGTGGGATCCCATTGGAGGTGGGTCCCCACCACGAAGGCCTTAAAGCCCTCTGTTTCTTCCTCGACTGCAGAACCATTGATTTCTCTCACTTCAGGTAGCCTCGGCATTCCCTCTCTCTCTATCCCTCTTCCACGCAAGTCGCACTAGCTTCTCCTTTTCACCTAACAAACAGCTAATAATGGCCTGTTTCCTTTATCATCATTACTTTTTTTCATATCTTTCATTCATTGTTCTTTATCTCTACATCATCGCCTGTATCTCTCGTTTCCCTTATCCCTAACCAGTCTGAGAAAGGGTCTCGACCCGAAACGTCACCCATTCCTTCTCTCCAGAGATGCTGCCTTTCCCGCTGAGTTACTCAGCTTTTTGTGTCTATCTTCGTCTTAAACCAGCAGCTGCAATTTCTTCCTACACAAATATCTAAGCTCCGTGTACCCAAGGAAGGAGATGGAGAACAGAGTAATATAGTATTAAGGCAAGAACCTATTCCGTAATGTCAGTAAGATGAGAGCTAGTCATCGACTACAGGAAACGAGGTAATGCACGTGTCCCAGTCAGCATCAACCGTGCAGAAGTGGAGAGTACTTCAAGTTTCAAGGTGTAAAAATCACCCAAGTTTTTTCCCGCACCAACCACATTGGCGTTACTGCCAAGGATGTAGACTGGCGCCTATAGTTCAGAAGAAATTTGGCATGACTCCAATGACTCTTACCACTTTCTACAGATGCATCAGTGAAAGCATCCTATCCGGATGCATCACAGCTTTGTTTGGCAACTGCTCTGTACAAGACAGCACAAAATTGCAGACGTTTGTAGATGCAGCCCAGTCTATCACGTACACCAGCCTCTCTATCCCCCCACGTCCAGCCATCGGCTCCATCTACACTTCATGCTGCCTCAGGAAAGCAGCCTACAGAGTCAAGAATGACTTCCACTATGGTGATTCCCTCTCCTCTCCTCTCCCATGGCAGAAGATTTTTTTTAAAAGCTTGAAAGCACATTCCATTAGATTCAGGAACAGCCTCTTCGCAGCTGTAATATAAACTAAAGGTGCTTACTGATCTCCCAACCTAATCCGTTGAGACCATTACCATTTTTTAAATTCTGCCCTCTCTCTGTAGCTGTAACATTATAATCCTGCTTTCTGGCTATTTCTCTTTTTGCTTGTTTTTACCTGTTTTTAAATGTACATGGTTTGATTTGACTCATGCATGGCATGATGTGACTGAACGCAAAATAAATTCATTTCACTATATCTCAATACACGTAACAATAATAAACCAATAGATCCTTAAAATTTCATGGTTTATAAAATGCTGACCTTAATATCAAGAGTATTGTAATGCAAGAAATCCATGATGCAAATAAATAGGATAAAAGTCTAAACATGGAGTATTGTGCAATCTGGGCATCACTGAGATAATTGAGCGTGCCTGTAAATCCCTTGATATGCTCTACCCACCTTTTTTAAACAGAGGAATCTGCAGCAGGTTAATCTAGTGCAGGAAAAGTGTTTCTATTGATTTGAGTAGAGTAGAATGTCTGTGAGGTACATTTAATTTAATTTACATTGTATGAGCAGATTGAGGTTTTTTTCAATGCTTTCATTTGGATTTTCATTTTTTAGTCTTTGCATGATTGTGAAGATGTTAATGCCTTTGAAGGTTTTCTAAATTAAAGGTGTAATGATTTATTATTGTCCTATGTACTGGCTTAGATTGTCAAAGTTTTTCTCAGTTCTACATTCCTCTTCTGCCACCAGTCCCCACCCACCTTATATAATGATACAGATGTGCACAACGCCCAAAGTTTTGCCTTTGTGCAGGTTTTAAAAGGTCAACAGGTCATAAGGGCAGAATTAGGCCATTCAGCCCATGAAGTCTACTCCGCCATTCAATCATGACTGATCTATCTCTGCCCCATAGCTCCATTCTCCTGCCTTCTCCCCATAGCCCCTGACACCCATACTAATCAAGAATCTATCTATCACTGTTGTAAATATATCCATTGATGGCCTCCACAGACGAATTCCACAGATTCACCACCCTTTGACTAAAGAAATTCCTCCTCATCTCCTTCTTAATGGAATGTCCTTTAATTCTGAGGCTATGACGAATCCTAGACTTTCCCACTCATGGAAACATCTACTCTATCCAATTCTTTTGCTATTTGGTATATTTCAATGAGGTCCCCCCTCATTCTTCTAAACTCCAGCAAGTACAGGCCCAGTGCCATCAAAAATATGTTAACCGACTCATTCCTGGGATAATTTTTGTAAACCTTGTCTGGACCCTCTCCAGAGCAAGCACATCCTTCCTCGGATATGGTGCCCAAAATTGCTCACAATAATTCAAATGCAGCCTTACCAGTGCCTTAAAGAACCTCAGCATTACATCCCTGTTTTTGTATTCCAGCCCTCTTGAAATAAATGCTAGCGTCGCGTTTGTCTTCTTTACTACCAATTCGGCTTGCAGATTATCTTTTTGGGAATCCTGCACCAGCACTACCAAGTCCTTTTGCACCTCAGATTTCTGGATTCTCTCCCCATTTGGAAAATAGTCTACGCTATTATTCCTACTACCAAAATGCATGACTCCACACTTTGTTACACTATATTCCTGCCAGTTCTCTGCCCACTCACCCATCCTGTTCTGCAGAGTCCCTGCTTTCTCTACACTCTGCCCCTCCACTTATTTTTGTATCATCAGCAAACTTGGCCAAGAAGCCTTCAATCCCCTCGTCCAAATCATTAATATGCAACGTGAAGAGTAGCGGCCCCAGCACCGACCCCTGCGGAACTCCGCTAGTCACTGGCAGCCAACCAGAAAAAGCCCCCTTTATTGTCGCTCTTTGCCTTCTGCCATCCAGCCAACCTGCATCCATGCTAGTATCTGCCCGTTGATACCATGGGCTCTCATCTTACTTAGCAGCCTCATGTGTGGCATTTTATCAAAGCCTTTCTGAAAATCTAGCTAAACAACATCTATTGACTCTCCTTTGTCTGTCCTGCTATTTACTTCTTCAAAGAATTCCAGCAGATATGTCAGGCAAGACCTCCTCTTCACAAAATCATGCTGACCGGCCTCTTTTTATCGTGAACTTCAAAGTACTTCATAACCTCATCTTTTATAATGGACTCTAAAATCTTACTAACCACCAAAGTCAGACTAACCGGCCTATAGTTCCCACTGTTCTGCTTTGTTCCCTTCTTGTGCAGCAGGGTAATTTTGCCAATTTTCCAATCATCCAGAACTTCTTCTGAATTTAGTGATTCTGGAAATATCAAGAATTACTGTTGAGGACTCAAAGTCACGTGAAGTCACAAGCTAATGGTGGGGATCTGGGCAAGGTATCTATTGGTTTTTACCATGGGTCACCTGTGAGCACTGAGCTCTCCATGCTGATCACAAGCTCGAGGCCAAGGGAGTCAATTGAGATCAATGTGGATCTGCTGGCCGATATGCCCAATAGCTGGGCTAAACATAAGGCGATGTTGCAACACTGTGCTGTGAGGTTCCTTATGACTAGGAAATTTCCCTGCTGAACCCGTGACAAGTTATCCCCCACAAGTACAGCAGCTGCATTGAAATGAATGAATAAAATCAGCTGCCATATGAAAGCAAGTACAGCTTTCTATTGCATTGGAAAGTTGGTGTATGTGTAATCTGAGCCAGGTAACATCAATTTTAACATAGTTTAAAGCACTTTTTTAATGTCTCAGGATGTGTTTCAATAATTCCTCTGAATTACTTTCTCTTTTTGGTTGAATAACATCTACATTCTTCACAGATAATTTAACATTTTCTGATGATTGTTGCTTTATATTAATAAAAACATCCTTTTGCTTAGTACTATATTTCTTGGACCTTGTTTCCTTCCTTTGTTATCCTCGATTCTTGACTTTGTTCGGCCCTATTTTTCTCATCACTTTCCTTTGTCTTCAGTTATGTTATTTTCACCAGATGCATTTGTATACCATATGCATTCTGTGCATTTGAGCACATGTTGGGAATCAAGTCAAGTCAAGTCTACTTTATTATATGTATAGAGCTAATAATATTATTTTCCTTTCCATGTGGTGGAATTATTTGTCTACTTTTCTTGCCTGTAGGGTTTGGGAGCAGACAGCAAAAATCTGTACCCATTCTTGTTGCCAGTCATTCAGTTGAGTACAGATGTTGCCCAGCCTCCCCACGTTTATCTCCTGGAAGATGGTTTAGAATTATGGTGAGTAAACCATCCTGAGAAATTATTTGACTTTTAATGAAATTGACAATTTTGTTGTTGTGCATCATCATTTACTCATTGGATAGGATCTTGCATCGGGAGTTGGGAAGTTCAAGATTTGATGCACTTGTCTGAAGAGGCCCTGAATTTGTTGATAGATGATCAGCTTTTCAGAAATTCACAGAATATCAGTTCAGTAGTTTAGAATGGCTTTGATGGAGTGGCTTGGAATTGTTTTTTAGGTGTCTTGGTTTCAACTGCCTCAAATGTTGGTTCACAATTGGGATTTGGCTCTGTGATATGATTCTTTTGCCAACTCTGCAACATTTCAAAGCTCCCATATTTGTGCCAATTAGGTGAACATTAACAGGAAATGGCTTCTCTAATGTCTACCCAAAGAATAGCATTCAAATGAATGGGGTCTTTGAGCCTATTCCGTGCCCATCTGATAAATGCTGGAGAGACGAGTCCCCAGTATAATGGTGGGGACTTTAGTACAATTGGATGCCGCGACTGGGTTCAAAGAAATCCAATAATGGAACATTGTGACAGATATGGTGGCATTAATTGCTCAGTAAGGTCCAAACGTGAAGCGGGACCAAAGCTTTCTCCTAGTCACAACCAAAGGCCATACTCACTCAGCCTTTTGCCCCAAACAGTCTGATCATTTAATGTAACTGTACATGAAAGCACCAAAATATTACATCAAAAAGGTTCATTGAATTTTTTTTAGAGAAAATCAACATATTTGATTAAAAAAGTACGCAGTTTGAAATAATTTAATGTATTATTGACTTTTATATTTCATACATTTTATTGCAGCAGGGTGTTGTAATACTTGAATTCTGAGAACAATTTGCAGTTTAAATGAAGGTAGAAATGTATCTTTAGCATAGATTTCAGGATATGTTTTCAGTAATATAGGCTTCAGATTCATGATAAACAATTTAATGGACAATAGACAATAGGTGCAGGAGGAGGCCATTCGGCCATTCGAGCCAGCACCGCCATTCAATGTGATCATGGTTCATCATTTTCAATCAGTACCCCGTTCCTGCCTTCTCCCCATACCCCCTGACTCTGCTATCCTTAAGAGCTCTATCTAGCTCTCTATTGAATGCATTCAGAGAATTGGCCTTCACTGCCTTCTGAGGCAGAGAATTCCACAGATTCACAACTCTCTGACTGAAAAAGTTTTTCCTCATCTCCGTTCTAAATGGCCTACTCCTTATTCTTAAACTGTGGCCCCTGGTTCTGGACTCCCCTAACATTGGGAACATGTTTCCTGCTTCTAACGTGTCCAACCCCTTAATAATCTTATACGTTTCGATAAGATCCCCTCTCATCCTTCTGAATTCCAGTGTATACAAGCCTAGTCGCTCCAGTCTTTCAACATATGACTGTCCCGCCATTCCGGGAATTATCCTAGTAAATCTACGCTGCACGCTCAATAGCAAGAATATTCTTCCTCAAATCTGGAGACCAAAACTGCACACAGTACTCCAGGTGCAGTCTCACGAGGGCCCTGTACAACTGCAGAAGGACCTCTTTGCTCCTATACTCAAATCCTCTTGTTATAAAGGCCAACATTCCATTGGCTTTCTTCACTGCCTGCTGTACCTGCATGCTTCCTTTCAGTGACTGATGCACTAGGACACCCAGATCTCGTTGTACATCCCCTTTTCCTAACTTGACACCATTCAGATAATAATCTGCCTTCCTATTCTTACCGCCAAAGTGGATAACCTCACACATATCCACATTAAACTGCATCTGCCATGCATCCGCCCACTCACACAACCTGTCCAAGTCACCCTGCAACCTCATAGCATCTGCCTCACAGTTCACACTACCACCCAGCTTTGTATCATCTGCAAATTTGCTAATGGTACTTTTAATCCCTTTAGATACATTTTGATTTTTTTTTGTAATATTGTACTAACAGCATTAAAACATGGAAATATTTTTAGCTAACTTCATGCATACTCACTGTGATGCCTATGCACCCTCATCCCATTTACCCACATTAGGCCTGTTACCCTTTCCTGCTACATCTTTCCTATCCAAGTACCTGTCCAAACGACTTTTAAGCATTCTAATTGCAGCTCGGTCCAGAAATTTACCACTCCCTACATGAAACCTACTCCTCAGATCTCCTTTAAGTTTCTCTCCTCTCCCCTGAAACCTGTACCCTTTCATTCTCGACTTCCCTGGGAAAAATAAACTATTTTATCTAGCCCCTCATCATTTTATAAACCACTTAAAATTGTTTGCAAAATGTCAAAGTATTTACAGAAATTGTTATTCAGTGGCATGCCTTTAGACCCAACCCTATATCTTTGACAAATTTCAATCAATTTGCTATCAGCCTAGATTTTGCACCTCTGCAGATTGAGGTTTGTATCTTTTGACTAAAACAAGCGTGTTTTAATCTGATCCATAATTAACAGTATACTCTTATTTTCTGTGTTTGTTTGAAAATAATACTTGCCAAGATTAAAAGAAAAAGAGAAGTCCAGCATGATAAATGCTCATGCATATTTCTGAAATGGCAAGTGGAGAGTTACTGCATAGTACAAGAGAAATATCCCATATGTGCATTATGACAGCAAAATAATTCATTCTTTGGATCAGTGAGAGAGCATCAGAAGTACGTGAGAAATTTTAAATGGGGAGAGTCATTTGTTATTTAATGAAGTTAAAATGAACCAGTAGCTGTGCTTTTATTCGTGGTGTTAAACTGTAGTTTGGATTTTGTTTCATGATCTTTAGACGCTAATCCCCATAGCAAATGAGCTATGTAATTGCACTGTTATTCTGAATTGGTAATTGGACCCATAAGTATTTTAATCAGTGCTTTTGCTTGCGTGCTGATGGTGAGATGCTGCAATATTGCAGTACTTTTATCAGATTATACTGTTCACCTGTTTATTTTGAGGCTGTTAAATGTCAATGGACTCCTGACAATTGCATTTTTATTGTCACCTTATAGGTTAGCAACACTGGAAAACAGCCCATCCATCACTCCAGAGCTCCTTGGAGTGTTTCAGAATATGTCTGCTCTACTCGGTAAGTATAAAATGTGGCCTAATGGGCTTATATTTTAAATAGCAAATTTATTCAGGATTGCCTTTAGGATTGTTATTTTTTGTAATCTATATTTGCAAATACCATTTAGCAAAAGTTTGATTCAAGCTATTTATTGAATTAAATGGCTGTAATGGCTGTTCCTCCTGCGATTTGGATGGGGAAGGAATTTAATAATAAATTGATCATTATTTTAAAAAATCCAGTTTTTAATTTCTTTCCAGCTTTAAGCCTGGGTCACAATCCACTGCAGTAACCTGAAATATTAAATACGTGCCTCCTATATTTAAAAAATCTCCATTTAAGCAAATGATATGGAATATCTTTTTAGATTTTAGAGAGCAACATTTACCATTCTTTATTTATTATGTTTTCTATGTTTTGGGCTTTTTGTGATTGATCAATTTGCTGAAATGAATGACGCACCACATCACAACTTGGTGCCTCAGCATTATTCTGATAAGATTGCACATGTCAATTGAGTTAACTTTTTGATATACTGCAGTTTTTCATTGTACCCCAATGCAACAGACTGGATGGCAATATAAATAAAAATGATAAAGCATATGCTTTTATATATTGTGACATCTCTTCAGCACAGAATTGTGAACATGCAAGCTCATTGCTGTAAAGGAGTTAATGATTTTAATTGCATAGAGTCACAGAGTGATACAGTGTGGAAACAGGCCCTTCGGCCCAACTTGCCCACACCAACCAACATGTCCCAGCTACACTAGTCCCACTTGCCTGGGTTTGGTCCATATCCCTCCAACCTGTCCTATCCATGTACCTGTCTAACTGTTTCTCAAAAATGTTGGGATAGTCCCTGCCTCAACTACATCCTCTGGCAGCTTGTTCCATACACCCACCAACCTTTGTGTGAAAAAGTTACCCCTCAGATTCTTATTAAATCTTAGAAATACAGAAACTGAGAAAAATAGATGCAGGAGTAGGCCACTCGGCCCTTCGAGCAAGCACTGACATTCAATATGATCGTGGCTGATCAACTAAAATTAGTACCCCGTTCTGGCTTTTTCCCCATATCCCTTGATTCCTTTAGCCCTAAGAGCTAAATCTAACATTGAAAACATCCAGTGAATTTACCTCCACTGCCTTCTATGGCAGAGATTCCACAGATTCACAACTCTCTGGGCAAAGAAGTTTTTCCTCATCTCAGTTCTAAATGGCCTACCCCTTATTCTTAAACTGTGACCCCCTGGTTCTGGACTCCCCTAACATCAGGAACATTTTTCCTACATCTAGCCTGTCCAATCCTTTAAGAATTTTATATGTTTCTATATGATCCCCTCTCATCCTTCTAAATTTCAGTGAATACAAGCCCGGTCGACCCATTCTTTCATCATATTTCAGTCCCGCCATCCCGGGAATTAACCTGGTGAACCTACGCTGCACTCCCTCAATAGCAAGAATGTCCTTCCTCAAATTAGGAGACCAGAATTGCTCACAATACTCCAGGTGCGGTCTCACCAGGGCCCTTTACAACGGCAGTAGGACCTCCTTGCTCCTAAACTCAAATCCTCTCGCAATGAGGGCCAACATGCTATTGGCTTTCTTCAATGCCTGCTGTACCTGCATGCTTATTTTCAGTGACTGATGTTCAAGCATACCCAAGTCTCGTTGCACCTCCCCTTTTCCTAATCTGACACCATTCAGATAATAATCTGCCTCCCTGTTCTTGCCACCAAAGTGGATAACCTCACTTTTATCCACATTATACTGCATCTGCCATGCATCTGGCGACTCACCCAACCTATCCAAGTCACCCTGCAGCCTCATAGCATCCTCAACGCAACTCACACTGCCAGCTTTGTGTCATCTGCAAACTGCAAAAGGGGGAAATGGGTAACTAGAGAGAGAATGGGACCTCTCAGGAATCTGTGTGGAGCCCCAGGAGATGGGCAAGGTACTAAATGAGTATTTCTCCGTATTTATTGAGGAGAAAGACAGTAGGACGGAGGAAATTGGAGCAGTCACTGGAAGTGGCTTGAGAGCAGTCAGGGTTAGCGTCGAAGAAGTACTGAAGGTACTGTCGCGATGAAGGTAGACCAATCACCAGGGCCTGATCAGAATAATCCGAGGACATTGTGGGAAACTAGAGAGGCAATTGCAGGAGCCCTGTTTGAAATTTATGAGTCGTCCTTAAATACAGGAGAGGTGTCGGAAGACTGGAGGGTGATAAATGTACCTATTTTCAAGAAAGGCTGCAGGGAAAATGCTAGGAACTGTCGGCTGGTGAGCTTAACATCTGTAGTTGGTAAGTTACTGGAGAGTATTCTGAGGTATAGGATATACAGGCATTTGGATGGGCAAGGACTGATTAGGGATAGTCAGCATGGTTTTGTACATGGGAGGTCGTGTCTCACAAATCTGTTTGATTTTATTGAAGACGTGATCAAAAAGGTTGATGAGGGCAGAGCTGTAGATGTGATGTACATGGACTTCAGTAAGGCGTTCAACAAGGTTCCGCATGATAGGCTGCTCTGGAAGGTTAGATCGCATGGCATACAAGGAGAGACTGCTGAATGGATAGCAAATTGGCTCCTTGGAAGGAAGCAGAGGGTAATGGTGGAAAGTTGCTTCTCAGACTGGATGCCTGTGACTAGTGGTGTGCCTCAGGGTTTGGTGTTGGGCCGGTTAAATGGGTCCCTTTCGGAATGGGAGGCAGTGACCAGTGGGGTACCGCAAGGTTCGGTGCTGGGACCCCAGCTATTTACGATATACATTAATGACTTAGACGAAGGGATTAAAAGTACCATTAGCAAATTTGCAGATCATACTAAGCTGGGGGGTAGTGTGAATTGTGAGGAAGATGCAATAAGGCTGCAGGGTGACTTGGACAGGTTGTGTGAGTGGGCGGATACATGGCAGATGCAGTTTAATGTAGATAAGTGTGAGGTTATTCACTTTGGAAGTAAGAATAGAAAGGCAGATTATTATCTGAATGGTGTCAAGTTAGGAGGAGGGGGAGTTCAACGAGATCTGGGTGTCCTAGTGCATCAGTCAATGAAAGGAAGCATGCAGGTACAGCAGGCAGTGAAGAAAGCCAATGGAATGTTGGCCTTCGTAACAAGAGGAGTTGAGTATAGGAGCAAAGAGGTCCTTCTACAGTTGTACCGGGCCCTGGTGAGACCGCACCTGGAGTACTGTGTGCAGTTTTGGTCTCCAAATTTGAGGAAGGATATTCTTGCTATGGAGGGCGTGCAGCGTAGGTTCACTAGGTTAATTCCCGGAATGGCGGGACTGTCGTATGTTGAAAGGCTGGAGCGATTGGGCTTGTATACACTGGAATTTAGAAGGATGAGGGGGGATCTTATTGAAACATATAAGATAATTAGGGGATTGGACACATTAGAGGCTGATAACATGTTCCCAATGTTGGGGGAGTCCAGAACAAGGGGCCACAGTTTGAGAATAAGGGGTAGGCCATTTAGAACGGAGATGAGGAAGAACTTTTTCAGTCAGAGGGTGGTGAAGGTGTGGAATTCTCTGCCTCAGAAGGCAGTGGAGGCCAGTTCGTTGGATGCTTTCAAGAGAGAGCTGGATAGAGCTCTTAAGGATAGCGGAGTGAGGGGGTATGGGGAGAAGGCAGGAACGGGGTACTGATTGAGAGTGATCAGCCATGATCGCATTGAATGGCGGTGCTGGCTCGAAGGGCTGAATGGCCTACTCCTGCACCTATTGTCTATTGTCTATTGTCATCCACATCAATGATTTGGATGAGAACATTCAGGGCAAGATTAGCAAGTTTGCTGATGATACACAAGTTCGTGGTTTTGCAGATTGTGAAGATGGTTGTGAATGATTGCAGCAGGATCTGGATCGATTGGCCAGGTGGGCGGAGGAATGGTTGATGGGATTTAATACAGAGATGTGTGAGGTGTTGCATTTTGGGACATCAGACAAGGGCAGGACCTACACTTAAATGGTAGGCCTCTGGGTAGTGTTGAAGAGCAGAGGGATCTAGGAATACAGGTGCATGGTTCCACGAAGGTCAAAATCGCAGGTAGATAAGGTGGTCAAAAAGGCTTTTGGCACGTTGGTCTTCATCAGTCAGCGTATTGAGTGTAGAAGTTGGAAGGTCATGTTGCAATTGTATAAGACGTTGGTGACACCGCATCTCGAATATTATGTTCAGTTCTGGGCACCATATTATAGGAAAGATATTGTCAAGCTTGAAAGGGTTCAGAGAAGATTTGCGAGGATGTTGCCAGGACTAGAGGGTGTGAGCTCTCGGGAGAGGTTGAGTAGGCTGGGTCTCTATTCCATGGAGCGCAGGAGGATAGGGGAGATCTTAATAATAATAATAATATATTTCTTTATGCGTCCCACACCGGGGAAATTTACAGTGTTACAGCAGCAAAGTGGATAGCAAGAGAGCAGGAAACCATTCATTATAAATAAAAGATACATAAATTGTCATCAGTTTTCTGTGTGTTCATAGCTGTTATTGTTGACTCGTCTGCTGGGAGCAGTGCTAGTTGTGCAGTCTCACAGCAGCGGGAAGGAATGACCTCCTATATCTCCCCTTCACGCACTTGGGTGAAGGAGTCTGTCACTAAAGGATTTACTCAGTGTAGTGACAGTGTCCTGCATGGGGTGGGAGTCGTTGCTCAGCAGCGATGTTAGTTTTGCCATCATCCTCCTCTCTCCCATCACCTGCACTGAGTCGAGGGGGCAACCCAGGACAGAGCTGGCCTTCCTGACCAGCTGGTCGAGTCTCTTCCCTTCCGCCGCTGAGATGCTGCTGCTCCAGCAGACCACTCCATAGAAAATGGCCGATGCCACCACCGTGTTGTAGAAGGTCCTTAGGTGTGCTCCCTTATAGAGGTATACAAAATCATCAGAGGAATAGATGCAGTCTTTTCCTAGAGTAGGGGAATCGAGGACCAGAGGACATAGGTTCAAGGTGAAGGGGAAAAGATTTTAGGAATCCGAAGGGTAACTTTTTCACACAAAGGGTGGTGGGTGTACGGAACAAGGTGCCAGAGGAGGTAGTTGAGGCTGGAACTATCCCATCGTTTAAGAAACAGTTAGACAGATACATGGATAGGACCGATTTAGAGGGATATGGACCAAGCGCAGGCAAGTGGAACAAGTGTAGCTGGGTCATTGTTGGCCGGTGTGGGCCAGTTGGACCAAAGGGCCTGTTTCCATACAGAAAGTCACTCTGACTTTATGACTCTATTTAATTCCCTCGTCTAAATCGTTAATATATATTGTAAATAACTGGGATCCCAACACCGAGCCTTGCGGCACCCCATTAGTCAATGCCTGCTATTCTGAAAAGGACCCGTTAATTACTACTCTTTGTTTCCTGTCTGCCAACCAGTTCCCTATCCATGTCAATACCCTACCCCCAATACCATGTGCTCCAATTTTGCACATTAATCACTTGTGTGGGACCTTGTCAAAGGCTTTTTGAAAGTCCAGATACACCACATCCACTGGCTCTCCCTTACCCATTCTACTTGTTACATCCTCAAAAAATTACAGTTTAGTCAAGCATGATTGCCCCTTCATAAATCCATGCTGACTTTGACCGATCCTGTCACTGCTTTCCAAATGCGCTGCTATAACATCTTTAACAATCGACTCAAGCATCTTCCCCACTACCGATGTAAGGCTAACTGGTCTATAATTCCCCGTTTTCTTACTCACTCCTTTCTTAAAAAGTGGGGTTACATTAGCTACCCTCCCATCCACAGGAACTGATCCATTGTTGAGAGAACATTGGAAAATGATCACCAATTTTTAGGGTTCGGCATCCACGGTTTCTAGGGCAACCTCCTGGAGGACTCTGGGATGCAGACCATCAGGCCCTGGGGATTTATCTGCCTTCAGTCCCCACAGTTTACCTAACACCATTTCCTGACTAAAGTGGATTCCCTTCAGTTCCTCCCTCCCACTAGATCCTCTGTCCCCTAGTATTTATTCTAGATTGTTTGCGTCTTCCTTATTATTAAGTTTATAAGTTTATTGGCCAAGTATGCATATACAAGGAATGTGCCTTGGTGCTCCGCTCACAAATGACAACACAAACATACAGTTAACAATTAAGAATAAAGTATAACCACATCAAAACAATAAGGATACAACATTACGGTCTAAACATGTGGGTGAAAAGAAACCAGAGCAAAAAAGAGACTACAGACTTTGGTTATTGAGTAGAACTATCACTCGTGGAAAAAAGCTGTTTTTATGTCTGGCTGTGGCTGCTTTGACAGTCCGGAGTCGCCTTCCAGAGGGAAGTGCTCTTAGTGAAGACAAAACCAAAGTACTGTTTTAACTGTTCTGCCGTTTCCCTGATTCCCATTATATTGTCACCTGTCTCTGATTGTAAGGGACCTACATTTGTCTTCACTAATCTTTTCCTTTTTACATATCTAAAGATGCTTTAGAGTCAGTTTTTATATTCCCCGCAAGCTGTCTCATGCTTTTCTCCCCCCCCTCTTAATTAACCTCTTTGTCCTTCTCTGTTGAGTTTTAAATTTCTCTCAGTCCTCCGGTTTGCTGATTCCTCTGGCCAATTTATATGCCTTTTCCTTGGATTTAACACTATCCTTGATTTTCCCCGTTAGCCACGGTTGAGTCCCCTTCCCCGTTTTATTTTTTCGTCAGACAGGGACGGACAATTTTTGGAGTTCATCCACGCGGTCTTTAAATCTTTGTCATTGCATCACCACCGTGAACCCTTTAAGTATAATTTGCCAGTCTATTGTAGCCAATTCCCGTCTCATACCTTTAAAGTCTCCTTTCTTTAAGTTCAGGACCCTACTGCCTATATTAACCATGTCACTCTCCATCCGAATGCAGAATTCCACCATATTATGGTCACTGTTGCCCAAGGGGCTTTGCGCAACAAGATCCTTCCTCATTACACAATACCCAGTCTAGGATGGCCTGTTCTCTAGTCGGTTCCTCTACATATTGGTTTAAAAAACCATCCCGTATACATTCCAGGAAATCCTCCTCCTCAGCGCTGCTACCAATTTGGTTGGCCCAATCTATATGTAGATTAAAGTCACCCATGATAACTACTGTACCTTTGCTATACACATCCCTAATAACCTGCTTGATGCTATCCCCAACCTCCCTACTGCTGTTTAGGGGTCTGTATACCACTCCAACAAGCGTTTCCTGCCCTTGGTTATTTCGCAGTTCTACCCATACCGATTCTACAGCATCCAAGGTAATGTCTCTCCTTGTTATTGCATTGATCTCCTCTTTAACCAGCAATGCCATCCCACCTCCTCTCCCTTTCTGTTTATCCTTCCTGAATATCGAATACCCCTGCGTGTTTAGCTCCCAGCCTTGGTCACCCTGGAGCCATATCTCCATAATTCCAACTCTCTTCTTTTCCTTAGCTACTCACTGCACATTCAATTCATGCTCCTCATATTTTGCCACAAAGCTTTCAGGTTTATTTTTCTTATCTCCCTTCTACCTTTTGCTTCTGTCCTTTTATGTCCCTCTGTCACCTTGCATTGGTTCCCATCCCCCTGCCCTGTTAGTTTAAACATGACCTTTCCTACACTGTCTTTCCCGTTAACTGCACGCATACGCTTCCACGTTGTTGACTCCACCCGCCCAAACTTATCCCCTTCACCTTAAGCCCATGTCCTCTGGTCCCCGATTCACCTACTCTGGGCAATAGACTGTGCGTTTACCCGATCTATTCCTCTCGTGATTTTATACACCTCTAAAAGATCACCCCTCATCCTCCTGCGCTCCAAGCAACAGAGTCCCAGCCGACTCTACCTCTCCCTATAGCTCAGACCCTTTCGTCCTGGCAACATCCTCGTATTGCATACTACACGGCACAGTGACACAGTTGGTATAGCTGCTGCCTGACATCAATAGAGATTCGTGTTTGATACTGACCCCAGGTGGTGTCAGTGTGGAGTTTGTACATTCTCCCTGTGACCTTGTTAGTTTATTCTGGGTGCTCCATTTTCTTCCCAAATCCCACAGATGTGCAGGTTTGTAGTTAAGTGGCCTCTGTAAAAATTGTCCCTCATGTGGAGGGAGTGGGTGACATGGCATAACATAGAATTAGTGTGAACGGGTGATCAATAGTCGGTGCGGACTCGGTAGGGCGAAGAACCTGTTTCCATGCTGTATCTCTGAACTAAAATAAACATCTTGCCTGACTGGAGTGGATATTTTGAATTCTGGCTGCCAGTTCATGGGGAACTACTAGTGATGGCCCCATCTCAGGTCACCTCATTTGTGCCTTCTGTGGCAGCATGTTGCAACATGACAATTAATGGCTGAGCATCCTCCGTGCGAGGGGGGAGAGGAAAGGGGAGAGGAAGGCACTGAGCACGGCACTCCCGTCAGTCAGGCGGGTGCCCCCCCCCCGGAGCGGGAGAGGCGGCCACACCTCCCAGCGGTCAGCGCTGCCTGATCTGAGGAATGTCAGGCTCGAGGCATGCCGGGAGGGACGGACGCATTAGTTAAAGGTCCGGGGGGGGGGGAGGAGCGCATTAGTTAAAGGTCCGGGAGGGGGGGAGCGCATTAGTTAAAGGTTCGGGGGGGGGGGGGGGGGGGAGGAGCGAGAGCGAGCTGATGTCTTGAAGACGTGCCGGTTGCATTGTGACGTCACACGCTGAAGACCTTCAAGAAATGGGTTAGAAAGGAAATTTTTAAACTTTAATATCTCTCTAGCTTTAAAAATGTAGCTTCAATTTGAATGAGAGTTGTTACATAATATGCCCAGGATAATGGTGAGTAACGTGGGCCAAAAATTGTGGCGCTATGGTGTACCGTTTTGGCTGTGCGAACCACAAAAGTTATGCTGCACACATACACACGGACACAGAGATTTAGTAATATAATAATATAGATAGATAGATAGATATAAAATTGTTCGCACAAGCCAACAGGACCCAAATAATTTATGAACTTCTGGAGAAACTAAATAATCAAATGTAAACATCAGTGTTGATTGTCATACTTGATTTTGAAATGTGACGTGGGGAGGGGATCAGATGTTTCCAGCATGAAAAATTGTTCATTGTGGAGTTATCTTTTAATCTCCAGATTGATTTCTGTTATGAAGAGAATCAAAGGAATATAGTGAAGTGAAGGAAAACTGAGCTGAGTTAGAAGATCTGCCATTACTTTGATTCCTGGAAGACTGGCCTCAAAGCCTCATGGTCTCCCTCTCATAATGGTTTGCAGAGGGAACAGAGGTTGTTCTTCTGACTGAGATACCTTAAAAGCTCATGAATCAAGATGATAGCAAGTTTAATTGTGCAAGATTTCTGCAATGACCTTCTTAATCAATGTGTATTTGGAAAATGGTGGTATTTTTGCGTTTAATATATTTTTCCTGCTACTGACCTGTACAAATGCATATAAGCATGGTTCAGGGAAGGAGATATACAGTGCCCTCCATAATGTTTGGGACAAAGACCCATCATTTATTTATTTGCCTCTGTACTCCACAATTTAAGAATTGTAATAGAAAAAATCACATGGTTAAAGTGCATATTGTCAGATTTTAATAAAGGCCATTTTTATACATTTTGGTTTCACCATGTAGAAATTACAGCTGTGTTTATACATAGTCCCCCCATTTCAGGGCACCATTATGTTTGGGACACATGGTTTCACAGGTGTTTGTAATTGCTCAGGTGTGTAATAATTGCCTCCTTCATGCAGGTATAAGAGATCTCTCATCACCTAGTCTTTCCTCCAGTCTTTCCATCACCTTTGGAAACTTTTATTGATGTTTATGAATGTGAGGACCAAAGTTGTGCCAATGAAAGTCAAAGAAGCCATTATGAGACTGAGAAACAAGAATAAAACTGTTAGGGACATCAGCCTAACCTTAGGCTTACCAAAATCAACTGTTTGGAACATCATTAAAAAGAAAGAGAGCACTGGTGAGCTTACTAATCGCAAAGGGACTGGCAGGGCAAGGAAGACCTCCATAGCTGATGACAGAATGAATGAATGAATAAGTTTATTGGCTAAGTATGTACACGTACAAGGAATGTGCCTTGGTGCTCCACTCGCAAGTAACAACTTGAACATATAGTAAACAATTAATTATAAAGCATAAAACATTAAAGCATTAAGAATACAACATTACGGTTTAAACATGTGAGTGAAATAAACCAGAGCAAAAAGAGACAACAGACTTTTGGACATTGAATAGAGCTACTACTCGCAGAAAAAAGCTGTTTTTATGTCTGGCTGTGACTGCTTTGACAGTCCGGAGTCGCCTACCAGAGGGAAGTGCCTCAGAGTTTGAGGCCAGGGTGAGAGGGGTCAGAGATGATCTTGCCCGCTCACTTCCTGGCCCTTGCAGTGTACAGTTCGTCAATCGGGGGAAGGTTGCAGCCAACAAACCTTCTCAGCTGATCGATCAATTTGTTGCAGCCTCCGGATGTCGTGCTTGGTGGCTGAGCCAAACCAGACCATGATGGAGAAGGTGAGGACGGACTCTACGACGGCAGTATAGAATTGGACCATCATTGCCTGTGGCAGATTGTGTTTCTTCAGCTGCCGCAGGAAGTACATCCTCTGTTGGGCATTTTTGACTGTGGAGTCGATGGTGGCCCCCCATTTAAGGTCCCTGGAGATGATGATCCCAAGGAACTTAAATGACTCCACAAATGTGACTATGGTGCTGTTGATGGTGAGTGGGGGGAGGGGAGGGTTGCTTTCCTAAAGTCTACAATCTGTTCCACTGTCTTAAGAGCATTGAGCTCTTAATTCTGTCTATAATAAATAAAAATCCCCAAACACCTGTCTGACAGATCAAATACACTCTTTCTGACCTGGGCCTCCTCCATTGTCAGAGTGAGGCCCAGCGCAAATTGGAGGAACAGCACCTCATATTTTGCTTGGGCAGTTTACACCCCAGCGGTTTGAACATTGACCTCCCAATTCAGGTAGTCCCTGCTTCCCCTCTCTACCCCCTCCCAGTTCTCCTACTAGTCTTCCTGTCTCCGACTACATCCTATCTTTGTCCCGCCCCCTCCCCTGACATCAGTCTGAAGAAGGGTCTCGACCCAAAACGTCACCCATTCCTTCTCTCCCGAGATGCTACCTGACCCGCTGAGTTACTCCAGCATTTTGTGTCTACCTTCGATTTAAATCAGCATCTGCAGTTTTTTTTCCTACACTCTTCAGGAGTCAAGTGTGGATTTGTCAATGAAGACTTCATGAACAGAAATACAGAGGCTACACTGCAAGATACAAACCACTGGTTAGCCACAAAAATAGGATGGCCAGGTTACAGTTTGCCAAGAAGTACTTAAAAGAGCAACTGCAGTTCTGGGAAAAGGTGTAGTGGACAGATGAGATGAAGATTAACTTATATCAGAATGATGGCAAGTATGAAGGCGAGATGGAACTGCCCAAGATCCAAAGCATATCACCTCATCTGTGAACCATGGTGGTGGGGATGTTATGGCCTGGGCATGTATGGCTGCTGAAGGCACTGGCTCACTTATCTTCATTGATGATACAACTGCTGATAGTAGTAGCATAATGAATTCTGAAGTGTATAGACACATCCTATCTGCTCAAGTTCAAATAAATGCCTCAAAACTCATTGGCCAGCGGTTCATTTTACAGCAAGACAATGATCCCAAACATACTGCTAAAGCAACAAAGGAGTTTTTCAAAGCTACAAAATGATCAATTCTTGGAGTAGTCAAGTCAATCTGAACCCAATTGAGCATGACTTTTATGTGCTGAAGAGAAAACTGAAGGGGACTAGCCCACAAACAAGCATAAGTAAAGATGGCTGTAATACAGGCCTGACAGAGCATCACAAGAGACGACACCCAGCAAATGGTGATGTCCATGAATCGCAGACTTCAAGCTGTCATTGCATGCAAAGGATTTGCAACAAAATACTAAACATGACTACTTTCATTCACATGACATTGCTGTGTCCCAAACATTATGGTGCCCTGAAAAGAGGGGACTATGTATGAACACTGCTGTAATTTCTACATGGTGAAACCAAAATGTATAAAAATGGCCTTTATTAAAATCTGACAATGTGCATGTTAACCACATGTGATTTTTTTTTAATACAAATCTTAAATTGTGGAGTACAGAGGCAAATAAATAAATGATGGGTCTTTGTCTCAAACATTATGGCTGGCAGGGTACGTACGGAAATCACTGAGGAAAATAAATTATGGCTAAAATGGAATTACCAAAATATCATGAATACTAAAACTCTAAAGAATACTCAAAGCATTTATAAATGTTACTCAAATCTGAGGATTATATTTAAGTCTGAACTCCCTGATACTAATTTTAAAAATCTGCGCACTTCATAAGCCGACACAGCATCTTGTAGAAATCTTCTAAATTAAAGCAACTTAATTGCTTGAAGCTGCTTAATTCCCTGTTGTGCTTCGCTATTCTAGATGGCCCAGAGCCTGGATAACACATAGTATTGAAGGCTAGTGTAATGGTGAAGACGTAAAGATTTGATTTCAAATCCATACCCTCAACTAATTTATTTATAAGCTTGAAGTAGTCTTTCACCAAAAAGAATCTCATTTGGTGCTATCTGTTTCCATGTTATCCTGTCAGTCACTTGATTAAACTTCCTGTGGATAACATGTAAACATATTTGAGTTACCCTCAAATATATGCATGTATGATGCCTGACTTTTGACAGATTTTCCTTTCATATTGTATAATGACAAGGGGTTATTAAATGTTTTAAGTCCAGAACTATTTGTACAGTGAATTCACATTTTAAGATGAATCTGGAATAACAGGAAATTATGAATTCATTTTCACATTGTGTAATCTTTCCTCGTCCCAAAACTTAACCAAGAATATCTAAGACTGCTTTCTCAGGCAGTAAGACAACAAGAAGGCAGGTTAGAAATTATCTGCATTTCAGCCAATACACCACCTCCCTCCCTGGGAATATCTACCCATGTCCCTGCCATTCTTCAGCCCCTGACTTTCAATCCGAGACACACTCTCGTCTCTGATTCCCAGCCACACACCCATCCCTGATCTTAGCCAGACTCTGGTTCCCAGCTAGAAATATGGGCCTCACCCTCTGTAATCTAGCTGCACACCAGGCTACATTCCTCCTGTAGTCATGATCATGATCCTAGCCTCGCTCTCTTCCATTTGCACAACTTGCCGCCATTTTCTTCTTGCTTGTTCAGACAACTGGCCCTGCTTCCACGTACACCAGGCCCCACATCCATGATACTCCATTCCTCCACTTGGGCATGTTCCTGCCAGGTTCCCACAGCACAAAGTGCAAAGTGGATTGTTCCCAACCATTCAGTGATGGTGGATGTCCAAAGCAGAAGCAGATGATTTTGGCTAGTCTGCTGCAGCAAATATCAATGTTTGATAGAAAACGTGGAGATTGGCCCTTCATGATTGATGGTGTGAGGCATCAAGTAGAGAGTCCGCACAGTGGGAGGAAATTAATTGGAGGTGTCATCTTTGGACATTTTATGAATTGCCTTTTGGCATTCCAGCCATTGATCCATAATTATGTTACATGGATCTGCCAATGGCATACTTCTACTGTCAGAACCCATGACTATCTACTGAGAGGTTTTGCTTATTACATGAATAGTAGTTAAAATATGGATACCTTGGAAGAAAATAGACAAATCTCCAGAAATACATGAATAGGATAGGTTTAGAGGGAAATGGGCTCAAAGCAGGCAGGTGGGACGAGTGTAGATGGGTAATGATGGTCAGTGTGGGCAAGCTAGGCCAAAGGGCCTGTATTACTCAATAACCCTATGACTCTAAATCCCAATAAAAAACCTGAAAGCATAATTTACTGATCATCTATTTTTTCCAAAATGACTAATCTTTTGATATTTTAGAATATTTATTCTAACCTGTAAATGAAGCTTAAAAAATAGAAAGTTTCCATGAACTTCAGTAAATTAAACAATGTAATAATAGGAGTCAGCCTACTTCTATTATATTTTTTCAGTAAAATAGCTGATCTTTTATTTCAACACAATTTTTGTGGACTGATCGCATTTTTATTATTTAAAAATCCATCAAGCCTTTTTTAAAATATGCTCAAGAACTAGAGGGCTTCGGTTTAAGATGAGAGTGAAAAGAATTTAGGAACCAAGGGGGCAACTTTTTCCACACAGTGGGTATGTTGAATGAGCTGCCAGAGGAGGGAGTTGAGACAAGTACCATTCCAACTTTTAAAGGACATTTGGACAGGTTCATTCTGCGGAAGGGTTTAGAGAGATATGGGCCAGTCACAGGCAAATGGGACTAGCTTAGATGGGACATCTCGGTCTGTATGTTGGGCCAAAGGTCTTATTTCAATGCTGTATGCCTGCAGCCATGTGGGTGGATAATTCCAAATATTCACCAGCCTCTCACCTCAGTCCTTGAAAGGCTGGCCTCTAAATTTGAAAATGATTCCTGGCTCTCGACAACCCTAGCCAGGGAATAGACAATAGGTGCAGGAGTAGTAGGCCATTCGGCCCTTCGAGCCAACACCGCCATTCAATGTGATCATGGCTGATCATTCTCAATCAGTACCCCGTTCCTGCTTTCTCCCCATACCCCCTGACTCCGCTATCCTTAAGAGCTCTATCTAGCTCTCTCTTGAATGTATTCAGAGAATTGGCCTCCACTGTCCTCTGAGGCAGAGAATTCCACAGATTCACAACTCCCTGACTGAAAAGGTTTTTCCTCATCTCTGTTCTAAATGGCTTACCCCTTATTCTTAAACTGTGGCCCCTGGTTCTGGACTCCCCCAACATTGGGAACATGTTTCCTGCCTCTAACGTGTCCAACCCCTTAATAATCTTAAGATGGTATTCATGTGATTGTGCTGTCAAGCCCTTTAAGAATTTTGACCATTTCAATAAGATCATATCTCATTCTTCCAAAATGTCAGAGCATACAAATCAAGTCTGCTTGATCTATCCTTATACATGTTGTTCCAGCTGAGGAATCAGTCTGGTGAATTGTACACAGCATCCAGTTGCGGTATCATCACAGTTGAATAACTGAAGACCATAAGTGCAGCTTTGAGCAGCTTTGATATCCACGAATAAATGATCGGTGGTGCAGTACAGAAGAAAAGGGTGGTATTTGTGCCGTGAATCAAGATGTGGTTTTATTTATTATTAAATCCTACATATTTTAATGGTTGAATAATTGAAAAAGAAAATGAATTAACATTGCAAAACATATTGTGTAAGAAAATAACTGCAGATGCTGGTACAAATTGAAGGTATTTATTCACAAAATGCTGGAGTAACTCAGCGGGTCAGGCATCTCAGGAGAGAAGGAATGGGTGACGTTTCAGGTCGAGACCTGAAACGTCACCCATTCCTTCTCTCCTGAGATGCCTGACCCGCTGAGTTACTCCAGCATTTTGCAAAACATATTGGCTTAATTTAAAATACAGATTAATGAGAATTAACTTTAGAATACCCTGATGTTATAGATGCAGACATGTTAGGTGTCATTGAATGGAGGATATTTTCTTCATTCTAGTCAGTGTTCTGCATTAAAAGATAACATTGACTTCCACCACAGATGCAAATGATTTAGAGTCATAGAGTGATACAGTGTGGAAACCGGCCCTTCGGCCCAACTTACCCACACTGGCTAACATTGTCCCAGCTACACTCATCCCACTTGTGTGTGCTTGGTCCATTTCCCTGCAAACCTGCCCTCTCCATGTACCTGTCTAACTGTTTCTTAAACAATGAGATAGTCCCAGCCTCAACTACCTCCTCTGGCTGTTTGTTCCATACACCCACCACCCTTTGTGTAAAAAAGTTACCCTCGGATTACTATTAAATCTTTTGCCTCAAACCTTGAACCTATGTCCTTTAGTCCTCGATTCCCCTACTTAGACCAAGAGACTCTGTGCATCTACCCGATCTATTCCTCTCATGATTTTGTACACCTCGTTAACATCGCCCCTCATCCTCCTGCGTTCCATGGAATGGAGACCCAGCCTACTCAACCTCTCCCTGTAGTTCACACCCTCTAGTCCTGGCAACATCCTCGTAAATATTTTCTGAACCCTTATAAGCTTGACAATATCTTTCCTATAACATGGTGCCCAGATGTGAACACCATATTCTAGATGCAGTCTCACCAACGTCTTATACAACTGCAACATGACCTCCCAACATCTATACTCGATACTCTGACTGATGAAGGCCAAAGTGCCAAAAGCCTATTTGACCACGTTATGTACTTGCAACTCGAACTTCAAGGAACCATGCACTTGTATTCTTTTATCCCTCTGCTCTCCAACACTCCCCAGAGGCCTACCATTCACTGTGTCAGTCCTGCCCTTGTTCGACGTCCCAAAATGCAACACCTCACACTTTATTAAATTCCATCAACCATTCCTCTGCCCACCTGGCCAATCGATCCAGATCCTCCTGCAACCTTTCACAACCACCTTCACTATCTGTAAAACCACTAAGTTTTGTACCATCAGCAAACTTGCTAATCTTGCCCTGAATGTTCTCATCCAAATCATTGATGTAGATGACAAACAGTAACGGGCCCAGCACCGAACCCTGAGGCACACCACTAGTCACAGGCCTCCAGTCTGAGAAGCAACTTTCCACCATCACCCTCTGCTTCCTTCTATGGAGCCAAATTGCTATCCATTCAGCTATCTCTCCTTGGATCCCATGCGATCTAGCCTTCCAGAGCAGCCTTCCATGCAGAACCTTGTCGAATGCTTTCCTGTACAAAACCATGCTGACTATCCCTAATCAGCCCTTGCCCATCCAAATGCCTGTATAACCTATCCCTCAGAATACTCTCCAGTAACTTTCCAACTACAGATGTTAAGCTCATCGGCCTATTATTCCCAGCATTTTCCCTGCAGCCCTGCTTGAAAAGTTGATGAAGTGTACTCTTTCTAGAGTACTCCTGAGAAAGTACTCTTTCTGTAACCTTCTATAAAATTAAACAATGTTTGCAGGATTGAAGTTTTATACACTAAGACTGACTTTGGATTTTATGGTATCTTTAGCAGGCATCTTTAGGATTGTTGGTTTTAAGCTTGCATGGAAGACTGTCCCTCCTAAGATAAGTACCAATGAAGTCTTCAGGCATTCTAGGGCATCGTTATTTTCATACCTTCTATGAGACAACAAAAGGATATTGCACAACATGTTCACTGAGTATAATTTTATTTAATATTCCAATGGTACTATATATTTGTTGGATGGATGGCGTTGCATACATTGTGAAAATTTCAATTACCGTAGCTGCAGAAGGTGCCAGGTTATTACTTAACCATAGGGCATATTTTTAGCTCCAGATTAGAATTAGTTTGACTATAACAATAAGCTGCATATTTTGAAACACATTGCATCGGTACATTCCGTTGTTTTCCCTGCAGAAATAAAAATGAGGAAAACAAGAGGAATGATCTGTTTGATTATTTTAGTGGAGGGAGATGAGTGATGATGTTGCCTGGTACAGCAGAATATCTTCCTCATTTAATAGTGCCACAGCATTACTGAATCCTGTTAATGAATCAAAATAGTTAGAAATGAACCAAATTTTATGTCGTATCTGAAGGATAAAGAAAAAGATGATGCAAAATGTCTGTGTTTGTTTTCTAGGAAAGGTGCAAAGTGCAGGCACAAAATGCTAAATTAAAATGTTAAATATTTATGTGTAGGAAGGAATTGCAGATGTGTAGGAAAGAACTGCAGATGCTGGTTTACACTGAAGATAGACACAACATGTTAGACTAAAATGCGGGTCAGGCAACATCTCTGGAGAAAAGGAATAGGTGACGTTTCGGGTTGAGACCCTTCTTCAGACTGTCAGGGCAGAGGGACACTGGAGGTATGAAAAGGTACAGAACAAATCAGAGCAGGCACCAATGGCCAAGGAGCCCATTATGGTCCATTGTTGGCTGTGGAGGAGGTGATAACGAAAGGATATGAGCAGTGAAACTAGCAGGATGATTAGGTTGGGGGAAGGACGGAGAGAGAGGGAATGCAAGGGTTACTTGAAATTGGAGAAATCAGTATACATACTGCTGGATTATAAGCAAAATATGAGGTGCTGGTTCCTCCAATTTGCATGTGGCCTCACAATGAGGAGTGATGGAGGAGTGATAATGTTAATGATTTTGTGTTCATAGGAGGAGTTCCTCTCCATTTCAAAACTTGTCATCATTGAGGAAAAAAACTCAACTTATTTTCCTTCTCCTTAGCCATTTATCCTACTTGGAGTGCAGTGGTGCAAATGATTGAACCATGTATCTCCTTTGAGCTCAGCTGAATTATCTGAGAGATGTTGAGGAGCTATGGTTCTGTGGTAGTAAAGTGGTTATATTTTTTAATATAAGGTAATTGGCAGCGTTGAAATATATGTAATTTTTTAACAGTGCTTAATTCATGCCTTGTTATTGCAAAAGTAATATGTGATTCCTATTTGATGAATTCATTTTCTCAGAAAATTTATGAAAATTCAGTCATTTTTGTGTTGGAAAGGAGATGGATAATTTTATGTTTGTCATTATTATTTTGTCATTTCCACTATTGAGAGCACTCTTAAATGTAATGCCCTGTTATTTAAAATTATTAAGATACTAATTTGTTGTTAAGCTAATAATTAATTGCAGACAGAGCAAATACAACACATTTACGTTCCTCGTTCAACGTATTAATTTCATGCGGTAGAGTGGTTCATTAATCTTTTTCTATTGGAACAGGGTGTTGTACAATAACCTATGAACAGTAAATTATTAAATACTGACACTAGTTGAATGTAAATGGTACTAAATTTTCATTCATTTTAAGGCAGTTGTTTGGGTCTGCACTCATTTATTTCCCTGTCCTTGAGTCTAACCAAGACATTTTCTTCTGGTTTATTTTCCACCATTTCTTTTACATAAAAGATGCTATTATAATAATACTGATTGAGAAAATTATGGTTGATTAACTCATGGATTGTTTCCCAATGCACCTGAAATCCCACACTTGCATTAGAGGCCATAAAACATTTTTTACAAATAAATGCTTTTTTACACTGACAAGGTTTCAACATTCACCATTATTGAAGAGTACATCAAGTACCAATTTCTGCAGGTTGCAGAAATCAGAATGTTGCTGACTGTGTACTCTTCTTCTGAAAGTTTAATTGCATTGGAAATAACTTCGAGATATTTGGCATTTAACGGCATTGTAACTATAATCTGTGGCAATTTAGATACCTACAAAACAGATTATAAAAGGTTGATGCTTAATTCTTCTGGTATATATAACTTTTTCATGTGCAAATTATCTTAATTACTGTCATGCAATCCCTGGTAATTATGTTACAAAAAGTGGTGTCTCATGCTTTTGGATTTTAATTATTGTTAAAATTAATAAATCTATTCTTAATTTGCTCTTTTACTCTCAACTTTTTAAATCTTTCTCTTTCTTTAGTCTTATTAACTCTTATAAACTCTTATCTAGTCTTTCGTCTTAAGAAGATTCACAACTAAAATGGATTTCTAATTGTGACAACTGCAGTGTTGAAGCCCCCTAGCAAATTAATGAGCAATAATAATTGTAATGAAAAACAAGCACACTTTGTTTACTCTTGGAGGCAGGTTATGGGCTAATGAATCTATTAGTATGAGTTCATTGCTTGAGAAGCAATTGTACTTCAACTGTTTGAGTGACAATTTCAACAGATTTTGTGTAGTTAGTTAAAGGTCACAATCATAAATGAACTCCGAACAAAATGTAATGCAGTCTTTGGGAGGTGGCTGACTCAAGCTATAGAACAAATTCATTTTTTCTTGAGAATGTTTCAAAGCATTAAGCTATCATGTAAGTATGAGAACAAGAAGGAAAGAAAGAAACATTCTTTGCAGCAAAAAATATGAAAGCAATTAGAAATGGTTAGCCTAATAAAAATAAAACAAAATTCACATAAAGTACTTAATTTTAAAAAAATGCATGGTAACTAAATTTTAATAATTTAGTCTAATCACTATCCGGGTGTAGGCATTCATTCAATTTTGTATTTCTATGCTAAACTCATGGGGGGAGTCCATTGAAGGCACTGGTAAAGTAACAGCTTAACATTACTTGTAGCTTAATGATTTGCACATTTGTATAGAAATCCTGATAGGATCATTGGTTATGTGGGGAGCTATTGTAGTTAAGTTGGTGATTGCTTTTGTTTTTTGCAAAATAAAGGGCTATGTTTTGGAGTGCGGTTGGCTCCAGTTTAATGCTTGTGCGCAAGATCTTCTGCTTCACCATTGGCTGGATTTTATTGTGAGCAATTTAGGAATCCAATTGTATTGTAGTCATAGCATGGTGAGGCCATTAATAAATGTAGGTTTTGGGATATTATCTGAAAAAAAAATGACTTTCTAAGTGTACAGACTTTTCCATTTTTGATAACTGGTTTCATTCATTTTTGTCCCACACTTGCTGAGATATTTTCTTCTATACATACAGTTGCTCCCATATGGTGGAGACAATGGCAGGTTTGAATCGTTCAATTATCAGATTGCCAATTAACATTGCCTTCACTTTTTTTTGCTAAAATTAGTATTAAGTTTACTCCTATTGGCCTCTAATATGTATTTTATGTTTTATTTAATTGCAGAGCTTAGTTCTGAAAATGTAAAGACTTGTTTCCAGATAATAAATGCTTACATTTTCTTGAGCTCTTCAGAATTTCTGCAGGTAACTATAAACATCTATGCTATTTTATTTAATAGTTGCATTTACCACTATCAATACCACTCTGGCACCATACTTACATGTATTCACTTTTGAAGATCTTTTCTTCTGCTTTTATTGTCAAACCCTTTTGCTTCCGTGAGCCCAGGTTCTCAATATCATCCAGACAAAATCTAAATTTGCAAGTTAAATAAATATTCAGTAGATGTTTATTTTTAATTGATTTTAAAGTTGAATATTTAATTTATTTCACATCTTCCAAAATCTAAGCATTGTTTGGGTTGATTGTCGGTGAAGGTTGATTTACGCTTTGCTTTGCAAACACTCCAATGTTGTAGATTGTTGTAAATAGATGGTGCCAATTTTCTGTTCTTGGAATTTAAGAAATTCCAAAATTTGACTGGTTGAATTGGTTGAAAGATACAGCATGGAAATGGGCCCTTTGGTCCACTGAGTCCATGTTGACCATTGTTCACCCATTCACAATTTTGATTCCACTCCCTGCGCATTAGGGGTAATTTACCAGCACTCTTTAGAGTTAACAAATATTTGGCAATTTATCAAACTAGCCTTTTGCTTGCACAAAAGCTAAGAATTGGGAAAAAAATTCTTGTTAACAATTCAGTAATAAACTCTTCAAATTACAACTTCATCAAAAAAATTGTGCTGATAATGAATTTGTTTTAAAAACTTCACTTTAGAAATTTATTTTTGTGCTTTTTCAACATGGTACACTGCCTTAATGTTCGCTACAGTATTTTCACTTGCATATCAATATTTATGTGTTTACTTATAATAACAATGCAAACATGAAAATTATTTGTTGCAGAATTTTGCAGCTGCTCTGTGCCAGTCCTTCCATGAACTGATGCAGGATATCACCACTGAAGGGCAAGTTCAAGTACTTAAGGTAGTGATTTTAATTTGTAAACTGGTAATATTGAGAATGCTTTAATCCATGCTTAATTTATAAAGAAGATTTTGGATATAGCTGCTCCATGGCAGTATGAAAAATTCTGGTAATGTATGTGATGTAAGAGATGATTTTAACATCACTTGCATCTCTCTTGGTCCAAAACCATTTAGCCTTCATATGGTCTGCTACTTTTAGTGTTAATTTTCAATAGTTATGTTGCTTAGCCCCATTCAATCTCAAGAATGTTTTATTGTCTTATGTTCTGAAACAGAACATTGACATTCTAACTTTGCAGCAGCACAACAGATATGTAAACATAGCACCTCTGTAAACACCATAATAAACAACAAAAAAATAGGTCTTGGGCTCCTATACCACCTTCCCAATGGCAGGAGTGAAATGTGAGTGTGGCCAGGGTGGTGTGAGTCTCTGATGATGCCTCATCTTTTCTCCCCTTATTGCGTTTTTAGTTGCCTTCTGTTGTTTTTTAAAAGCTTTCAAATCCTCCAGCTTCCCATTCATCTTTGCAATGTTATGTACCTTGTATTTTAGTTTTATGCTGTCTTTGACTTCCCTTGTCAGCCACGGTCACATCATTCTCCCATTAGAATCTTTCTTCCTCTTTGGAATGAAATGATTCTGCATCTTCCCAATTGTTCCCAGAAATTCCTGCCATTGCTATTCCACCGTCATTCCTGCTAGGGTCCCTTTCCAGTCAACTTTAGCCAGATCCTCACCCATGCCTCTGTAGTCACTTTTGCTCAACAGAAATATGGACATATCCAATTTCACCTTCTCCCTCTCAAATTGCAGGCTGAATTCTATCATATTATGTTCACTACCTCCTAGTGGTTCATTTACCTTAAGTTCCCTAATAAAATCCAGTTCATTACGTAATACCAAATCCAGAATTGCCTTCTCTGGTTCCTATTAAATCTGTCCCCTATTGCCTGAAACATTTAAAGTTTGTATTTATTTTGATCATGGGCAGATGGTTATCACAATCAAATCCTGTAAAACTGTTCCAACTTCATTGCATTCTAAGATTCCCTATCAGGAACCTCAGATTATTTCTTGATTGCAAAACAAGTTTTATTTTGACTGCGAGAATTTTCAGTGAACGAATATAAAAATCAAAACATTTTTTCCCCTCGGATTGATCTGATAAAGCTGACAATGCATTTGTCTTTTATTGTTAATCATTTTCTCTATGAAAGTATGATTTTTTTTGTGCGGCACTTTTGTCAACACACTCTTTTCTCAGTTGGTAGGAGCATTTTCATTCTTGAGTCTTCAATTGAAGTATCTCAGCATTTTCAATCTTCGCCTGTCCTCCCCTCATTCCTTTCGACTGTCTCCCATTTTGGGATCTCTGTCTTCGACCATATTTAACATTGGTGATGAAGAATAAAAATCTCTGAGCACTGCCCGAGGATGCTTGCCAAGATGTAGGTTAATTGACTGGGTAAATGTAAAAATTGTCCCTAGTGTGTGTAGGATAGTGTTAATGTGCGGGGATCGCTGGGCGGTGCGGACTTGGTGGGCCGAAAAGGCCTGTTTCTGCGCTGTATCTGAAATATGAAATATGAAAAAAAAAAAAATTATATGTACACTTTCCATGGCAGGTCCTGAGATCATGTATTTGACTAAAAATTGCCCAAAGATAAAGATAATAATTGAATCTATGAATGTAATCAATCAGGCTTCAGAATCCAGAACTGCACCAGTCAGATGTGTTGTTCCTTAAATGTTCTGTGATTGGTTCTTCAGAACAACATAGTCCACATTGCCTTGCATTGTTCCAGTGGATTGGGAATCACATCATTTTGTTCACTCCAGACCAGGAAAATGTCAGCAAAAGCACATTCAAGTTTCAGGAGTGGGGAAAAATGTCTCAGAAAAACAAACTGATTGCATCATGCAGAAATAGAATTTTTTGTAAGTGGATCTCTCGGCAAATCTATATTATATTTGCAACATAAAATCTGTAGAGCTTCTAGAATGACTACAGTTTTAATTTTCATTTGGGTGAATTGAAACATATGGTGTCATTTTTCATTTTGAAAAGAAATGTCTTGATTACCATTGTTCAAAAGCGGCTGCAAGTTGTGACATGGAAATCACTGATTAAAACGCATCAATTAATGCCACTCTGAGTTTACAATTACATTTTGAAATCTAATCCAAATGCTTTAGCAGTTTTGATTTATGTTCAGTTCTAGTCATTTTTTCTTTATTCACAAAGCTCAAATTGATTTATTTAACATTTTAATATTTCTTGTCTATGTCATAATCTGGTAGTCTGTTGTAACCAGAGATATTATGCCTTCCCACACAAAATCTCCAATTATGGCGGCACAGTGGTTGAGCTGCTACAGCGCCAGAGATCCTGATTCGATCCTGACTACAAGTGCTGTCTGTACGGAGTTTGTACATTCTCTCTGTGACTGCGTGGGTTTTCTCCGGGTGCTCCGGTTTCCTCCCACACCCCAAAGATGTGCAGGTTTGTAGGTACATTGGCTTTTGTAAATTGTCCCCAGTGTGGAGAATAGAAGTAATGTATGGGTGATCATTGGTCGGTGTGGACTCTGTGAGCCAAAGTCATCCAACTGACCGCGAACGCGAAGTCGAACTCGACAAAAGGACCTGTTTCCATGCTGCATCGCTAAAACCAAAAACTAAAATATCTGCATTCACACATTAGCATTTGTGGTAGGCATCTCCTCCAAAGTGTAAAGTATGCTTAATATGTGAATATAACTGAAATAAGAGCCTAAGTAGACAGCTTGGATAGTTAATTATGCCAAGATAATTTTCTGAGATAGATACGAAATCTCAGTACAGGTACTAATATGTGATAATATCAAAACATCTGAGATATTGTGTTTAAAAATATGTCTTCTCAGCTTAGATAGTTGTCTATATTTAGTTTATTTGATTATAAAAACTTTAAAATATTTTATTATTGGAATAAATTATTGCTGGAATAAAATGTTCTCATAAGTTTATTCAAGAGCACATTTATTGCCTTCATTTTGAAATGGCCATTCACATTTTATGCATTTCAATGCAAAGCTTTTGGATAATTTAGAAACAGAATATGGAAAATGTCAATTCAGCAGCTTTATGTGACTCTTGAATTTGGGATAATGGGCAATCAAAAGCAAATTTTTGCATAGTTTATGAAAGCTTTTTATTTTAGCTTTTCATAATAACATTGATAATAACGTTGACAAATATTATCAGTTTACTAGCTGAACCTTTGTTGCAGCCATCATGCCCTCCTTGATTGGTTTGTACTGGTAGCGTTAAATGGTAATTTGCATCATTGGTAAAATTGATCAAATGGTTGAAAAATAAGCTACCACTCTGTATAAACTCATTTTGACAATTATATGATCATTGTTTATTCATATTTTTATAATACTGAAGTTTGTGCCTTTGAAAATTTTTATTTTTAATTCTAGACTAGACCAAGTGCAGAAGGCATAGACAAATTTCTGTCTGCGGTTGAATTTGAGGAGGGTGTATCACAATTCCCTTGAAAAATGGAATCAAAGGCTATAGTGAGGTTAACAAAAGGATGTATAATATCTGGTGCTGCTCCCTGCAATTTTCTTGAAGCTTTCCTCTGGATGGAGAAAATCACATGTGGATTAGCTTGATTAGCTTGATGGCCTTTGGGATTGAGGAAGACCCTGGTGATAATTTTCCTTGCATGGAGCAACACAGGAGGCTCTCTGTAATTAAGTCAGTTGTACTTGCTTCCTTAATGAAGCTAAATACATTGAGCAAGCATCTGAAGACACTGTAAAAACACAATTTAAGTTCCTTAAAATTTTCCAAATTCTCTGGAAAGACACGTGGTCCTCGAAGAGTGTCCACTCCCTCACTATCCCCACCATTGAGGGCCTAGCTATACACTGTCTGCGTACCCACCATCAGATTCCTGAACTTCTGAGCTCTATCATGGGAGATTAGCCGGCAGACAGATGAAAAATTAAGGATGTGTTCAAAGTCTCCTTGAAGCAATGCAGCTTCCCTGATGGCTCCTGGGAACTGTGACCCATGGCACATTAAAGTAGTGAAAGTTCATTTGGTATGGCCTTGAGAATCAAGAATCAGCAACGCACAAAAGTCCTGCATAAGTAGTGAAACAAGCGAAACACCTCAAAATTCACCCACCCCCATCCAACATCACATGCCCCATCACTGGTCTGCAGTTCTCATATCGGCCACATTAGGCACTTCAGAATCCATAAAACCAGAGTAGAAGTAAGTCATCTTAGATCCCAATTATGCTGCTTGAAGAAGACGATTCCTTGGACCATTCATTAATCTGGAAGACATTTAATGGCCTATTTGTGAATCCAAATCGCAAATATCTGTGATCTAAGTCTGATTGTAAACCAAAGATGGACACAAAATGCTGCAGTAACTCACAGAGAAGGAAAAGGTGATGTTTCGAGTTGAGATCCTTCGTCTGGTCTTGACCCGAAACATCACCCGTTCCTTCTCTCCAGAGATGCTACTTGTCCCGCTGAGTTACTGCAGCATTTTGTGTCTATCTTCGGTTTAAACCAGCATCTGCAGTTCCTTCCTGCTGATTGTAAACTACTTATATGTTCTTTTTCTAACACGTTGAGACTCATCCAAGATTATGGTTTGCATAGTTCCTTTTCGATCTTTCACAGAAACATTCTACAGTGGCATTTTATTCATATGAACGACCGGCTCATAGCTTTTCCCACTTGCTTATTGAAATGCTGGCATATGACAGCAGTAGGGAGGAAATGTGGTGGAGATGCAGAATTAGCAAAAGCTTTTGTTGTTTGAAAATCCCATAACATTTCTCAAATTTCTGCTATCGTGAAAGGATCATTTCAGATTGAGCAATTTGAGCAGGTAGCCACTGCAGAAGCCTGAAGAAACACCATGTTTGCACAACTGAATGTGTTGGTGAGTTCAAAACAATAATAATTGGTAAGCATCATTCATAATAAAAAATGCCTGGCTGAACATTTCAACCAAGAAAGAATCTAATCACCTACCCTTGGCATGCAATTACATTACCATTGCCAAGTTCCCTGCCCCCAATATTCGAGGGGTAGCTGTTGACAAGAAACGCATTACGGTAGCTACAAGAGTAGATCAGAGGTGGGGTATCCTGTTGCAGGTGACTCATCTCTTGCTGCTTCAGGGCGTTGTCACCATCTATAAAGACACAAATTAGGGACATGAATGAATACACTTCACTTGCGTTAAGCAGTGTAATTCCAAAACTCAAGATGGCCAACACCATCATTGAAGACGAGGTTAATTTCCTTATCAATGTCTGCCTTCAGTGTGCTGGCATAGCTTTTGGTAAATTGAGGATAAAGGGGTTTGAAGATCGCAATCTCAGAGGATGGCTCTTGAAGGCATGAGAGAGGAGCTGGCCAAGGTAGACTGGAAAGGGATCCTAGCACGATTGATGGTGGAACAGCAATGGCAGGAATTTCTGACCATAATCCGGAAGACGCAGGATCATTTCATTCCAAAAAGGAAGAAAGATTCTAAGGGGAGTAGGAGGCAACCGTGGCTGATAAGGGGAGTTAGGGATGGAATAAAACTAAAAGAAAAGATGTATAACACAGCAAAGAGTAGCCAGAAGCCAGAGGATTGGGAAACTTTCATAGGACAACAGAAGGTAACAAAACGGGCAATATGGGCTGAAAAGATGAAGTATGAGGAGAAGCTGGCCAAGAATATAAAGAAGGACAGTAAAAGCTTCTTTAGATATGTTAAGAGAAAAAGAGTAGAAAAGTCCAATGTGGGTCCCTTGAAGGCAGACACGGGTGAAATTATTATGGGTAACAAGGAAATGGCAGAAGAGTTGAACAGGTACTTTGGATCTGTCTTCACTAAGGTAGACACAAATAATCTCCCAGATGTACTGGAGGACAGAGGATCTAGGGGGGTAGAGGAACTGAAATAAATTTTCATTAGGCGAGAAATAGTATTGGGTAGACTAATGGGACTGAAAGATGATAAATCCCCTGGGCCTGATGGTCTGCATCCCAGGGTCCTCATGGAGGTGGCTCTAGAAATAGTGGACGCAGTGGTGATCATTTTCCAATGTTCAATAGATTCAGGAGCAGTTCCTGTGGATTGGAGGATAGCTAATGTTATCCCACTTTTCAAGAAAGGAGCGAGAGAGAAAACGGGGAATTTCAGATCAGTTAGCCTGACTTCGGTGGTGGGAAAGATGCTGGAGTCAATTATTAAAGAGGTAATAACGGTGCATTTGGATTGCAGTAAAAGGATAAGTCCAAGTCACCATGGATTTATGAAAGCGAAATCATGCTTGACTAATCTTCTGGAATTTTTTGAGGACGTGACAAGTAAAATGGATGAAGGGGAGCCAGTGGACGTAGTGTATCTAGACTTCCAGAAAGCCTTTGATAAGGTCCCGCACGGGAGATTGGTGACCAAAATTAGAGCACATGGTATTGGGGGTAGGGTGTTGACATGGATAGAAAATTGGTTGGCAGACAGGAAGCAAAGAGTAGGAGTAAACGGGTTCTTTTCAGAATGGCAGGCAGTGGCGAGTGGAGTGCCGCAAGGCTCGGTGTTGGAGCCGCAACTGTTTACCATATATATTAATGATTTGGAAGAGGGAATTAGAAGCAACACTAGCAAGTTTGCAGATGACACAAAGCTGGGTGGCAGTGTAAACTATGAAGAGGATGTTAGGAGGTTGCAGGGTGACCTGGACAGGTTGAGTGAGTGGGCAGATGCGTGGCAGATACAGTATAATATAGATAAATGTGAGGTTATCCACTTTGGCGACAGATTGATCCCTGGGATGGCGGGACTTACATATGAGGAAAGACTAGATAGACTGGGCTTGTACTCGCTGGAATTTAGAAGACTGAGGGGGGATCTTATAGAAACATATAAAATTCTTAAGGGGTTGGAGAGGTTAGATGCGGGAAGATTGTTCCCGATGTTGGGGGAGTCCAGAACCAGGGGTCACAGCTTAAGGATAAGGGGGAAGTCTTTTAGGACCGAGATGAGGAATCATTTCTTCACACAGAGAGTGGTGAGTCTGTGGAATTCTCTGCCACAGAAGGTAGTTGAGGCCAGTTCATTGGCTATATTTAAGAGGGAGTTAGATGTGGCCCTTTTTGCTAAAGGGATCAGGGGGTATGGAGAGAAGGCAGGTACAGGCTACTGAGCTGAATGATCAGCCATGATCATATTGAATGGCGGTGCAGGCTCGAAGGGCCGAATGGCCTACTCCTGCACCTATTTTCTATGTTTCTATGTTTCTAAACAAGGATGCAGATTATTATCTCAATGGAGTTAGGTTAGGTAAGGGGGAGGTGCAGCGAGACCTGGGTGTCCTTGTACACCAGTCACTGAAAGTTGGTGTGCAGGTACAGCAGGCAGTGAAGAAAGCGAATGGAATGTTGGCCTTCATAACAAGAGGATTTCAGTATAGGAGTAAAGAGGTTCTTCTGCAGTTGTATAGGGCCACATCTGGAGTATTGTGTACAGTTTTGGTCTCCTAATTTGAGGAAGGACATCCTTGTAATTGAGGCAGTGCAATTCATGAGATTGATCCCTGGGATGGCGGGACTGACGTATGAGGAAAGATTGAAAAGACTAGGCTTGTATTCACTGGAGTTTAGAAGGATGAGAGGGGATCTTATAGAAACATATAAAATTATAAAAGGACTGGACAAGCTAGATGCAGGAAAAATGTTCCCAATGTTGGGCGAGCCCAGAACCAGGGGCCACAGTCTTAGAATAAAGGGGAGGCCATTTAAAACTGAGGTGAGAAAAACCTTTTTCACCCAGAGAGTTGTGAATTTGTGGAATTCTCTGACACAGAGGGCAATGGAAGCCAAATCACTGGATGGATTTAAGAGAGAGTTAGATTGAGCTCTAGAGGGCTAGTGGAATCAAGGGATATGGGGCGAAGGCAGGCACGGGGTATTGATTGGGGACGATCAGCCATGATCACAATGAATGGCGGTGCTGGCTCGAAGGGCCGAATGGCTTCCTCCTGCAACTATTTTCTATGTTGCTATGTTTCTATGAACAAGATAGTCAGTTTTGCATTCTGTATATCCCGGGCAGAGCCCCCCCCCCCCCCCCTCCAGAGACAGAGAAATTCAAGTTGATGATCTAGGAATACTGGCTTCCCATGCTTGAAAGGAAATGTATGTGTGTTTTTTGTGGTAATTTACTACAATTCCAAATGAACAAAATGTGTATATTTCACATCAACAGTGTTAATCCAGTAAATAGTCTTCCGTATTGTATCCTAAGATAGACACAAAAAGTTGAAGTAATTCAACAGGTCAGGCAGCATCTCTGGAAAGAAGGAATGGGTGATGTTTCGGGACGAGACCCTTCTTCAGACTGAAAGTCAAGGGGAAGAGAAACGAGAGATATGGACGATGATATAGAGAGATATAGAACAATGAATGAAAGAAAAGCAAAAAAGTAACGAAGATAAAGGAAACAGGCCATTATTAGCTGTTTGTTGGGTGAAAACGAGAAGTTGGTACGACTTGGGTGGGGGAGGGATGGAGAGAGAAGGAATGCCGGGGTTACTTGAAGTTAGAGAAATCAATTTTCATACCACTGGTTTGTAAGTTGCCCAAGCGAAATATGAGATGTTCTTCCTCGTTGAATTTTCTTTGTGCAAATATAGTTAATCTAATATCAGGGTAAAAGAAAAGGATTGTAACGGCTTGATATGCTGGATTTGAGAAGTAAAGTCTTATTTGAAACTGTAAAAATTAGCCCATGCTTTGAGTTAGATATAATTTAACAAAATAATTGGATTTTAAATGCATTGCAAACAGTCAAACATAAAGTAGTTCAAGGATCTGTTTCTCGTTTGTATTAGTTTATTTAGTATGCTACATAAATGTAATTAAGCTCTAAATAATTTTTGCAGCCTGTTTTCAGTTGTCTCATTGCACAATTTCCCAGGATTTACAATAAGGCCAAGAAACGTATTAAATGATCGTGCAGGAATGATGATTCTAATAATTTTTGTGGTCCATGCATGTTGCATGGCATTTTGATTCATAACTGTAATGTTCTTTAAGTCGATGGAAAATATCTTCCTTGGTTTTTCATTATTAAGTATTTTGAAAAATGCACCAATTTTCTAATTTTTAAATATTTTAGAGATTTTGATAGCCCCTAATGCAACTAATAAATCTTATTTTTTTCCAGGTTGTAGAAAATGTTCTAAAAGTTAACCCTACATTAGGGCCTCAGATGTTTCAGCCACTTCTTCCATCGGTCCTTAAAGGAATTTTGGATGGAGAGGTAGGAGTTTAGCAATATCTCTATGGATGACAAGTACTGAGCAATTTTGTAAGAATGTAATTTTAAACAAACTTTTATAAGACTAGCAAGTATTCCAAGTGTCAACTCATAAGAAGATCGTAGTTATGAGCAGAATCAACCTGACTGCTCTTTCCAAGTGAAACACTGGACAATCAACTTCCATTTCACAATATGAAGTTAGTGACCCGCAATATAAATTCTTAATGGACAGTCCCAGCAGTGGGCGGATGTGATTGCCTCTGCTACTTTGACAGAGCAGCCCAGGGTGGGACACCATGGGCAGCAGATGGTCAGCTTAAAAACTCGGCAAGGGGTAGATATTCTTCTGTAGCGAGAAAGCTGTAAAAGAATGTTGTTGATGACTTTGTAATCAAGAATGATTCATCGTCCCACTCGAGAAACTGCTGCCACTGCAGAATTATTGAATGATCCATGACTTAACTCCAACAGAACAGGCATGCTATGATCAGTGAATATTTGCCAATGCAGTAAGCTATGACAAGGCCATGGAAGGGTCTACTCCAAAGCTGAAAAAAACACTGAAGGGACCAATTGCCCCAAATGAAACACCACCAGGATGGGAAAAGTCTCTGCACAAGGGACTACAAAGATGTTTATCCTATTACGGCATGGAATGTGATAATTTGATCCATCAAGACCATGCAGAGTCCTGACGCATCATTCTCAACAATCCCAAGCCCTTTGCGATTCCCTTCACCACCTCCCCCCGCCCCCACCCAACCTGACCCAGCTCCATTTGCCCAATTTTGTTTTCTGCTGCTTGCATTTATCACCTGCTAGCTTCTGCCTCAACAATACCTCCTCAGCCGCCAGGGTTCATCTACTCATCATCCTACAGCCCCTCACATATCCTCCAACATTTCCGCCACCTCCAATAGGATCCCACTACTGGCCACATCTTCCCATCTCCTCCCCTTTCGGCTTTCCGTAGAGACCGTTCCCTTCGTAACTCCCTGGTCCACTCGTCCCTCCACACCCAAACCACCCCCTCCCCAGGTGCTTTCTCCTGCAACCGCAGGAGATGCAACACCTGTCCCTTTACCTCCCACCTCGACTCCATCCAAGGACCCAAACAGTCTTTCCAGGTGAGTCAGAAGTTCACCTGCACCTTCTGGGGTAGGCCATTTAGAACGGAGATGAGGAAAAACCCTTTCGCTCAGAGAGTTGTAAATCTGTGGAATTCTCTGCCTCAGAAGGCAGTGGAGGCCAATTCTCTGGATGCTTTCAAGAGAGAGCTGGATAGAGCTCTTAATGATAGTGGAGTCAGGGAGTATGGGGAGAGGGCATCCTACGGCCCCCAATCTATCCCAGCTATCACCCTTCACCTTCACCTCTTCATAAGGCTATCTATCTTCCCACTGCACTCGATCCTGATGCAGGGTTTTGACTGAAAATATTAACTATCGCTTTGTGCCCACAGATGCTGATTAACCTACTGAAACTTCCAGCAGTTTATTTGTTATTCCCATACCCACTCTACTTTCCCTGTAACCCTGCAACTTAAAGTCTTTCATCCGCCCAAGTTTTCCCACTTACCTACACCAGGAGTGATTTACAGAGGTCATTTAAGCTACAAGCACATCTTCAGGATGTGGGACGAAACTAGATCACCTGAGAGGGAGACCTAGTGCACAATGAGATGTGCAGACTTGTCAGCACCTGAGATCAGGATTAAATCCAAGACTCTGGATTTGTGAGGCCACAGTACTAGATGCTGTACCTTGCCACCCAGGTATCAATTGCTGGTGGAGTGATTATTGGGAGTCCTTTACTCATAACTGTTCAAAGCAATGAAGAAGCATTTAGCATTAAGAAGCTTGAGTCCATGTCTCAGGAGCACACAGATGCTCAGTATATAAATGGGTGAGGAAAACCATCTCAAATTTCCCACCCTATCTAGCAGTTTTCAAGCCATCTGTGGTTCTCACAGTGGCCTCAGTTTCACCTCAGAATCGGAATGGGAACAGACCACAGGCTCAATGAAAATCAATAGCAAAAATACCTATGTTTAAAATGGTTTTTATTGGGACACATGAACAATAAATACAATTCCTGGAAAGAAGAACACGTTTAATTCTAATGAATCACAGTTTTAGAGGACATGTGTATCGAGGAGATGTAGCACCAGTCCCTATACCTTCTCACTCACATCCAGCAGGGCTTCCAGATGAGACAGAGATTCACATGGACCTCCTTCCTCTGACTTTATCTAATGCATTTGCTGATTCTGATATGGCCTCATTTGTATCGTAGACTAGGGAACCATTTCGAAGAATACTTGCACTCAGTTTGCCTAGGCCTGCTGTACTTCCCAGTTGCTAACAATGTTAGCTCCCCTTCCCAATGCAGAGTCAGGCCACAAGCAAACTGTTGAGAACCCAACCCTTCCGCTGGCTTCACATTCTCCTTATCTCAGAGCCTTAGTCTTTTTTGTACCCCACCCATCACCGGTATCCATCTGTCACTTGGCAAGCTTCCCCCAACCACTTTGCTTCCTGCTTTTTCCACCCTACCACATTTGGTCTGAAGAACGGTCCCAGCCAAAATGTTGCCCATTCATGTCCTCCAGAGATGCTGCCTGACCTGCTGAATTACTCCAGCAGCTTGTCTTTTTTGTTTAATCCAATACTTAATGCCATTACTTAGCTCTTGTTATTGACTTGACGTCACTGAGAAACCAAATAACTAATGCTGATATTTCATGTTGTTAAATCATTCGGAATGTATTGCATCCTATTTCAGCAAGGATTCAGGCATTGGAAATAAAGTAATTTAGGATGCTTTGTAATTAACCAAGAAAGTGTTCATGTTGCTCAAAAGAAAATAAGCCTTTCCTTTGATTTTACACAACTGGACAGTAGCTTATTTTATTTCTCCAACACAAGAAAGGAGAATTGTAAGTTTTACAGAGGAAGCTTTCAAACTTATTTATGTTTGATGCAATTAATGGGCATGTAAAAAAAAACCACATTGAGTAGAATTTTTTAAAATATGAGTTAATTTTTTAACACCTTTTTATTTTCCTACATCAGAGATATCCAGTAGTAATGTCTACATACCTGGGCATCACAGGCCGAGTACTATTGCAAAATACAGTCTTCTTCTCATCCCTGCTCAATCAGATTGCATTAGAACTCAACCAGGTGGTAAGTGCTGACACCAATTTTGAATTGAATTTGATCCTTAATTTGAAGCTTGAAAGTAATACAGTACTTCTGCTTCATGTTCTGTTTTTAACCTGACTGGGATAGTTTCACCTCTTGTTAATAACTTGTAAGTGTCGTAGGTTTGTGCATGACCCATAGGGCAGAAAGAGTAGTACAGCAAAGATAGACAAAGGAACCCTAAATATTATCACAGATAATTAAAATAATTGTAAAATAGTAATAATCTCAGGCTGATCAAAAAAGAGCATTCTTTGTTTTACTAAATGTGTTGGGGTACTTTATTATTCTGTATTAAGCATTTGTCCTTTTGTCCAAATTTTTCTACCATGAACTTTTAGCTGTCTGAGAGTGGTTTTGCAATGTATTTAAAAAACAGAAATTCTATGTCATTGACTTTAATGTTGGAAGCAAAAATATGTGGTGGACTGTATAAAATCTGTCATACTTCATTATCCAGACAACTATTTAAGCTTGCAAATAATTTTCATTGTATTTGTTGACTTAAATAATTGAATTCCAACATTGAATTTCAAACTCTTCTTGGAAAGCTATGAAATATCATCACTTGTTGAAGTAGTTAGAACATAAATATACAAGAGAGGAGCAGAAGTGGCTCATTTGGTCTTTTGAGAATCCTCTGTCATTTCTTAAGATCAATACCAATTTCCTGCATGATCATAATATTCCTTGATTCCCTTAATATTCAGAAAGTAATCTTGTTTTTGGATGAACTTTAGTGACTGAGTCCCCATACCCCTATGCAGTGGAAGTTTCACCACCTTCATAAGTTCATAAGTGGTGCAGAATTAAGCCATTTGGCCCATCAAGTCTGCTCCGCTATTCAATCGTGGCTGATCTCTTTCCCTCTCAACCCCATTATCCTGCCTCTATATAACCCTTGACACCTGTACGAATGAAGAATCTGTCAATATAAATATCCATTGGCCTGGCCTCCACAGCCACCTGTGCCACCAAGTTCCACAGATTCACCACCCTCCGACTAAAGAAATTCTTCCTCATCTTTCTAAAGGTACATTCTTTTATTCTGAGACTATGCGCTCTGGTCCTAGACTCTCCCTCTAGTGAAAACATCGTCTCCACATCCTCTCTTCCCAGGCCAGTCACTCTACGGTAAATTTCAATGAGGTCCCCCCTATCCTAAACTCCAGCAAGTATAGGTCCAGTGGTGTTAAACGCTCACCATATGTGAAATCAATCATTTGTGAGATCATTCTTCTAAAACTCTTCTGGACTATCTCCAATGCCAGCACATCCTTCCTCAGATATGGGGCCCAAAACTGCTCCAAATGCGGTCTGACCAGTGTCTTTTAAAGCCGAGCATTACATCCCTGTTTTTAATATTCCAGTCCTCTCGAAATTATTGTAGACTTTTGTAGACTTTTGAAGACATCCCCCTCCCCTCCCCCCACTCACCATCAACAACACCATACTCACATCTGTGGAGTCATTTAAGTTCCTTGGAACCGTCATCTCCAGGGACCTTAAATGGGGGGCCACCATCGACTCCACAGTCAAAAAGGCCCAACAGAGGATGTACTTCCTGCGGCAACTGAGGAAACACGATCTGCCACAGGCAATAATGGTCCAATTCTATACTGCTGTCATTGAGTCCGTCTCAATGACTGGGAAAATCAGGTTGGAAATGGACCCCAGGAAAGAGAGTTTGTAGAGTGCCTTCAAGATGGATTCTTAGAACAGCTTGTACTGGAGCCTACCAGGGAGAAGGCAATTCTGGATTTAGTGTTGTGTAATGATCCTGATCTGATAAGGGGACTAGAGGTAAAAGAGCCATTAGGAGGCAGTGATCACAACATGATAAGTTTTACTCTGCAAATGGAAAGGCAGAAGGGAAAATCGGAAGTGTCAGTATTACAGTATAGCAAAGGGGATTACAGAGGCATGAGGCAGGAGCTGGCCAAAATTGACTGGAAGGAGGCCCTAGCAGGGAAGACGGTAGAACAGCAATGGCAGGTATTCCTGGGAATAATGCAGAGGTTGCAGGATCAATTTATTCCAAAGAGGTGGAAAGACTCTAAGGGGAGTAAGAGACACCTGTGGCTGACAAGGGAAGTCAGGGACAGCATAAAAATTAAGGAGAGGAAGTATAACATGGCAAAGAAGAGTGGGAAGACAGAGGATTGGGACTCTTTTAAAGAGCAACAAAAGTTAACTAAAAAGGCAATACGGGAAGAAAAGATGAGGTACGAGGGTAAACTAGCCAATAATATAAAGGAGGATAGCAAAAGTTTTTTTAGGTACGTGAAGAGGAAAAAAATAGTCAAGGCAAATGTGGGTCCCTTGAAGACAGAAGCAGGGGAATTTATTATGGGGAACAAAGAAATGGCAGACGAGTTAAACCATTACTTTGGAACTGTCTTCACTGAGGAAGATACACACAATCTCCCAAATGTTCTAGGGGCCGGAGAACCTAGGGTGATGGAGGAACTGAAAGAAATCCACATTAGGCAGGAAATGGTTTTGGGTAGACTGATGGGACTGAAGGCTGATAAATCCCCAGGGCCTGATGGTCTGCATCCCAGGGTACTTAAGGAGGTGGCTCTAGAAATAGTGGAAGCATTGGAGATCATTTTTCAATGTTCTATAGATTCAGGATCAGTTCCTGTGGATTGGAGGATAGCAAATGTTATCCCACTTTTTAAGAAAGGAGGGAGAGAGAAAACGGGAAATTATAGACCAGTTAGTCTGACATCAGTGGTGGGGAAGATGCTGGAGTCAATTATAAAAGACGAAATTGCTGAGCATTTGGATAGCAGTAACAGGATCATTCCGAGTCAGCATGGATTTACGAAGGGGAAATCATGCTTGACAAATCTACTGGAATTTTTTGAGGATGTAACTAGGAAAATCGACAGGGGAGAGTCAGTGGATGTGGTGTACCTCGACTTTCAGAAAGCCTTCGACAAGGTCCCACATAGGAGATTAGTGGGCAAAATTAGGGCACATGGTATTGGGGGTAGGGTACTGACATGGATAGAAAATTGGTTGACAGACAGAAAGCAAAGAGTGGGGATAAATGGGTCCCTTTCGGAATGGCAGGCAGTGACCAGTGGGGTACCGCAAGGTTCGGTGCTGGGACCCCAGCTATTTACGATATACATTAATGACTTAGACGAAGGGATTAAAAGTACCATTAGCAAATTTGCAGATGATACTAAGCTGGGGGGTAGTGTGAATTGTGAGGAAGATGCAATAAGGCTGCAGGGTGACTTGGACAGGTTGTGTGAGTGGGCGGATACATGGCAGATGCAGTTTAATGTAGATAAGTGTGAGGTTATTCACTTTGGAAGTAAGAATAGAAAGGCAGATTATTATCTGAATGGTGTCAAGTTAGGAGGAGGGGGAGTTCAATGAGATCTGGGTGTCCTAGTGCATCAGTCAATGAAAGGAAGCATGCAGGTACAGCAGGCAGTGAAGAAAGCCAATGGAATGTTGGCCTTCGTAACAAGAGGAGTTGAGTATAGGAGCAAAGAGGTCCTTCTACAGTTGTACCGGGTGCTGGTGAGACCGCACCTGGAGTACTGTGTGCAGTTTTGGTCTCCAAATTTGAGGAAGGATATTCTTGCTATGGAGGGCGTGCAGCGTAGGTTCACTAGGTTAATTCCCGGAATGGCGGGACTGTCGTATGTTGAAAGGCTGGAGCGATTGGGCTTGTATACACTGGAATTTAGAAGGATGAGGGGGGGATCTTATTGAAACATATAAGATAATTAGGGGATTGGACACATTAGAGGCAGGAAACATGTTCCCAATGTTGGGGGAGTCCAGAACAAGGGGCCACAGTTTAAGAATAAGGGGTAGGCCATTTAGAACGGAGATGAGGAAGAACTTTTTCAGTCAGAGAGTGGTGAAGGTGTGGAATTCTCTGCCTCAGAAGGCAGTGGAGGCCAGTTCGTTGGATGCTTTCAAGAGAGAGCTGGATAGAGCTCTTAAGGATAGCGGAGTGAGGGGTATGGGGAGAAGGCAGGAACGGGGTACTGATTGAGAGTGATCAGCCATGATCGCATTGAATGGCGGTGCTGGCTCGAAGGGCTGAATGGCCTACTCCTGCACCTATTGTCTATTGTCTATTGTCCATCATGGTCTGGTTTGGCTCAGCCACCAAGCATGACATCCGGAGGCTGCAACGGATCGTTCGCACAGCTGAGAAGGTTGCTGGCTGCAACCTTCCCCCCATTGACGAACTGTACACTGCAAGGGGCAGGAAGCGAGTGGGCAAGATCATCTCTGGCCCCTCTCACCCTGGCCACAAACTCTTCGAAGCACTTCCCTCTGGAAGGCAACTCCAGACTGTCAAAGCAGCCACAGCCAGACATAAAAACAGCTTTTTTTCCACGAGTGATAGTTCTACTCAATAACCAAAGTCTGTAGTCTCTTTTTTGCTCTGGTTTATTTTCACCCACATGTTTAGACCGTAATGGTATATCCTTATTGTTTTGATGTGTTTATGCTTTATTCTTAATTGTTAACTGTATGTTTGTGTTGTCATTTGTGAGCGGAGCACCAAGGCACATTCCTTGTATCTGCATACTTGGCCAATAAACTTATTCATTCATTGATTCATTCATTCATTCATTCGTTCATAACATAGAAACATAGAAAATAGGTACAGGAGGAGGCCATTAGGGCCTTTGAGCCAGCACCACCATTCATTGTGATCATGGCTGATCATCTACAATCAGCAACTTGTGCCTGTCTTCTCCCCATATCCCTTGATTCCACTAGCCCCTAGAGCTCCATCGAACTCTCTCTTAAATTCATCCAGTGAAGTGGCCTCCATTGCCTTCAGTGGCAGAGAATTCCACAATCCATAACTCTCTGGGTGAAAAAGTTTATTCTCACCTCAGTTTGAAATGGCTTTCCCTTTATTCTTAGACTGTGGCCCCTGGTTCTGGACTCCCCCAACATTGGGAACATTTTTCCTGCATTTAGCTTGTCCAGTTCTTTTATAATTTTATATGTCTCTATAAGATCCCCTCTCATCCTTTTTTGTGCACAATCTGCAGGCATTGCCACTTTTTTCATTTCACTGCACATCGTGTATGTGTATGTGACAAATAAACTTGACTTGACTCCAGTGAATACAAGCCTTGTCTTTCCAATCTTTCCTCATATGACAGTCCCGCCAACCCAGGGATTAACCTTGTGAATCGACGCTGCATTGCCTCAATAGCAAGGATGTCCTTCCTCAAATTAGGAGACCAAAACTGCACACAATACTCTAGATGTGGTCTCAGCAGGGCCCTACACAACTGCAGAAGGACCTCTTTACTCCTATACTCAAATCCTCTCGTTATGAAGACCCACATAAGGCCTTCATGTTATGAAGGCCGTTATAAAGCTCTTCTCGTTATGAAGGTTGTTATATAGCTCTTCTTGTTAGGAAGGTCGTTATAAAGCTCTTGGGTAAGGAGTTCCAGGATTTGGGCTCTGCAATAATGAAAGAGGGACATTTATTTCTGTATTGACTGCATATAATTTTAAAAGGAACCTGCAAGTCATAATGTTTCCCTGCTGCCCTTGTCCTGTTTGGGATCATGGGATTCGAAGGTATCTTCAGAGTAAAGTAATAACTGCAGTTCATTCTGTAGATGGTGCACTGTGTAGCAGTGGGGGACTTATGGTGGCAGAAATGAATATTTGGGTTATTGGAAGTGGTGCTACTCAACATGGTTGCACTTTCCTGGATAGGGTTGAGCTGCTCGAGCATTGTTGGAGCAGTATTCATTAGGCGAATGGTGGACTTTGACTCGTGCCTCACAATTGATGGAAAAGCTAATGGTCAGGAGATGAATCACTAACTGCAAGATATTTAGCCTCGAATGTGCTCTAATGCCTACAGTGTTTATTTGGCTGATCTGTTTGAACTTCTGGACTATGATGACTCCGAGAATAGCCAAAAGTAGGGGTCTCTATAATGGTCAGGTTTTTGTACGTCAAGGGAATGTAGTTAGACTCATTTGTTGATAGTTATTCTCCAGAATGTGCGTGGCAGAAATATTACTTGATACTTATCAGCCCCTGTCTGAATGCATTCAAATATGTTTCACTTGATGAAGAGCTGCTAACAGAATTGAACATTTTGTAATCATTTGTGAATCTTATGATGGAAGGAATGGCATGATGTTGTAGTTGCAGATGGTTGTGCCCAGGACATGACTGCATTAATGTTTTTGGGAATTGACAATTCATCTCCAATTGTTGTTTAAAAGTGTTTTTATTAAAGAGAAGTAAAATCATTAAATAGATATATTTAAAATTAAAGTAAATACTGCATTCACTCACATAATCATGTAAAGTACTGCAGAACTGATATGTTGTCTAGCAAGTGGAATTTCAGATGTATTAAAATCAAACTAAGATCATTGTTTTAATCATTGCACATGTTTCATTGTAGCTTTGTTTACGGATGTCAGACAATGGTAAATTTGAATAATGACTTTCACAGGGATGTTGTACAGTATGATAGAACTGCAGAGTCCAATCTAGGTAGCTGTTTTTGTCTTTTTATTCTAATCATTAAAGAAATGTTCGCTGTTTTCTGATTAGAATTGGATTGCCAGAAAGCACGTTTCTCTTTTAGCTTTCCAGTCTAATTTTGGTTTCAACATTTAATCCACTCACAATTATAGTCATGTCATATATTTTTATTAATATAGTTTTGCACTAATAAGCTGAAGATTTTTTTTTTAAATCTGTCCAATGTTATGCCATTTAAGTTAATTAAAACAATGAGTTCATTGACTTTGTCTTCTTTATAGATGGATCAGCTTCTTGGCAATTTAATTGAGATGTGGGTTGAGCGAATGGATAACATTACACAACCAGAGAGACGAAAGCTTTCTGCATTGGCATTACTTTCACTCTTGCCATCAGAAAACAGGCAAGTCAATCTTCCTTATGCTACAATACAAACCAATCCATAGAGTCTTCAGTGTCCTGATTATAGTTGGTACTTACTTGACATGTCAGTTGAAAGTGCCTAAATCTTCAGCTGGTTCGGTGATTGTTATTGGGTGATTCACAGTGGACGCTGGTTTAAGAGATCTGCTATTGATTTAAAGTGTGTTGTGACTTTACAATATTGTTTTTGTGTATTGTTTTAAGTGTTCCATTAAAAAAAATATATATTTTTTAAAAGATCATTCACGAAAGATATCATTGTTTTGAAATAGTGTGAATTGAATTTTATGGCAATTGGAACATTTTATCGGGAATGAGTCAGCTTTCACTTGTTAAGGCGAGGTGCAAGAATGGTTTAAGTTCAATTAGTAATTCTCTAATGATGAGATAAGATGGCATGTTTAAGCATTTAAATGGCTTGCTTGTTACATGTTTCCTCAAGCAAAAGGAAGAGATGTGTGCAAATGAACATTGACTCCAAAAATAATGGGTCTGGTGAAATAGTCAGGGAAAACTGCCACGGTAATAGCCTGATTCAGAAAAGGAAGATGGGCAACTATAGGTCTGTTAGCCTTGTGCAGATAGATGCCAGCCTAAATTCTGCAGGCTGTATCTTGCGAGAAAAATATGAGTCAGTTATTGTTAGGTGGTAACATTTGGAAAATCATAACCTAATCATATAGCATCAGCATGGCTTCCTGAAGGGAAATTGCATGTGTGAAATTTGTTTGGGTTTTTAGTAGAAGCCACGGACAGAAAAGATAAAGGGAAACCAGGAGATGTATTTGGACTTTCAAAAAGTATTCATCAAGATGCCGCAGAAAACATCAACTCACAAGACCCCTTGATGTTAGAAGCAATGATTTAGCATGAATTGAGGATAATCAGATGGGCCAAAAGTAATGAGTAGGGATAAGGATGTCATTTTCAGATTGGCATCCCGTGACTAGTAGGGTATTGCATGGATCAGTGCAAGAACTGCAACTGTTTCCAATCTATTTTGATTACTTGGTGGAAGGAAGCAAAGATACACCAGTCACATTTCTGGCCAACCCAGAAATAATTAAAAAGACAAATTGCAAGGAAGATTACAACAGATTATGGAAGTTTGATAGATTATGCGAAGGGGCAAAATGTTATGGATGCAGTGTAACATGAGGAAATATGAGGTTCTTTATTTTGGAAGGAGAAAATCAAAAGAATATGTTATTTAAATGGAGAAAATTGCACACTGATTTTGGTGGGGGACTTGTTGCATGAAAGATCTACAAGTCTGCTGGCTTTCTGCAACAGGGAAGGCTAATGCAACATTAGTCCTTACTTTACATGGGGTGAAATATAAAACCAAGGAAGGTTTACTGTACTGTACAGCACACTAGTGGGGACTCAATGGAATTGGAAGAACAGAGGCTATCTCATTGAAACATAAAAGATTCTTTGGAAGTTAGAAAGGATAAATGTTTCTTCTCAAGGGCGAATCCAGCACCAAAGGGTATGGCCTCAAATAATGGGGTGCCCATATAAGACTGGGATGAAGAAAAATGTTTTCGCTCAGAGCATAATGAGTCTTTTGAACCGGCCATTGAGAGCTTTGGGGGCTGAGATAGATTTAAAAGCAGTAAATGAATCTATGATTGTGGGGAAAAAGGCAGGAAAGTGGGCAGAACTGTCAAGACAGCTAAGAATGTATTGAATGAAGCTCAAGGGGCTGAATAGCCTACTCCAGCTCTTAGTGGTCTGCACTGGAGTTTTCTTTAATTTGTATTTGGTTTCGAAATTCTTCAAGAATCAAGTCATGATTTGAATGAAAGGCAATAATATCGAGATTATCTCGTAGCTATCTGCTGACTTAAAAGAAATCGGCCTCTCAGATTGAGTGGCCTTTGTGATGTGGATTTTTCTGTTCTGTGATTTGAAATTTAACTGAGCTGAATTGTGGTCTGAGCCATCCAATCACAATAATGGTATCAAGCAGTCTGAATAGTGAAATGAGAAGTGAAAAATATTTTACAGGAAAAAAGAATCTGAGAATTACAGACAAGGTTTAAACAAAAGCTGATTTTTTTTGTGGTATTCGAATGTCTTTAAATGCCATGAATTTTGCTAGGGATACATCTTTTATCGCCAGGTCCTGTGTATTACACGCTAGTAATGATGTCAATCATTCAAAGAGAAAATGAACAGAGAATCAAATATCATCAGTCACATATCACTTATGGATAATTTGTAGCCACTCAAAGCAGTAATCTCAATTCATCTGAGCACACTGATCTTTCAAACCTCTGCATTGTGATACCTATCTATTTAGTAAAGGGAACAGGACTTGGAACAATATTATTTGTCTATGCAATTTACAGGCATTACAATTAGCGGAACTATTTCTAACAGCTGTTTGCATAGAGAATATAGTGATTACAAAATGATATACTGTAGAATATATGGCATTGCATGATAAACTTAAATGTTTCTTTGTTTATCTTCTGTAAGAAAATATACATGAATAATCTAATTTTACTGCCTTGTCACCACAGCTGACTTCATATTTCATCGCCTACTTGAAATGGAGTAGGCTAATCTTTTTGCAGATTTATGCACTGTAAATCTCATGATAAAGCCAACAATTATTTGCAATCCCAAACACCCCTCAAGATGGTAGTAGTGAGCTGCTTTCTTAAATTGTTACATTCCGGCGAAGGAATTCTTACAATGCTGTTGAGTAGGAAGTTAGAGAAAGAAAGAATCCAGATTTTAGTGGAATTTTTAATTCATCCACAACTTTTGTTGATGAGGTATTTATCAAGAATGCTTCAGTTACTTCTCAGCGGTTGCAGCGTTCTGATTGCTAAGTGGCAGCACAATCAGGTCAAGTAGGCAGGTAGCTCTTTTGTCATAATCTTAAAATTCTCCACACTTCCTGAAAAGGCAGTAGTGTTTTGACTCCAGGCATCTTTCTCAACATTTGAACCATTTGGATTTCTCTGTCCCACTTAATAGTTATTTTGGCTGTCATTCTTGTTCTTAGCTATGTGTTCATCTTGCTTATTTACCGAATGCTTAGAGATCTCAGACTTTTCTAAAAGCACAGCAATTGTTGATGGCCTTCACCGTATCTTAGAAACATAGAAACATGGAAAATAGGTGCAGGAGGAGGCTATTTGGCCCTTTGAGCCAGCACCGCCATTCATTGTGATCATGGCTGGTCATCTACAAGCAGTAACCTGTGCCTGCCTTCTCCCCATATCTCTTGATTCCACTAGTCCCTAGAACTCTATCTAACTCTCTTTTAAATTCATGCAGTGAATTGGCTTCCACTGCCTTCTGTGGCAGAGAATTCCACAAATTCACAACTCTGGGTGAAAAAGTTTCTTCTCACCTCAGTTTTAAATGGCCTCCCCTTTTTTCTTAGACTGTGTCCCCTGGTTCTGCATTCCCCCAACATTGGGAAAAAAATTCCTGCATCTAGCTTGTCTAGTCATATCATCATATCATATATATACAGCCGGAAACAGGCCTTTTCGGCCCTCCAAGTCCGTGCCGCCCAGCGATCCCCGTACATTAACACTATCCTACACAATTTTAGGGACAATTTTTACATTTACCCAGCCAATTAACCTACATACCTGTACGTCTTTGGAGTGTGGGAGGAAACCGAAGATCTCGGAGAAAACCCACGCAGGTCACGGGGAGAACGTACAAACTCCTTACAGTACAGCACCCGTAGTCAGGATCGAACCTGAGTCTCCGGCGCTGCATTCGCTGTAAAGCAGCAACTCTACCGCTGCGCTACGCAGTCCTTTTATAATTTTATACATCTCTATAAGATCCCCTCTCATCCTTCTAAACTCCAGTGAATACAAGCCTAGTTTTTCCAATCTTTCCTCATATGACAGTCCCTTCATCCCAGGGATTAACCTTGTAACCTACGCTGCACTACCTCAATAGCAAGGACGTCCTTCCTCAAATTAGGAGACCAAAACTGTACACAATACTCCAGATGTGGTCTCACCAGGGCCCTATACAAGGACTCCTTTACTCCTGTACTCAAATCCTCTCGTTATGAAGGCCAACATGCCATTAGCTTTCTTCACTGCCTGCCGTACGTGCACGCTTACTTTCAGCGAATGGTGTACAAGGACACTAAGATCTCGTTGCACTTCCCCTTTACCTAATCTGATACCATTGAGATAATAATCTGCCTCCTTATTTTTGCCGCCAAAGTGGATAACCATACATTTATCTACATTATACTGCATCTGCCACGCATCTGCCCACTCACTCAACCTGTCCAAGTCACCCTGCAATCTCCTAACATCCTGTTCGCAGTTCACACTGCCACCCAGCTTTGTGTCATCCGCAAACTTGCTAGTGTTACTTTGAATTCCATCATCCAGATCATTAATACTTACTGTAAATAGTTGCGGCCCCAGCACCGAGCCTTGCGGCACTCCACTCTCCAATGCCTGCCATTCTGAAAAGGACCGGTTTATTCCTACTCTTTGCTTCCTGTCTGACAAGCAATTCTCTATCCATGTCAATACCCTATCTCCAAAACCATGTGCTCTAATTTTGCTCACCAACCTCCCGTGTGGTAACTTATTAGAGGCTTTCTGAAAGTCTAGATATACTACATCCACTGGCTCTCCCTCATCCATTTTACTTGTCACATCCTCAAAAAATTCCAGAAGATTAGTCAAGCAGGATTTCCCCTTCATAAATCCATGCTGACTTGGACCAATCCTATTACCGCTATCCAAATGCGCCATTATTACCTCTTTAATAATTTACTCCAGCATCTTCCCCACCACCAATGGCAGGCTAACTGGTCTATAATTCCCCGTTTTCTCTCTCGCTCCTTTCTTGAAAAGTGGGATAACATTAGCTATCCTCCAATCCTCAGGAACTGATCCAGAATCTATTGAACATTGGAAAATGATCACCAATGCGTCCACGATTTCTTGAGGCACCTCCTTGAGTACCCTGGTATGCAGACCATCAGGCCCTGGGGATTTATCAGCCTTCAGTCCCATCAGTCTACCCAATACTATTTCTCACCTAATGCAAATTTCTTTCAGTTTGTCTGTCTCCCTTGATCCTCTGTCCTCTAGTACATCTGGGAGATTGTTTGTGTCCTCCTTAGTGAAGACAGATCCGAAGTACCTGTTCAACTCTTCCGCCATTTCCTTGTTACCCATAATAATTTCACCCGTTTCTACCTTCAAGGGACCCACATTTGTCTTTCCTAATCTTTTTCTCTTTACATACCTAAAGAAGCTTTTACTGTCCTTCTTTATATTCTTGGCCAGCTTCGCTTCGTACCTCATCTTTTCAGCCCGTTTTGCCCTTTTTGCTACCTTCTGTTGTCCTTTGAAAGTTGCCCACTCCTCTGACTCCCCGCTACTCTTTGCTATCTTGTGCATCTTTTCTTGTAGTTTTATTCCATCTCTAACTTCCCTTGTCAGCCACGGTTGCCACTTACTCCTGTTGGAATCTGTCTTCCTCTTTGGAATGAAATGATCCTGCATCTTCTGGATTATGCCCAGAAATTCCTGCCATTGCTGTTCCACCATCATTCCTGCTAGGATCCCTTTCCATTCGACCTTGGCCAGCTCCTCTCTCATGCCTTTATAGTCCCCTTTGTTCAACTGCAACACTGACATTCCTGGTTTAACCTTCTCCCTCTCAAATTGCAGATTAAAACTAATCATATTATGGTCACTACGTGCAAGCAGTTCCTTTACCTTGAGTTCCCTTATTAAATCTGGTTCATTGGGCAACACTAAATCCAGAATTGCCTTCTCTCCGGTAGGCTCCAGTACAAAATGCTCTTCGAATCCATCTCAGAGGCACTCTACAAACTCCCTTTCTTGGGGTCCATAACCAACCTGATTTTCCCAGTCTACCTGCATATTGAAATCCCCCATAACTACAGTGGCATTATCTTTGTTACATGCCAATTTTTACTCCTGCTGCAACTTACACCCTATATCCAGGCTACTGTTTGGGGGTCTGTAGATAACTCCCATTAGTGTCTTCTTACCTTTACAATTCCTCAACTCTATCCACAGTAACTCTATATTGTCAGTCCCAATGTCACCCCTCGCAAGGGACTGAATTCCATCCCTCACCAACAGAGCGACCCCACCTCCTCTGCCCACCTGCCTGTTCTTTCTATAGGACGTATCACCCTGAATATTCAGTTCCCAGTCCTGATCCTCCTGCAGCCACAACTCCTAACCAGTGTATCATAAATGATGGGAAGAGTCTTGAGAGTCATTGGTTGAGATACTTGCTACATATACTATCGGGAGAAGAACGAGGAGGAGATAAGACTTTGCCTTCCATCACAGTGAGGGTATGCCTAGAGCAATCACTGTGATGGCTGTTTTGTGTAAAAAATTGTATCTGTGTGTCTTGTGTTCTTTAATGTCTACTGCTGGACCCTGACGTGAGAGGACGCTGGCGTTGATTATTCGCCGCTTTTCCGTCAGGATAGTTTGTCTGTTTGTCTGTTTGTTTCTATGTTAATTGTATTTGTAAAGCGCTTTGTGCATGTGTTAAGGCGCTATATAAAATAAATATATTATTATTATTATTATATACCAGACTCAGTAAACAAACCATTTTGCTACGTGGTCAATTGGAGGGTCATTGCTGACACTTAGGAATTGACATAGAGGGACTAGTAAAAAATAAACAGTGCTGGAGGAACTCAGTGGGGCAGGCAGAATCTGCAGAGGGAATGGACAAGACAATGTTTCGGGTTGGAACCCTTCTGCTTGTTGAGGTTGGAAAAGATGCATGTGAACTTCTGTCTCACCTGGAAGGACTGGTGGGATCACTGGATGAAGGTGAGAGAGATGTAGGGGCAAGTGTTTATATCTCCTGCAGTTGCAGGGGAAAGAGTCTAGCCCAGAAGAAATTGCTCATTATATTTAAGCCTTGGATCTTGAAGCTTTCAGCCATTTCCACTTCGGCAGTATTGATTGGGGCATGTACCCCACTTGCTACCTGAAGTTAATGACTAGTTCCTTCATCTTGCATGTCATTGAGAAAGCGGTTGTTGTCTGGACACCATATACCAAAGCTTTCTATCTGCATCCTGTACTTCGTCTCATCATTTTTTGAAATGCCGACACATGACGGTTGTGTCATCTGCAAACTTGTAAATGGAGTTAGAGCAGAATTTGGCCACACAGTCATGAGTGTGTAAGGAGTATAATAAGGAGCTGGGAACCAGTTTGGGGAATTATCGTGGGAGATGTTTTTTTCACCTATCCTTACTGATTGTGGTCGAGGGGTCAGGATGTTGGGGAGCCATTTGTAAAGGGGTTGCTAACTCCTAAGGAGTTTGGGGATGAGTTTGGTTGGTGTATGATGTTGAAGTCGGAGCTATAAACAAGAAACAGGAATCTGACACATGATTACTTGTTATCCCAATGTTCCAAGGATGAATGAAGAGTCATGGATATGCCATCTGCTGTGAACCTGTCATGACAGTAGGCAAATTTTGCTGTATCAAAGCTGGAATTAATATTTGCCACCATCAGTCTCTCAAAGCTTCATGATGTTAGATGTCAGAACTGGAAGATGATCATTAAGCCAGTCTGCTTTGCTTTTCCTTTGCACCCGAATAATAGTCGTCATCTTAACCAGGTGGAAATATCAGGGTGGAGTAGGGAAGATTAAAAATGTTCACACATTCTGGTTACAACATTTCAGAAATTCTTAGAAAACCTGGGATTCACCTTATTGCTAGGACCTGTTTGAGTTGTGCAGAGAAGATGTGAGATAGAGATCTTCAAAATAATGAGTCTAGAAAGAGTAGTTGGAAACTAGTCATCACTGAGAGAGTTGAGAACACACAGAGTGAGCATTAAAAAGAAATAAATGTGACATGATGAAGTTGTTTTTTCATGCAGAAGTGAATGGTATCTGAAATTCATTATCCTAAAGGATGGTGGAGACAGCTTCCATTGTGGCTTTCAGAAATGAATTGGATCAATACTTGAAAACAAAAATAAACTGCCGAGCTTTGAATGCAGAGCAAGGAAAGTAAGAGGAAACACGACGAGCTGCACTCCGCTTGCAGAGCTAGAAAGTGCTCAAATCGACAAAACATCTCGTGCTTTTACCATTCTATGAATTTGTAACTTGATTAAGGTAATGTGGTACAAGGTCATACCTTATAAAGAACCTAGCCACACCCACAGAAAGGGAGCCAAAGAGCTGAATTTATAGACGTCTCAATTCCCTCAGGCTCATATCCCTCTAAACTATTCCTATCCATGTGTGTGTCCAGGTATCTTTTAAATTGTTCACTCTTCAACTGCTTCCTCTGGCGGCTCCTTCCATATACGCACCAACTTCTACGTGAAAATGTTGCCCCTCGGGTCTCTTTTAAATCTTTCCTGTTTCACCTTAAACATATGCCCTCGAGTTTTTGACTCGCGTATCCCAGCAAAAGACTGTGAATGTTCTCCTTATCTGTGCCCCTCATGATTTTATGTACCTCTGATATACATTGAATCTCCCTTCAATCTCCTATGCTCCAGGGAAAAGAGTCCTAACTAATCCCCTTATAACTCAAACATTCCAGTCCAACTCAAGCAATAAAATATGAATGTTAGATGCAATAGCCACAGTACACGATAACAGTAAAGATAGTGTTGTGAATTCTGTCTAGTTTAACATTTCATTTGTCACATTGGTACATTTGTTAGAAATTACAACTTGGTCGGTTTCTTGAACCTTCCATTGTAGTTGACATTTCCCAATGTTCTAAGTCACTTGCAGTCAGATCTCTTGCTCTCACTTTCCATATGCCAATTGTTCTATTTTTCGATCTCCGTTTCCTCCTTCTCTTTCTGACAAAATACTGTGAGAAGCCTTAGGAAGGATATGCAAGTTATTCAGTCCTTGTTTACTGCAAACTTCCAATAGTCATTGATCACCTTAATTGATTAAAATCAGATTAGACAGAAGCATATTCAAAATATATTTAGATTGATTTAGTTAGTTTGGCCTTTCAGTGATTTTGTTAACCTTTCATGCTTGATTTATTGTTTTTGCTTTTAGATTCCTTGCTGGATATTGTAATTCTGCGCCTGTGCTTGATTCATTTATTCTCTATATAATTAAGAATTGAAGTTTAATGAAAACAGATTTCTATAAGACAATAGGTTTTCAAGAAAGTTATCGGGTAATGAAGATGTGGGAAGGAAGTTTGAATGATACTGAACATCACGTCTGGCAGCATGTTCCAGGCACCCATCACCCTCTGTGTAAAAAAAGATCTGGCCCTGCACATCCCCTTTAAACTTTGCCCATCTCATTTTAATATTATCTCCTCTCGTCTTTGGCATTTCAACCCTGGAAAAAAAGTTCAGACTGTCTACCCTATTCATGCCTCAGATAAGTTTATATGCTTCTATCAGGTGTGCCCCCCCCCCCCCCCCCTTGACTTTCAGCAGATTTTCTATATTTGTGTATGTTCAAGAGGGAATGGATTAGTCAGCAATATTAAGCTTCATGTTTTTGCTTGATTTATTTTTGTCTAGATTAGTAAGGGTGTCAGGAGAGCCATGGTTGAATGGCAGAGTAGACTTGATGGGCAGAATGGCCTAATTCTGCTCCTAGAACTTATGAAACCTTGCAGCTATGGGCTCTTTTGCCTTTGAAAATTTGTGAAGGGACAAATATTCACAAAATTCAGAATAAGTTGATAGGTTGATAAGATTACTCTAATGGCATGTTCAAGCCATAACATAATTGGCTCTAATATTGAGCAGCAAACATTTGTGGAGATAATATTTGATGCTGTTTAGCACTCTGCTCTATAATGCATCCCAAATGTCATGGAAGCTTTCAGTGACAGATACTTTTAACTAAATGGCATTCATATGCTGTAAATTATTTGCAAAGCTTGCCTATTGTATGTAGAATTCCCATTCTAAATGGATGTCAAGATAAATGGAACAGGTTTATGGAATCTGGTGTTAGGGGTAACAGAAAATGCATAAAATAGTTATCTAATATGATTTTGAGTTTTCTCACTATGTTCAGAAAAATTAGCCATCTTCCCTCCATATCTCCAAAATGTAAGCACATCAAATGTATGTATCACAAAACTAAAAAAACTGGTCAACCTCAAACTTGCCATGAATCTCACAAATTTGACATTTGGAATCAGTGAACATTTAATCTCATTGGTGCAAGAACACAAATAAATGTTTAACTTTAGTTTGTTGCTGGGTTAGATTTAAGGTGCTAGGATCCAGAAGATCATGCTAAACACTAATGATTGTCAGTATTTTCATTAGTCTGTGTATTCTGAAACCTACCTGGCAAAAGGCTACTCCAGCTGAACGTCGGCACCTGGTGGTGGAGGAGGTGCGCCGCCAAGAAGAAGCAGCCAGGTGTGCCAAAGCTATAATCTCAAGCCAAGCAAGGCCGCTGGATGAGGTGGGATAGCATTGAGAGGAGGAAGATCACATGGAGTGAGCTGTGGAACATGGAGTCAAGTATGTTGAGCTTTATTATCAGAGCCACATATGATGTCCTTCCCTCTCCCATAAACTTAAATCTTTGGCTGGGAGAGGATCCAGCCTGCCCCCTGTGTGCAGTTCCAGCAAACCTCAAGCACATCCTGGTCGGTTGTAAGACCAGCCTAACACAAGGCAGATACACCTGGCGACACAACCAGGTGCTGAGGTGTTTGGCAGCTGCACTCGAGTGCAAGAGAGTTACCACCAACGCCATGCCTATCAATGCCCAGCTAACATTCCCGCAAATCCAATCGTTCATCCGGGAAGGAGAGAAACGGAAGACGACCACCTCGCCTCTCAACTCATGCCCACTGAGCACAGCCAGAGACTGAGAAATGCGGGTTGACCTAGGCCAGAGGCTTTCCTTCCCAGTTGAAATCGCAGTTACCAACCTGCGACCAGACCTCGTCCTCTGGTCCAACTCCTGTCGGCGTGTTTTCATCATTGAGCTGACGGTGCCCTGGGAGGAGGCTGTGGACGAAGCATTTGAAAGGAAAAGGCTGAGATATTCCAACCTTGCAGTAGAGGCAGAGGAGCGAGGTTGGAGTGTAAGAGTGCGTCCAGTGGAGGTGGGGTGCAGGGGCTTTGTAGCCAGTTCCACTGCAAGGCTCCTGAGGGAAGTTGGAGTCAGAGGGCAGGCCCAAAGGAGGGCAATCAAAGAACTTGCAAATGCCGCCGAACGGAGCAGTCACTGGCTGTGGCTGAAAAGAAAAGATACTGTCTGGGCTGCCACGTGACCATCTTGAGGCTAACCATAAGACACACACCCAGGTCTGATCACCCTGCGGTGGGCCTGCCTCGACTGAGGGTGTCTTGTGATAAAAGGCCGAAACACCCCGTGACGTTGAGGTACACACTAAAGATGTGTTGGAATGGTAGCAACATTACCTAGTGGTCACCCCCAAGAACAACACCAGTCAATTGTAGTGCAAACCTTAGGGATTGTAACATCTAGTCCTACTAATCAATCTGAAGCAACTCCTAATCATACCAAAATCCATGAAAATGTTTTTGAATAATGCATAATTAAATGTAGTTGAGGAACATAAACAATGGACAAAATATGGATTAAAATTTTATTCTATTTAAAGATATAACGCATGTACTTCCTTTTCACTCTGAAGGCTCATATTGTTTCCTGTTTTGGCTTATTAAACGCTCCAATCAAATCCTGAAATAAACTCTTGTCTTGACTAACCCTTGCAAAATTTTAATCTCAAGTTTCAATAAAATGGGTTTGGGTGTCAGGTCAAGCTTCTGAATTTGAAAGACAGGCTTTTGAGATGCTGCCAAGTGTGCTTTCATGCCAACATCATCAGTGTGTGAAGGCCAGCCAACTCAAGGGCTTTTGCAAATGACTAGTGGAGTGTCAGCTTCCGATGAGGGCAGTCTCCTGAACTCCCTTCAGAGGTTGGACAAGTTCATCAATCTTCATAGTCATGCCATGACCCCAATCAGTTGGTGAGTAATGGCAGATGCCATCTTGTTCAAAATGCCTCATTCCTGCATGTTAATCCAGGGATGCTGAGGCACTTAATGCAGTACAGAAGGAACTTGGCTCGTGGCCTTTGCATGGATGTCTCAGTGGTCACTCTCTTAATTACATAGAAACAGAAAAATAGGTGCAGGAGCCAGCACCGCCAGTCAACATGATCATGGCTGATCATCTAACATCAGTACCCCATTCCTGCTTTTTCCCCATATCTCTTGATTCCTTTAGCCCCAAGATCTAAATCTGACTCTTGAAAACACTGCCTCACTGCCTTTTGTGGCAGAGGATTCCACAGATTCACAACTCTCTGGGTGAAGAGGTTTTTCTCCAGCTCAGTCCTAAATGGCCTTCCCCTTATTCTTAAACTGTAACCCCTGGTTCTGGACTCCCCCAACATCGGAACATTTTTCCTACATCTAGCCTGTCCAATCCCTTAAGAATTGTATATTTTTCTATAAGATCCCCTCTCATCCTAAATTCCAGTGAAGACAAGCCCAGTCGACCCATTCTTTCATCATATGTCAGTCCCGACATCCCTGGAATTAACAGTGAACCTACACTGCACTACCTCAATAGCAATAATGTCCTTCCTCAAATTAGGAGTCCAAAATTACACACAATACTCCAGGTGCAGTCTTACCAGGGCCCTGTACAACTGCAGTAGGACCTCCTTGCTCCTAAACGCAAATCCTCTCGCAATGAAGGCCAACATGCCTTTAGCTTTCTTCACTGCCTGCTGTACCTGCATGCTTACTTTCAGTGACTGATACACAAGCACACCCAGGTCTCATAAGAGAATAACTGCAGATGTTTGTACAAATCGATTTATTCACAAAATGCTGGAGTAACTCAGCAGGTCAGGCAACATCTCGGGAGAGTTGCACCTTCCCTTTTCGTAATCTGACACTATTCATATAATAATCTGCCTTCTTGTTCTTGCCACCAAAGTGGATAACCTCACATTTATCCACATTATACTGCTTCTGCCATGTCATTGCTCACTCACTCAACCTATCCAAGTCGCCCTGCAGCCTCATAGCATCCTCATCGCAGCTCACACTGTCACCCAGCTTTGTGCCATCCGCAAACTTGGAGATGTCACATTTAATTCCCTCATCTAAATCGTTAATATATGTTGTAAATAACTGGGGTCCCAGCACTGAGGCTTGTGGTCATTGAGTTAGGAGGCTAAGAGTTCAACCTCCAGGAACTTAGCACAATGTTACTGGAATATTCTATATTTTGTGATGTATTGTTGCAATATTTTCCATCGGACGTTAAACTGAAATCCCTCTCACATCCTCAGAAGAATTGAAAAAGACCTTGTGGTCCTATTGAAAGAAAAATAAAGTATTTTTAATGCCTGGACAAATCTTAATACCTGAATCCAAAACATCATAATAGATTTATGGGGCAATTATATTTTTAGTTTGTGCACACTTTGTGCAAATTGCCTGATGTGTTTGGTGGTCAAACAATTCTTATTCAAAACAATAAAAATCATTGGCTTTTGATGTCTTTTTGGAGGGTTTTTAAATGTTCATTTATTTTTATAGCTCATTTCCAGAATTAAGATAAACCTTTATGGAGCTATGATCCCTTGATAGTCTTGCTATTCATTGCCAGACAATGAGAGAGCAGCAAATGACATCAATCAGTTAGCAATCTTTAGTTGCTATGCATTTTATTTAACCAGAGGGCGTGCTACTGAAACTTCAATCAGCATAAACTTCTGTCAACAGTTTCTTTCCTTGACTGTAATACAGACATAAAACTGCTTTCTCAATTTGTGACTCAGAATTATTTTTTTCTTTTTCATTTATACCAACTGATTGCATTCACAGAATGCTACAAGCATATTTTATTTAGCTCTCTTGACGTTTTAGTTAATTGACTTTCTTGTTAGATATGTGGCTAGCATTTTTGTACTGAGTAACTCAGCAGGACAGGCAGCATCTTTGGATAGAAAGAATGGGTGTTGTTTCGGGTCGAGATCCTTCTTTAGACTAAGAGTCAAGGGAGAGGGAAATGAGAGATATGGAAGGGTAAGGTGTGAAAACAAGATATCAAGGGGACGTAGTTCAAGGAAAATGTAGAATAGATCTTGTTAGCTCGCAGAAATGTGATAACAAGGCAAAGTAACATTTAATCAGTAAAACTAGTCATATCATATCATATCATATATATACAGCCGGAAACAGGCCTTTTCGGCCCTCCAAGTCCGTGCCGCCCAGCGATCCCCGTACATTAACACTATCCTACACCCACTAGGGACAATTTTTCACATTTACCCAGCCAATTAACCTACATACAGTCAGAGAAGAAGGGATGGGGGAGGGATGGAGAGAAAGGGAAAGCGTGGATTACTTGAAGTTAGAGAAGTCAATATTTGCTAGGTTGTAACCTGCCCAAGCGAAATATGGGGTGCTGTTCCTCCAATTTGCGTTGGGCCTCACTCTGACAGTGGAAGAGGCCCAGGACCGAAAGGTTAGTATGGGAATGTGAGGGAGAGTTAATTTTTAGCAACCAGGAGATCATGTAGGTCTAAGCGGACTGAGCGGAGGTGTTCAATAAAACGTTCGGCGAGCCTGTGCTTGGTCTCGCCGATATATAGGAGTGCACACCTGGAACAGCGGATACAGTAGATGAGGTTGGAGGAGATGCAAGTGAACTGCCTCACCTGAAAGGATTGTCGGGCCCCTTGGACAGAGCCGAGAGAGGAGGTACAAGGACAGGTGTTGCATCTCCTGCAGTTGCAGGAGAAAGTAACTGGGGAGGGGGTGGTTTGGGTGGGAAGGGAAGAGTTAACCAGGGAGTCGTGGGGGGAATGGTCTCTGTGGAAAAGGATGGAGATGGGAAGATGTGGCTGGTGATGGGATCCCATTGGAGATGAAAATGTTGGATGAGACAACTGATGGGGTGAGAGGTGAGTAGGGGGACTCTGTCCTTGTTGCGACTGGGGGAAGGGGGAGCAAGAACAGAGCTACGGAATACAGAGGAGACCCTTTTGAGTGCCTCGTCTATGATGGGAGAGGGGAACCCCCGTTCCCTAAAGAATGAGGACATCTCCGATGTCCTGGTATGGAACACCTCATCTTGGGTGCAGATGGGGTGTAGACGATGGAATTGGGAGGAGGGGATAGAGTCTTTGCAGGAGGCAGGGTGGGAAGAAGTGTAGTCTAGGTCGCTGTGAGAGTCAGTAGGTTTATAATAGATGTCAGTCGATAGTCTATCTCCTGTAATGGAGATGGTGAAATCAAGAAACGGTAGGGAGATGTCAGAGATGGTCCAAATGAATTTGAGTGCAGGATGGGAATTAGTCATGAAGTTAATGAAGTCCGTGATTTATGCATGGGTGCAGGAGGTGGCCCCGAGGCAGTCGTCAATGTAGTGAACATTAGTTTCCTTCACCCAGACTCTCAGTCTGAAGAAGGGTCTCGACCTGAAACACCACCCATTCCTTCTATCCAGAGATGCTGCCTGTCCCGCTGAGTTACTCTAGCATTTTGTGTCTATCTTCGGTATAAACCAGCATCTGCAGTTCCTTCCTACACTTTTGTACTGAGGTCATGCACTTTATGAATCAACGTGCATTAGGATTGGGATTCTCAGCTGACCTAAAGAATGAGGGCAATGGGTGGAAATGGTTGTAGCTACTGCTCAAACACCTGAAAGCAGAATTGCTGAAACATGCTTCAGTACAAATAGAACACATCTGCAGTCGATATGACTGGCATTATAATTACCGTTGTGTTGGTAGGCATATATTAACATGAAAATGTATCACATTGCCTATTAATTATCAAGTATTTGGTATTTGAGATGACAGTTTCAAGTTAATTTTGGAATGAATTTGTAAAAATTTAGCTATTCATTGCACAGTTTCTCTTTTCTTAATTCACATTGCTACTTCTCAACTTTAATTAACATATAATTGCTTTTATAAGTTCAGTAGTTTCAAACATTGACATTTGATACCTGTTATTTTCAAATGAAAATCACAGTGATTTAAAATCAAATGGATTAAGGTTATTGACGGACATAGGACAATTGCAGACATTTGTGTGTCACAACTGTTACTCGCCACTGATTAACCCATGTAAGCAAGTATTAACTGCTTCACGTTCCGAGCAGTTCGGGGCCAGAACTAAATATTGTACAATGATCAAAAACATCCCAACGTCAGAAACATGTTTTTCAAAACAACTAACACTTCCATGAGAAACTACTTCAGTGAAGTCCATGGGTAGGGATCATTGGTGTTCAAAAACAACAACCTTCTTCCTTTGTGCTCGAGAGGACTTCAGCCATAGATGAGGTTCCCTACGAGCTGATTGTTCCCCATGTTTTCTTGATGCCTCTCATGTTGAGAAGATGATAACCTTGATGTTCAAGAAAAGTTTAGTTTTAGTTTAGTTCAGAAAAGTGTGGTCTTGCCAGTAGTGTCTTGTCCTGAAAATAAAATGCATATAAAGTGTGTAAAACGAATACCAAGAATTTTATATTCTTTTATCATTTGATTCCCATCTAGAGCTGAACTTAACAAAGACTTCAAATTAAAATAGTTTTAAATTCAACAGTGGTTTTGCTTAATCAAAGGTTTGCTCCACTTCCATCCATTATTTAAAAAGGGGAAAGAGACAGAAAACTGGATATTACAAGCCAATTAGCTTATCATCTGTCATAGGAAAAATGTCAGCAGTTTTTACTAAAGACGTTACATTAGAGTACTTAGAAAAATTAAAAGGAATTTAATGCAATGCAATGTCAATGTGATTTTGTTGAAGGGAAAAGGATGTTACAGCAATTTATGCATCAAAAAAAAGTTTAAAGAAGAACTGGTGGACACAATATGCTCAGATTTCTAAAAGATATTTGATAAGGTGCCACCTCAAAGGTGGGAAAGTAAAGATGATAAAATATTGACATGGATGAATGATTGCCTGGTTAATAAAAAAAACACTTTTTCTGGTTGGCAGTATGCAAAAAATGATGTGATAGGATGAAAGCTAATTAATTTTTTTTCAATTTATACAAACATTTTGTTACTTAGGACTGTGCTGCCGGATGAGCAGATTTTCTGGACTATCAGATGTTATTATTGTCACAGTCCATTTCTAATGGACTTCTCAATTTTAAAAAGATGTTACACGGATATTTTAGTGAATCTGGTAGATTTAAAGACAGCGCAGAAAACAGAACCAAGTAAAGTCCAAGGAAGGGTGGCTGACATAAATAAGTGACGTTAAAACAAGCTCTGGTTCCTGGATCACAGTGCATGGCTGGGGAGTGTGGCAACCAAGGCTCCTATGAGTAATGGGGGAGTGTGGGGCCAGGACTCCTATAAGTGATTGAGGAACATGGAAACTGGGCCGCTGAGAGTAAGAGGAACATGGATGCATGCCCTGGTGAATGAAAAATACAAACAGTACTTGGCAGTATGATGCCAAACCAATATGATTACCAAATGGTCAGATTCAGTATTATTGGATGAGGAACCCAAAGGCTTAGTTGCTAAATTTGTAGTTTAGTTTAGTTTACAGATTTAGTTTACAGTATGGCAACAGGACCTTTGGTCCAAGTCCATGCTGACCATCGATCACCTTCGATCATTTAGCCCTTACTCTCAGGAATTTTGAAGAATGAAACATGCAAAGCAGAAAATGCTGGAAACACTCAATAGGTCAGACAGGACCTGTGAAAGAGTGTTAACATTTCATGTTGGAAACCTTTTTTTCAGAAGATTAAATGAACAGGCAAAGATCTGGCAAATGGAATATAATGTAGGAAAATATGAAAACTCCTCTTTGGCACAGACTTTTTTGTTGTAAAAAGCATATTATCTAAATGATCAGTGATTGCAGGTGTCGAGATGCGAATGGTTCTAGATTCCTAAAGCATGATTCACAAAAATATGAAGTATGAAACATTCAGGTATAGCATGTGATAAGGAAAGCTTACAGTATTATTGTTTAATCTGAGAGAGTTGAAAACAAAAATAGAGGTTGTGTTTCAGTTATAGAGGGCACAAGACAGAGGGTCCTTTTCAGGACCAGCAATCACAGTCCTGTCTTTCAATGTTGAAGGAATTTCAGCAGCTAAACAAGAGCTACTCAGTGACATCTGTGTCAGAAATCAGTGTCAAGCTCTGTGTTTGCGAGAGACACGTCGTGTCCCAGATGACATCCGGCCCCATATTCCTGGCATGCGATTGGTGGTTGAAAGGCCACATGAACAGTATGGAAGTGCAATTTTTGTCAAATTGGGCATCCCAGTCTGTTCTACATCTCTATTTGCTGAGAATAATAATGAAGTATTGACAGTGCATGTTGATGGAGACATTTCGATCACCTCTGTCAACAAACCACCCACTCGGGAGCTTCATATGTCTCCTGATGTGGTTGATAAGTGCAGAAACAAAATCTTCGTAGGAGACTTTAATTGCCACAGTAATCGATGGGGCTATCAAGATACAGACAAGAATGGAGAGCTGTTGGAAAACTGGATGGACTCACACAATCTCCATCTCATCCATGACCCTAAGCTTCCCTGGTCATTCAACAGTGGACGATGGAGAAGGGGATATAACCCAGACCTAATTTTCGTCAGTTCCAACCTAGCGCCCATGAGCTCCAAACTTGTTCTCGATCCCATTCCCAAATCCCAACATCGCCCAATAGGGATCCAACTTCAAGCTGTTGTCCAACCTGAGATAACACCCCTACGAAGGTGTTTCAACTTCAAAAAGGCAGACTGGCAGAGCTTTGCTACGGACCTTGACCAGTCGATTGGGGATTTGGAGTCTACACCTGAAGCATATGACCAATTCGTGTTAAGAGTATGGAAGTCATCGAGAAGACATATCCTTCGAGGCTGCCGCACGGAATATGTACCTGGCCTTTCTGCTGCCATATATGAAGCCGATCCCTTTCCTGCTGATACTATAGCCACCGGGGGAAGCTCTTACTGCAGCTATCACATCTGATCGGCGCAAGTCGTGGCAGGATCTGATTGAATCTGTGGATATGACACACAGCAGCAAGAAGGCTTGGGCCACTCTCAATCGGATTAACAAGGACCCAAAGAAGACCAAGTCACTCCATACTGACTGGCCTACTGCTAATCAAGTAGCACACCAACTCCTACTCAATGGCAAAACTGACTCACCAGTGACAAAGCAGAAACCCCAGCAGTGGTATGAAAGTAACTCTGATAACCCACAACTGTGTCAGCCTTTCACAATGAAAGAACTAGATGCTGCTATCTGCACAGCCAAAATAGGTAAAGCTGCAGGTCTGGATAACATCATGACTGAACAGATCAAGCACTTGGACCAACTGCAGAACAGTGGTTGCTGGCCATGTTTAACACCTGCATGGAGAGATGTCACATCCCAAAGATCTGTCATAGCATTGCTGAAGCCAGGCAAAGATCCTTCAGCAACAGAGCTACAGGCCAATATTAGCTACCTCAGCGTTTGAAATCACGCAGAAGTTTCCTCTCTTCTGTCCATCCCCTGGACTGCAGTGCGTCCAGAAGGCTCAAACTGTGGGAAGAGAGACTAGAGAAATCTCCGGAAGACATTCAAATGGCAATTGATCCCTCTGAGAAACTCCCACCAGGTTCCGACCAACCATGGATAACCTGGCGCAGTCTCAACAGACTGCGGACAGGCATGGGGAGGAGCAAATCGAACATGCTGAAGTGGAGATATACTGATATACTGAAGATGCGGCAGACTGCAACTGCGGACAGGGCCTCCAGACTATGGAACATCTCCTGAGCTATGACATGCTGCATGACACATGCACTGTAAAGGATCTTGCAGAGGCCAACGACGTGGCACTAAAATTTGCTCACTATTGCCAAACAGTTGTGTGATGACACGAATAAAAAAAAACTAGAGAGAGTACAGTGAAAGTATTAATTTCCTAAGGAAGGATATTAAGGCGTTGGAAACAGTTCAAAGAAGCTTTACAAGATTAATGCCCAGAATGAGTGAGTTGTCATATGCTGAGAATTTGGATAAGCTTGACGTATCCACTGCAGTTTAGAAGGGCGAGTAGGAGATTGATTGAAATGTAAAATCTTGAGGAGTTTTAACACGATAAATGTGGAGAGAATTATTCCTTTTGTAAGATAATATAGTACTAGAGATCACTACTTGGTTGGATATTATATGGAGAGATGAGCCTTTTTTTTCTCTTAGATGGTCAAATTTGGAATGTTCTTTATGTTCAATTTCGGCAACTACAAACCCTACATCTACCATTCCTCCCTATCCCCCGTTTCTACTCCCCACGTATTTTTTCCCTGTGCCTCACCTGGATTCACAACTATTTCACCCCTTCTTCATACATTCCTTTCTCTATCTTCACTATTCACAACTCTTCAATCCTTTTGTCTCACACCTTCTGTCCTTTCATCTCTGGCCTTTGTCCAACCATCTTTCTATCAAAAACCACCCTCGCCTGTATCTACCTATTACTTGCCAAGCTTTAACCGCCCCTCCTCTCTTTAGACTTTCTTTCTCTCCCTGAATCAGTCTAAAGAAGGGTCCTAACCCAAAACATTACCTATCCATGTTCTCCAGAGATACTACCTGACCTGCTGATTTACTTCAGCACTTTGTTTTGTTTTTTCTCTCTAAACTGTACTCTTCTTGAAAAGCGTCCTGAAAGCCTATCCATAGAGCTGCCTTAATTCCAGACATTTCATTGTTGCCTATCCTTTTTGTTCTGCTGAGTAATGTCTTGTTGCATTAAATGCAAGATTCTGATAATGGTGGAAGGAATATTTGGGGGAAGTAAGCATGTAAGTGAACGGTAGGGTCCCAGAGAGTTTTGTAGAGCAGTGGGATCTAGGAGCACAAGTACCTAAGATGGTGAAGAAGGTTTGGCACGTTGGTCTTCTTCAGTTAGGAAATTGAGTATAGATGTCGTGACATTATGTTACAGTTGTAAGTATAAGTATAACATAGCAAAGAAGAGCGGGAAGCCAGAGGATTGGGAATCTTTTAAAGAGCAACAGAAGATAACTAAAAAGGCAATACGGGGAGAAAAGATGAGGTACGAGGGTAAGCTAGCCAATAATATAGAGGAGGATAGTAAAAGCCTTTTTAGGTATGTGAAGAGGAAAAAATAGTCAAGGCAAATGTGGGTCCCTTGAAGACAGAAGCAGGGGAATTTATTATGGGGAACAAGGAAATGGCAGACGAGTTGAACTGGTACATTGGATCTGTCTTCACTAAGGAAGATACAATCAATCTCCCAGATGTTCTAGTGGCCAGAGATCCTAGGGTGATGGAGGAACTGAAGGAAATCCACATTAGGCAGGAAATGGTGTTGGGTAGACTGATGGGACTGAAGGCTGATAAATCCCCAGGGCCTGATGGTGTGCATCCTCAACACCTTAAAGACAAAGGAAATAATAATAGACTTCAGGAAGAATAAAACGGACATGGTACCATTAACTATCAGAGGGGACTGTGTGGAGAGGGTGGCGGATTTCCGCTTCCTGGGAATCCATATTGAGGAGGACCTGACGTGGAGCGTGAACACCTCTGCGCTGCTGAAAAAGGTCCAGCAGAGACTGCACTTCCTGAGGGTGCTCAGGAAGAATAACATCACTCAGAGACTGCTGTTGTCCTTTTATCGGTGCTACATTGAGAGCATCCTAACATACTGTGTATGCGTATGGTACACCAGCTGCACAGCGGCTCAGAGGAAAGCGCTCCAGAGGGCCATTGACAACGCCCAGAGGATTGTCGGCTGCCCTCTACTTACCTTGGAGGACTTACACAGTTCCCGCTGCATCAAAAAATCCCAGAGTATTATAAAGGACATTTCCCACCCCGGACACTCCCTGTTTGAACTGTTACCGTCAGGCAGACGGTACAGATCTACAAGGACAAGGACAAACAGACTTAAAAATAGTTTTTACCCCACTGCTATAAAGGCACTAAATGTAGCCGCCAAGGAACGCAGGGGCGATACATAATAAGAGACTGTGAAATCGACAGAAGGATGTAGGGTTGGGTGTTTATGCGTGCTATTTTCATGATATTTATTTTAGTTGTTTATCTTTTTTAAAATATTTTACCTTGTATGTATCGTTAGCTTTTAGAAATGTTTGAATGGTGCACTGACTGGCTGACATTTTACAATTTCGTTGTACATGGCTCATGTTACAATGACAATAAAGGAACTATTCTATTCTATCCCAGGGTACTTAAGGAGGTGGCTCTAGAAATTGTGGACGCATTGGTAATCATTTTCCAATGTTCTATAGATTCAGGATCAGTTCCTGTGGATTGGAGGGTAGCTAATGTTATGCCACTTTTTAAGAAAGGAGGGAAAGAGAAAATGGGAAATTATAGACCAGTTAGTCTGACATCAGTGGTGGGGAAGATGCTGGAATCAATTATAAAAGACGAAATTGCGGAGTACAGGATCGTTCCAAGTCAGCATGGATTTACGAAGGGGAAATCATGCTTGACTAATCTTCTGGAATTTTTTGAGGTGGAACACGGAAAATTGACAGGGGAGAGCCGGTGGATGTGGTGTACCTCGACTTTCAGAAAGCCTTCGATAAGATCCCACATAGGAGATTAGCGGGCAAAATTAGAGCACATGGTATTGGGGGTAGGGTAGAAAATTGGATGGAAAATTGGTTGACAGACAGAAAGTAAAGAGTGGGGATAAATGGGTCCCTTTCGGAATGGCAGGCAGTGACTAGTGGGGTACCGCAAGGCTCGGTGCTGGGACCGCAGCTATTTACAATATACATTAATGATTTGGATGAAGGGATTAAAAGTACCATTAGCAAATTTGCAGATGATACAAAGCTAGGTGGTAGTGTGAACTGTGAGGAAGATGCTATGAGGTTGCAGGGTGACTTGGACAGATTGTGTGAGTGGGCAGATGCATGGCAGATGCAGTTTAATGTGGATAGGTATGAGGTTATCCACTTTGGTGGTAAGAATAGGAAGGCAGATTATTTTCTGAATGGAAAAGGGGACGTACAACGAGATCTGGGTGTCCTAGTGCACTAGTCACTGAAAGGAAGCATGCAGGTACAGCAGGCAGTGAAGAAAGCCAATGGAATGTTGGCCTTTATAACAAGAGGAGTTGAGTATAGGAGCAAAGAGGTCCTTCTACAGTTGTACAGGGCCCTAGTGAGAGCACACCTGGAGTACTGTGTGCAGTTTTGGTCTCCAAATTTGAGGAAGGATATTCTTACTATTGAGGGCGTGCAGCGTAGGTTTATTAGATCAATTCCTGGAATGGTGGGACTGTCATATGTTGAAAGACTGGAGCGACTAGGCTTGTATACACTGGAATTTAGAAAGATGAGAGGGGATCTTATCGAAACATATAAGATTATTAAGGGGTTGGACACGTTAGAGGCAGGAAACATGTTCCCAATGTTGGTGGAGTCCAGAACCAGGGGCCACAGTTTAAGAATAAGGGGTAGGCCATTTAGAACAGAGATGAGGAAAAACTTTTTTAGTCAGAGAGCTGTGAAACTGTGGAATTCTCTGCCTCAGAAGGCAGTGGAGGCCAATTCTCTGAGTGCATTCAAGAGAGAGCTAGATAGAGCTCTTAAGGATAGCGGAGTCAGGGGATATGGGGAGAAGGCAGGAACGGGGTACTGATTGAGAATGATCAGCCATGATCACATTGAATGGTGGTGCTGGCTCGAAGGGCCGAATGGCCTACTCCTGCACCTATTGTCTATTGTCTAAATGACATTGGTGTGGCCATACTTGGAGTATTGTATTCAGTTTTTGTCACCCTGCTGGACGAAAGATGCCATTCAGCTGGAAAGAGTTCAGACAAGATTAATGAGAATAGTGCCAGGGCTCAAGGGCCTGAGCTATAAGGAGAGATTGGGCAGGCTATGACGATATTCTTTGGAGTGTAGGAGGCTGAGGAGTGACCTTGAAATAATGAGAAAAATATACAAGGTGAATGCACAGTCTTTTTGCAGGATATGGGAATGGAGAACTAGAGGGTATACATTTATGGTGGAGAGGAAAAAGATTTAATAGGAATCTGTTGGGCAACCTTTTCACACAGAGGGTGGTAGTTATATGGAACGAACAGCCAGAGGTGGTAGTTGAGGTTGGCACAATAACAACATTTAAAAGACATTTGGATATTTGGATTAAAATACGTGGATGGGAAAGTTTCAGAGGGATATGAGACTAGCTTAGAGAGGGCATCTTGGTCAGCATGGCGTACCTTGGTCAGCATGGCCCATGTGCGCAGAACGGCCTGTTTATATGCTGTGTTACTTTATGACCCTAAAGGATAAGGATGAATACAAAAAGAGTATAGAGGAAAAGTGGAAAGGATATTGGAAGACAAGGAGATGTTGGCAATAACTTGGCAACAAACATAAATAGGGAGTTGAGGAGCTGATTAGGGGTGAGATCTATCAGTGCAGAGAAGATTTACAAGGATGTTGCCAGTACTCAAGGGCTGGAGCTATATGGAGAGGTTGAGCAGGCTAGGGCTTTATTCCCTGGAATGCAAGAAGATGATATGATCTTACAGAGGTGTATACGATCATGATTGGACTAGATAGAGTAAATACACAGAGTCTTTTACCCAAGGAATTACAGATGCTAGTTGCAGTAAAATGTAGGATCAAGGAATTGCAGATGCTACTTGCAGTAAAATGTCTGAGGCAGAGTCTCGTCCCGAAACATGATCTATCCATGTTTTCCAAAGATGCTGACTGGCCCACTGAGTTACTCCAGCAGTCTGTGCATTTCTTAGTGATAACCAGCAGTTCCTTTCAGAAACACTTATTAACAATCCGCAGTATTCTGCTCTATGAGATTTGAAATGAAAACCAGCTTCATGAAGTTGATGAATTTTGTTACAGAAAGCTGCATAATTACAGGAGAAACATGTGCCTTTTGGCAATTAGCCATCAGTTTCTGCATGAAGCACATTGAATAATATAAACTTCACGAAGACATTGACAATCTAAAATACGAGCAACTTGCTGTAATTGACAAAACATGAATGTGTAGGAAAGAACTGCAGATGCTGGTTTAAATCGAAAGAAGACACAAAATGCTGGAGTAACTCAAAAGGACAGGCAGCATCTCTGGAGAGAAGGAATAGGTGACATCTCGTGTCGAGACCCTTCTTCAGACTGATGTTAGGGGCTTGTTCATGCCTTTTGGATATTTAATAGCCATTTAGAAAGCTTGTTCATGTCTTTTGGATATTTAATAGCCATTTATTTCCCTTTGGCTGTTTCAGGGATGCTTATTTATTTTTATTGTAAGCAAGTCTTTCCTTTTGTAAAGGTTGCAATCACAAAGAAAAATGCAGCTGTTTGCTTCAGTGCATCACAAACAAGAAACCTCTTCACATCAGCATTGTTTATTTAAGTTTATCTCCCATCCAGTGTAATGCAACATGAACCTTTTTTTGATGAATGGTGAGTTGCACAGAATATCAAATATCTGCTAAATCCAATCATTCATGCTACCACACCAAGAAATGCTTGTGCAGAGTAGAGCTATATTTTCACACTTTTATTAAGATGCAGCATATGAAAGGTCAGATGATTTTCGTCCATTTTGCCAATGAACTGTTGAATTCTTAAGCAGGTTAATTCCAAACATCATTGTTTTCCCTTGACTTATCAGGATCAGGGCATCACGGGTAAGGCATTTACTGCCCATCTCTGATTGACTTTAAGAAGCTGGCATCAAAGAGCTGGCTACTACTGAGTAGATGCCACCTACAGCACTGTACACTCAACCTTTCCATGCTTTGCTTATGTTATATATTAATGATTTGGACGAGGGAATTGAATGCAACATCTCCAAGTTTGCGGATGACACGAAGCTGGGGGGCAGTGTTAACTGTGAGGAGGATGCTAGGAGGCTGCAAGGTGACTTGGATAGGTTAGTTGAGTGGGCAAATGCATGGCAGATGCAGTATAATGTGGATAACTGTGAGGTTATCCACCTTGGTGGCAAGAACAGGAAAGCAGACTATTATCTGAATGGTGGCCGATTAGGAAAAGGGGAGATGCAACGAGACCTGGGTGTCGTGGTACACCAGTCATTGAAAGTAGGCATGCAGGTGCAGCAGGCAGTGAAGAAAGCGAATGGTATGTTAGCATTCATAGCAAAAGGATTTGAGTATAGGAGCAGGGAGGTTCTGCTGCAGTTGTACAGGGCATTGGTGAGACCGCACCTGGAGTATTGTGTGCAGTTTTGGTCTCCTAACCTGAGGAAAGACGTTCTTGCCTTAGAGGGAGTACAGAGAAGGTTCACCAGATTGATCCCTGGGATGGCGGGACTTTCATATGAGGAAAGACTGGATAGACTGGGCTTGTACTCGCTGGAATTTAGAAGACTGAGGGGGGATCTTATAGAAACATATAAAATTCTTAAGGGGTTGGAGAGGCTAGATGTGGGAAGATTGTTCCCGATGTTGGGGGAGTCCAGAACCAGGGGTCACAGCTTAAGGATAAGGGGGAAGTCTTTTAGGGCCGAGATGAGAAAACATTTCTTCACACAGAGAGTGGTGAGTCTGTGGAATTCTCTGCCACAGAAGGTAGTTGAGGCCAGTTCATTGGCTATATTTAAGAGGGAGATAGATGTGGCCCTTTTTGCTAAAGGGATCAGGGGGTATGGAGAGAAGGCAGGTACTGGCTACTGAGCTGGATGATCAGCCATGATCATATTGAATGGCGGTGCAGGCTCGAAGGGCCAAATGGCCTACTCCTGCACCTATTTTCTATGTTTCTATGTTTCTAAGTTATCCATTACCTTTCAAGCACATTTTCTGAAAATATCATTATAACATAGTTGAAATGCCCCAAAACATTAATGTTTCTAAATCTGAAAATCTTTAGGATTGAAACAGTGCTTGCTTGGTTCAATATCTTTTGATTTTTATTTTGACAGAGACAATTAATGTAACAGAAAAAAAAGCTATTGAATAGCTCGGAAGTGTTTCCCTTTTTTTGTCCTTTCTCAAATTTTCAAGTTACTGTTCATTTTCAGACAGCATTTAGCAATTAACTAAAATCAAGCCTTCCACAGTTTTGACTTTCAGAACACCAGATGCAGTTGAAATAGCCTTGACAAAAGTAATCTATAATCTATAATGAACAATCAGGTTCACCAGATTGATTCCTGGGATGGCAGGACTTTCATATGAAGAAAGACTGGATAGACTCGGCTTGTACTCGCTGGAATTTAGAAGATTGAGGGGGGATCTTACAACAAAAAAACTTCATTGTACCTCGGTACACCTGACAATAAACTAAATTAAAATAAAGATGGACAGATGATATTTTGGATCGGGGCCATTCTTCAGACTGATGGAATGAGGGGGAACTGGAAAGGGTAGTTTCACTGCAAGTCAAGTTCATAGAGCCATACAGTATGGAAACAGCCCCTTTGGCCAAAGTTGTCTAAGCTGACCAAGATGCCCCATCTAAGCTAGTTCCATTTGCCTGCCTTTGGTCCTTATCCCTCTAAAGCTCTCCTATCCATGTATCTGTTGAAATGTGTTTTAAATGTTGTTACTATACCTGCCTCAACTGCTTCCACTGGCAGTTCATTTTATATACTCATCAACCTCTTTGTGAAAAAGTTGCCCCTCATGTTCCTATCATGTCTTTCCCCTATAGTTCTTGATTCCCGTACCCTGAGAAAAGGACCCTATCTAAGTCCATCATGATTTTATATACCTCTATAAGATCCCACCTCGGCCTCCTGTACTCCAAGGAATAAAGTCCTAGCTTGCCCAACCACTCCCTACAGTTCAGGCCCTGGCAACATCTTCATAAATCTCTGCACACTTTCCAGCTTAATGGCTGCTCTCCTGTAACAAGATAGGCAAAACTGAACACAATGCTCCAAGTGTGACCATATCGATATTTTGTACAACTGCAACATAACTTTAGACTTTTGACTTTTAGACTTACAGTGTGGAAACAGGCCCTCGGCCCTCCGAGTCTGCACCAACCAGTGATGTCACTGTACACTGGTACTATCCTACACACGGGACAATTTACTATTTTTACCGAAGCCAATTGACCTACAATCCTGTACGTCTTTCGAGTGTGGGAGGAAACCCGAGTACCTGGAGAAAACCCATGCGGTCAGAGGGAGAATGTACAAACTCCACACAGACAGCATCTGGGTCTCTGGCACTGTAAAGCAGCAATTCTATCGCTGCACCATTGTGCCGCCCCTACTGTAATGTCCTAAGATCTATTCTCAATTCCCTGACTGATGAAGGCCACAGTGCCAAAACCCTTCTTCACCATCCTAAACATCTGCTGTGCCACCTTCGGGGAACTGGTAAACTCTAAACTCCAGTGCAAACCCCTACCTGTCCAACCTTTCCTCAGAAAATAACTTGCCTATTGTGGCTGCCAAAGTACAATACAATACAATACAATATATCTTTATTGTCATTGTACCCAGGGGTACAACGAGATTGGGAATGCGCCTCCCATACGATGCAATAATTTAAGTAATTTAGACAACAGCAACCCAACGAAACAATTGTAACAGTTTTAGACAGGGTAAAGTGCAAGTTGATCTATGCGTTGTGACCATCCGGCTCAGCAGGACCGGTTCATAGCAGCTATGGCCCTGGGGATGAAGCTGTTCCTGAGTCTGGAGGTGCGGGTGTAGAAGGCCTTGTATCGTCTGCCCGATGGAAGGAGTTCGAACAGACTGTTGCAGGGGTGTGAAGAATCTCTGTGGATGTTGGTGGCTTTTCTGAGGCATTGTGTGTTGTAGATGCCCTCCAAGTCTGGTAGCTGTGTTCCGATGGCCCTCTGAGCTCTATGGACTACCCGCTGTAGAGCTTTCCTTTCTGCCTCCGTGCAGCTGAGGTACCACACAGGGATGCCATGCGTTAGGATGCTCTCTATGGTGCAGCGGTAGAAGGCCGTCAGCAGCTGTTGGGGTAGACCAGACTTTTTCAGTGTTCTTAGGTAGAACAGTCTTTGTTGTGCCTTCTTGACCAGCGCAGCAGTGTTATTGGACCATGTTAGGTCCTCCGAAATGTGAGTGCCCAGAAACTTGAAGCTGGACACTCTCTCCACACTGTCCCCGTTGATAGAGATCGGGGCATATTCCCCGTTATGTGACCTACGGAAGTTGATGATCAGCTCCTTGGTCTTGGTGGTATTTAGGGACAGGTTGTTATCCGAGTACCAGTCCACCAGGTTCTGCACCTCCGCTCTATAGTTTGTTTCATCCCCGTTGGTGATCAGCCTGATCACCGTTGTGTCGTCTGCAAACTTGACAATGGTGTTGGTGTCGAATGCAGGAACACAGTCGTGTGTGTGAAGAGGGAGTAGAGCATGGGGCTCAGAACACAGCCCTGTGGTGTGCCGGTACTCAGGGTGATAGTGGAGGACAGGTGCGGGCCCATTCTCACTGCCTGCGGTCGTTCCAGCAGGAAGTCCAGGATCCAGTCACATAATGACGAGCTGAGGCCTAGCTGGTGGAGTTTGGTGATGAGCTTGGTGGGGATGACCGTGTTGAAGGCGGAGCTATAGTCTATGAATAGCATCCTCACGTACGTGCCCTATCTCTCTAGGTGAGTCAGGACAGTGTGAAGAGCCAGAGAGATGGCGTCCTCTGGATCTATTTGCCCTGTATGCAAATTGAATGTGGGTCCAGTGAGTCAGGGATGCTGGATTTGATGTGTGAGAGGACCAGCCTCTCAAAGCACTTCATGACTCTCATCTACAAAACCTCTCCTGAACTGATTCTAATGCATTAATATCTTTAAAGAAATCCTTACGGTACCATGAGCTTCAATGGAAACATTGGGAGAAAATGTAGAAACAAAGAACTGCAGATGCTGGTTTATGCCAAAGATAGACAAAAAGTGCTGGAGTAATTCCGCGGGTCAGGTTGTTTGCAGAAAAAGGATAGGTGATGTTTTGGGTCAGGAACCTTCTTAAGACTGCCATTGGGAGAGAGATGTATATAACCTAACAAATCATGTGGAAATTAGTCATTGAATGCATGATTTTGTTTTTAACTCCATTTAAAGAAAGTTCAGCATATTGTTTTTTTTATTCTGGCAGTCATGATTTGTGCAAGTGGAACATTGAGATAATTGTTCACAAGGCAATGGTAATATGAAATATGTTTGCTTTGGGATTTTGGGTTTCCTTTATTTATTATAACTCCTTGGTTGCAGCATCGCTGCAGGTCAGCATCGATTGGTTGTCTATTATTGCGATCAAAACTACTGAAGAATCATTTTTCTTATCTACTTCAGTGATTCTGATGAGGGGTAGCTCCATAGTGAATAAATGAGCACCCAGAAGAGACAAAATTTATTTCCAAGGGAATATATTATATTATTTACAGTCCACCTTGGGTGCACTGACAGGTTGTACAGGGATCATGTCCCATGTGTTGGGAAGCAAATGTTAATGTACTGCTATATATTGATACCTGGTGCATACACTGATGAGCCAAAACATTATGTCATCATGGGCACTCTGACTGGTCTGCGGCTACGCAGTTCCATACGCAGCAGGGTGCAATGCAATTTGTATTGTGACACATTCCTCCCGTGACCACCATTAACATTTTCTGTGACTTGGGCCACAGTAGACCTTCTGTCGGTTCGAACCAGTCGGGATAGCCTCCGTTGCTCTCGCGCATCGATGAGCCTTGGGCGCCCAACACCCTGTCGCCGGTTTGTGGTTTGTCCCTCTAAACTGGGGGGGGGATAAGGAATTGAACATTCATCTGAACTACAGAGGTTTAAGGTGTGCCAAAAGAACTCATCCAAAAAGGATCTTCCATCAGCAGATGAAAATACCAAACTGCAGATGCTAGAAATCTGAAATAAAATTGAAAATGGTGAAAATACGCAGCAGGACAGATAAACATTTGTGAAAAAAGAAAAAAGTTAACATTTTTGGTTAGAGAACCTTTGTCAAGACTGGGAAATGAAAAAAATGGTCATTTGGGTTTTAGTAAAGATGGTGGAAGGAATGGGTAAGACAAAGGGAATACTGGACAGGTTAGAAGTGATTTGCTCTTTTGACTGTTATGTGCTGCTAATAGCAGAGCTGTGGGATATGCCCAGCTCATCAAATTGTACTAATGGAGGCAGCAAAAAGTCATCAATCAGTAACATTGGCTCCATTTTCTCAGGCTGGCAGCTATTTTGCACTCGGAAGTAGAGTTTAAATATTTAAATGTTATTATTCTCATATTTAGCACTGTTCTAAGCTACAAAATGTGGCATTTGTTAGCTTATAACATCTGAAATAATCTCAAAGATAAATAGTTTAAATATATATGAAATATAAATATCAAATCAGAGTTTATTTCAAAAAGGAGAGAATTGAAAAGTATGGAAATTGCACAAAATGTTGATCGGATTACATACTGAGTAGAGCCCTAGTACTTATATTAAAGGTATATAAGTAGGCACTGGAGAGATTGCAGAGAAGATTTACAAAGATGATGCAAGGGTGAATATATCAGGAAATTATGAGCAACTGGAGATTTTTTAAATTATGAACTGTTTTGATAGAATGGTTGCAGGGGAAATGGTTCCACTGTAGGCAAGGGCATTACTTGAAGCCAACATAATGAACAGTGGGGAATTCTGAACAAAATGTCTTTCTCCAAAGGGCATTGAAACTGGGGAACTCCATCACAGCGAGTGATGGAGTGAATAGTATCAATGCACTTAAAGGTTGTGTGCACAAGCATATGATGGAGAAGGGAAGAGTGGACTGTACTGATGTGGAAAAGCAGGTGCACAAATAGAATATAACACTTCCATGAATGGGCTGAATGACCTGTTTCTGGATGATACATCTTGCGTCTTTCAAGGATCCAGTGATCTGCATGGGTGCCTGGAGATGCTGGGAGCTCTGTCATCACTGACTGAAAGTCTTAGCTGCCTGGCACATTGTAATTGTGTAGAAAGGAACTGCAGATTCTGGTTTATACCAAAGATTGACACAAAATGCTGATACTTTTAAACATTGCGAAATTCCCACGCTTACCTGGCCGTCAAACTGTTGCCTCCAATCTACCTGTCAAATGACCTGATGGTAAATAAATTGGTTAAACACAAGTATTCTATGGTATCTTCAAATGACTTTACTTAATTTAATATTACGTGCTTCTAAATGCATCTGCGACAACCTAGCAAACCTGGGGACAGCATGCGACAGCGCCCGCAATAAGCTATGATACTTGGCAACAAGCCAGCTGTCGCTGAGAAATTTCTATCCGGAACATTTCTCAACGACGTGCCGAGATCCACTACGATTCTTTGAAGACTCCTCACGATCATGCCCGCGACACCCTGGCGAACTGTCAGCGACAGCCGAGTCACCGGCAGTCGTCGTAAAATCACCTAAGTGGGACAGGCCCTTAAATCTGGCTCAGGCAGCATTTCTGGAGAAAATTGATAGAAGACATTTCGGGTTGGGACCCTTCTTCAGACTCTATTGAGATCCTCAAGTGAGAATAGTTTAACTTGGCATCATGTTAAATTGCATGCACATGATCCATATACCTCCATTCCCTGCGCATGCATACACCGATCAGCCAAAACATAATGACCACTGACAGGTGTAGTGAATAACATTGGTTATCTTGTTACAATGGCACCTGTCAAGGGGTGGGATATATTAGGCAGCAAGTGAACAGGCAGTTCTTGAAGTTGATGTGTTGGATACAGGAGAAATGGGCAGGAGTAAAGACCTGAGCGCCTTTGACAAGGGCCAAGTTGTCATGGCCAGACGACTGGGTCAGAGCATCTCTGAAATGGCAAGGCTTGTGGTGTGCTCCCGGTCAGCAGTGGTGAGTACCTACCGACAGTGGTCCGAGGAGGAACAAACCACAAACCGGCGACAGGGTGTTCGGCGCCCAAGGCTCATCGATGCGCGAGGGCAACGAAGGCTATCCCGACTGGTCTGAACCGACTGTGGGAAGACGACAAGCCGGTGGAGGGAGTGATATGCTCTGGGCAATGTTCTGATGGGAAATCCTGGGTCCGGCCATTCATGTGGACGTCAATTTGACCTGTGTCACGTACCTAAACATCATGGCAATGGTATTCCCTGATGGCAGTGGCCTCTTTCAGCAGGATAATGCGCCCTGCCACACTGCACACATTGTTCGGGAATGGTTTGAGGAACTTGATGAAGTGTTCACGGTGTTGCCCTGGCCTCCAAAATCTCCAGATCTCAATATGATTGAGCATCTGTGGGATGTGCTGGATCAACAAGTCCGATCCACGGCGGCTCCACCTCGCGACTTACAGGACTTGAAGGATCTGCCGCTAATGTTTTGGTGCCGGATACCACAGGACACCTTCGGGGGTCGACGCTGTTTTGGCGGCACACAGAGGACCAACAACGTATTAGGCAGGTGGTCATAATGTTTTGGCTGATCGGTGAATATACTCAGGGTGGCACAGTGGCACAGCAGTAGAGCTGCTGCCTTACAGTGCCAAAGACCCGGGTTCGATCCTGATTTTTGGTCCTCGTCTGAACGGAGTTTGTACGTTCTCCCTGTCACCGCCTGCATTTCCTCTGGATGCTCCGGTTTCCTCCCACACTCCAAATACGTACAGGTCTGTCGGCTAATTGGCTTCAGTTAAATTGTAAATTGTCCCTAGTGTGCAGGATAGTGTTCGTGTATGGTGTGGATGTTGGTTGGCACAAACTCGGTGGGCCGAAGGACCTGTTTCCGTGCCTTACCTTTAAAGTAAAGTAAACTAAAGTAAAGTACTTATCTAATAGCCTTCAAATGTCACCATTGCATCTGCCTCCACCAGCACTCCTAGCAACGCATTACTGGAGCCCACCTCTCTCTGTGCAAAAAAAACCTGTCCCACACATCTCCTTTAAACTTTGCTCACTCATGGCATAAAGCTATGTATGCCCTCTAGCCTTTGACAGTTCCATGTTGGGAAAAGGTTCTGACTGTCTAACCTATCTGTGCCTCTCATAATTCTATATCTCTATAACTCGCTGGAATTTAGAAGACTGAGGGGGGATCTTATAGAAACATAAAATTCTTAAGGGGTTGGAGAGGCTAGATGTGGGAAGATTGTTCCCGATGTTGGGGAAGTCCAGAATCAGGGGTCACAGCTTAAGGATAAGGGGGATGTCTTTTAGGACCGAGATGAGAAAACATTTCTTCACACAGAGAGTGGTGAGTCTGTGGAATTCTCTGCCACAGAAGGTAGTTGAGGCCAGTTCATTGGCTGTATTTAAGAGGGAGTTAGATGTGGCCCTTTTTGCTAAAGGGATCAGGGGGTATGGAGAGAAGGCAGGTACAGGCTACTGAGCTGGATGATCAGCCATGATCATATTGAATGGCGGTGCAGGCTCGAAGGGCCGAATGACCTACTCCTGCACCTATTTTCTATGTTTCTATGTTTCTATATCCTTCTATCAGGTCTTCCCTCAAACTCTGACGTTCCAGAGTTTGTCAGATTTGAAAACTGAATACACTAATGTTGGGTGTAGGAAGGAACTGCAGATGCTGGTTTAAACCGGATAGACAAAAAATGCTGGAGTAACTCAGCGGGACAAGCAGCACCTCTGGAGAGAAGGAATGGGTGATGTTTCGGGTCGAGACCCTTCAGAATTGCAGGTTTCTTGTCCACAATTCCTAGTGCTTGACCTTTTTTTCTGCATTAGTGGCAAGAACTGGATTTGACACTAATGATGCTAGAGTATAATTTAAATTTCTCCAATGAACTCTGCTTTCAACTGCTTGTTGAAAAAAAGAAGTGACTTGATCTTAATTAGAGCCCTGGTGAGATCACATATTGTGTGCAAAATCTGGTTTCCCTATCCAAGGAAGACAATACTTCCTATCGAGGGACTGTGTCAAAGGTTCACTGGGCTTGTCGTATAAGGAGAGATTAAGCTGTCAGGCCTAAAGTTACTTGATTATGGAATGAATACTCACTTCAGAGAGGAGGTGCAGCATTGGTATCTTTTACATACAACCAGAAGTCAGTCTCAAAATAAGGGGTCAGCCATTCCAAAGATATGAGAGAAATTTCTTTATCCAGATTACTGTGACACTTCAGCATTTTCCATCTATAAGGGCTGTGGAGGCTCAATCACTGTGGACTCAAAAGATCAATATTTTTCTAGGATGTTATGGAACTCAAGAAAATGTGGGTTATTGCAGAAAAGTAGCACTGAGCAAAATAATTATCTGTGATTCTGTTGACAGGAAGAACAGGCACAAGGAGCTGACCTGCCTATTCCTTTAATTTCTTACTAGACCAAGTGGGCCCATTAGACCCAAACCTCTCCTGCATTGGTGCAGCACCCCCTCCTCCCCCCCTGCGTCCCTGCGTCCCTCCCTCCCTCCCTCCATCCCTCCCTCCCCCTCTCCCTCCTCTCCCTCGCCCTCCCCCCTTCCCCTCCCCTCTTCCCCTCCACCCTTCCCCTCCCTCCCGCACTCCATTCCCTTCAACCCCCCTTATCCTCCCTCCTCCCCCTCTCTCCCTAGGAGATAGATTTAAACTTTAAAATATGAATAACTTTATAATCAACGAAACTTCTTCCATTAGCACAGTGAGTAAGGTGGGCCTAAAATTGTCGCGCTATCGTGTACCGTTTTGGCTGTAGTTCAGGAACAGACAAACAAACGAGAGTTTTAGTATATAGATGTTTCCTTGTTAGATTCTGATCCACTCCAACATTATGGTTATTACCACAGCAGCACTTACCCTTTGTGATTCTTAAAGATCTTCCAAAGTACCTGAATATCCTGATTATAATGGTGGCACAATGTTTTGATGCATTTCTACAACAAATTATATGCCAGACATTGACTATGAATGCAGTTTTGATTCTAAAGCATTTTTTATCCCATCACTGTTAGTCCTCCAGTATTTCACTTTGAGTCTTTGATATCACTTAATCATGCATCACTTGAAGTAGTTCGTGAACACTTTTCACCTGACTGCTTCTGCATGCTTGAGTCAAACATTCTATATGGGCTCCTTTCATAATGTTTATAAAATTACTTCACTCACTGTTTATTGTCTCAATTTGTGTTTTTTTGGCAAGTTATGCCATCTTCCTTGTATTAAGCATTTTTTAATACTTTTAAATATAATACTTTAAATGTGTGCAACTTAACCATTAAAGTAAAATTTGAACATGCGAGAATACACTCCATCTTTCCTGCTATAAATGCTAATTAGAAGTTCAAAAGAGCAAATAATTGCTGCTGTTCACAACAGGATGCTTTTGTATTTTTTTAAATTCTAATTTGCCATAATTGCAGTAGTTTTGTTACATTTGCAAGCTTTGCTGAACACTTTGATGCTGTGGAGGTTTAAAAAAATTTCCTTAGCCACATGGAGATAGATATAATTAAGTTTCCCTGTTACCTACTTGTCGAACATGCTTCTGGCAGTATATGAATTGCATGAGCTTGTAACTGAGTCCTAGTGAATATTCATAATGGGTTGTTTAATGTAACCTGGATGATATGAAAAAGCCACAGGTGGTTTGGAAGAATAAAAATTAATAATAATTGCTTAGTCTTTGTTTGCAGTGACCAGTATATATGTGAAGTGAGCCTTTATCTTTTTGTAAGGAACAATGATGTGCTGAGGGAAGCTAGATTCTTCTGTTGTTCTGAAATAATTAAATAGTCCATTATTAAATGGACATAAAGGCATCCTTCCTTCTTATGTAGAGAAATAGTGCTTGTTAAGTAAATAACAATAACGCAATAAAGTTGATGAAAGATTTCTTGTGAAGTGAAAACATTGCCAGTTACTTGAAATTACCTTTCACAGCTGTCTCAATTTGTTTGCAAATACTCCTTAACTACATTTTAAATCAAGAAATAAGTAGAATTTGTATAATCAACTTATACATATTAATTTTAATTGCTTTCTTGCATTTTCCAGTTTTAACCATTAAAAACAGAAAAAATACACAGACCTTAAATTCAATGGCAACATTTTGCTTTCAGAAATATTCGTTTGGGTTAAAAACAATTACATATAGATAATTGAATCCCTTTTGTCCATGGGATGTGCTATCAGGCCATTTGTCCATGCCAATGGCCTGATAGTGGTAAAAAACAACTGTAAAGGTAAAAGTGCAAGTAGGGCGAGAAATAAAGAAGGTGTACGGAAATGTAAAAGGCTTCCACCAAAGAAATAATTCCAGGAATGTCTGAATCAGAATCAGAATCAGAATAGCCTTTATTGTCATCCAAAAAAACAAGTCTTTTGGACGAAATTCCATTGCCCACAGTCCAACAATAAGAGCAATAAAAATAAGCAATAACACACACAATCACAAACCACACAAAACAAAAAAAAAGAAACATCCATCACAGTGAGTCTCCTCCAGTCACCTCCTCACTGTGATGGAAGGCCACAGAAATATAGAAACATAGAAAATAGGTACAGGAGGAGGCCATTCGGCCCTTCGAGGCAGCACCGCCATTCATTGTGATCATGGCTGATCGTCCCCAATCAATACCCCGTGCCTGCCTTCTCCCCATATCCCTTGATTCCACTAGCCCCTAGAGCTCTATCTAACTCTCTTTTAAATCCATCCACTGATTTGGCATCCACTGATTTGGCTTCCACTGCCCTCTGTGGCAGAGAATTCCACAGATTTCACAACTTTCTGCGTGAAAAAGTTTTTCTCACCTCAGTTTTAAATGGCCTCCCCTTTATTCTAAGACTGTGGCCCCTGGTTCTGGACTCGCCCAACATTGGGAACAGGCCAGAATGTCTTTTCTCTTCCCCTGCCGTCTTCTCCCGCGGTCAGGCTGTTGAAGTTGCCACGTCGGGGCGGTCGGGGCTCCCGACATTGAAGCCCCCGCTGGGCGGAGAAAATCCCGCAGCCTGTTCCAGGCCGCGCCGGACGGTGAAAGTTCCACAGCAGGCCAACCCAAGCCCCGCGATTCGGGGCGGGCGAAGACACTGCCGCTGCACGTCGGGGTGGTTGGGGCTCCCGACATTGAAGCCCCCGCCGGGCGGAGAAAAATCCCACGGCCTATTTCAGGCTGCGCCGGACGGGTGAAGACGCTGCCGCTGCTGGAGCTCCTGATGTCGGCCCACACCCAGGGGCCTGCGAGCTTCCGATATCCACGCGGCCCGCAGCCGAAGCTTCCGGAGCCTCCGAAGGCGAGTCGCAGCCGCACTCACAGCGCCACCACAGCCTCCAAAGGCTGCCAGCTCCGCAGGTGGTGAGCACAGTCCGCGGGCTCTGCGAACCAGAGCTCCGGGTGGTCCCAGCTGGAGGCCGCCAGCTCCAGGTGTTTGGCCGATGGTAGGCCGCAGCGTGAACGGAGACACGACCCAGAAAAAAAAGGTTGCGTCTCCATTCGGAAGAGACAATTTTACAGTCCCCCGCCCCCACACACATAGTACACAACCACAAAAACACTACATCACATCTAAACACTACAATTAAGACAAAAAACAACAACAAACACCAAAGACAAATGGACTGCAGGTGAGCCACAGCTGCTGCGCAGCGCCACCACTTCCTGTGGCGGAAGAATAGCAGCAGAACTGACATTTCAGTTGTTACTAATAAAACTGTCCATCAGATTTTGGAGCATTCATGAAATACACCATGGATAAGATTAACAGTTACAGCTTTGTTTTCTGGAACACTACAGATGCCATCAACAGAAACTAACTGAAATAAATTAAAAGCATGAGGAACAAAATGACACTGGTCCTGAATTTGTTTGATTAGTCGTGCAGTTAGGCACAATGTTGAATCAGCAGATGAACCCCTTATTGAGCTGCTTAGCAATAGATGTCCTAGAGGAAGAACACCAGTTTTACAGAAAATATTAGGTGTAAGTTTTGAAAGTGATTTGTGACTTATTACTGGCATGGTGGGCAATTGAAAATAATCAATACCTTGATAAAAGGCCTGGCTATTATGGTGATCCAAATGTTTACACGTAATTATGAACAATGGCATTGAGAAGAACACTATTTTTTGACCAACATGGAAATTGTGTAGAGATACATTTCTTCTCTACTGCAACATTACTTGGCTCTCTTCCCTCTAAAGCCTCCAACTTTATCGTTCCCCAGCCCCGCACGGCCCGATTTTATCTTCTCTCCAAATCCACAAACAGAACTGTCCTGGCAGACCCATTGTTTCTGCTTGTTCATGTCCCACTATATTAATTTCCACATTCCATCCTATCCCCCCGGTCCAATCCCTCCATACATATGTCCAGGACACCTCACACACTCTTTGTTTTTTCAATTACTTCCATTTTGCAGGCCCCCACTTTAGTGAACTCACTAAGCAGATTGACTTCAAGTGAAATAACTTTCCAATTTTCTTTTTTTTCAAAAATATATGAAGCTTCTCTGAACGAGCAGATTTAACCAGGTAACTATATTTGAAGAAACTAAAATGCAATTAAGTGCAATTAGAAAGTTGCACCTTGGTGAGAGTAAGTGAAAGACGACAAATACAAGTAGGATCATTATTACCAACACGCGGCAGTAAAACTCCACAATCTAACTATTCAAAAATTCCATTGGTTAGGCATCTGGATCCCGTGTTCTCTTTCACTTCTCACAAGGTCCAATTTTCCCACACTCCCTTCAACACAACAGGGCCCAGTTCCCAAACATCTTTACAAACCACGATCCCAATCTCTATGCTCCTTTTCATTAACAGGGGACCCTGTTTTTATGCTTCATTTCACTCATGGGGACACCAGTTCCAGCACTCCCTTGAAACTTCCCATGTTCTCTTTCTCCTGCTCTGAGAACTTATTTGAGCCTTGTTTCTTGCTCTCCTTTTCAAACATAGCTGATTCATTGGAAAATGTATTCATTTACCATGTAACATCTAAACAATATGGGTTAAAGTGTGTTGGAGTATAACTGGAATCATATCTCAAAGTCAAGAAAATGTCCTAGTTTAACACCACCAAAATCTCAAGAATGCTGGATTAATGGAGTTTTGCTATACTACATTTGGCTATATTTTGAGTTTGCCAGGAAACTTATCCTGTGGCAGATAATACATTTCTAAATTCTGACAGCATTGTATGAATTGATCTGAAATTAATTCTGACATTTCTCTAATTTAAACAAATTGAAATGTATGCTGGATTCCATTGTTTTAAATGGGCTTGCTCAAGTAAGGTGCAAAGTCCTATGTTGCTTTTCACTCACCAAGGTCCCATTTTTCCACGCTCCTCTCAGCACGTCAGAGCCCATGTTCAATCGTACTTTATTGTCACATGTACCTAGGAACTGTGAAATTTCTTTTTTGCAAACAATTCAGTGAAATTTTTCCTGAACAGATGAACGTATTTGAACGGTTAGCAGATTTTTCCAAACTCTTTTTTAAAACGTGAGGCATTAGAGTTGACATTTTTATTTGGTGACAGATTTTATATGTGCAGGGATAAATGTCTTGTGGTGCAGCCTATCCCTGAATTAAAAAAAAAAATTAATCTAGCATTGTGTGGAGGAAATACTACTTTAAGCAAGTAGTATTTGCAAGTAGTACTTGAGCAAGCCCATTTAAAACAATGGACTCCAGCATACATTTCAATTTGTTTAAATTAGAGAAATGTCAGAATTAATTTCAGATCAATTCATACAATGCTGTCAGTATGGGAGCAGGAGCAGAGAGACAGAGGGGTGTAACATGAGTGTAGAAGCAACAGGTAGCAAGGTGAAAAGTAAAAGTGGCAGGCAGACAAATCCAGGGCAAAAATCAAAAAGGGCCACTTTTCAACATAATTGTATAAGGGGTAAGAGAGTTGTAAAAACAAGCCTGAAGGCTTTGTGTCTCAAAGCAAGGAGTATACGTAATAAGGTGGATGAATTAAATGTGGAGATAGTTATTAATGATTATGATATAGTTGGGATTACGGAGACATGGCTCCAGGGTGACTAAGGCTGGGAGCTCAACATCCAGGGATATTCTATATTCAGGCGGGATAGACAGAAAGGAAAAGGAGGTGGGGTAGCGTTACTGGTTAGACAATAAACAATAGACAATAGGTGCAGGAGTAGGCCATTCAGCCCTTCGAGCCAGCACCGCCATTCAATGCGATCATGGCTGATCACTCTCAATCAGTACCCCGTTCCTGCCTTCTCCCCATACCTCCTCACTCCGCTATCCTTAAGAGCTCTATCCAGCTCTCTCTTGAAAGCATCCAACGAACTGGCCTCCACTGCCTTCTGAGGCAGAGAATTCCACACCTTCACCACTCTCTGACTGAAAAAGTTCTTCCTCATCTCCGTTCTAAATGGCCTACCCCTTATTCTTAAACTGTGGGCCCTTGTTCTGGACTCCCCCAACATTGGGAACATGTTTCCTGCCTCTAATGTGTCCATTCCCCTAATTATCTTATATGTTTCAATAAGATCCCCCCTCATCCTTCTAAATTCCAGTGTATACAAGCCTAATTGCTCCAGCCTTTCAACATAAGGGCGGCACGGTAGCGCAGCGGTAGAGTTGCTGCTTTACAGCGAATGCAGCGCCGGAGACTCAGGTTCGATCCTGACTACGGGTGCTACACTGTAAGGAGTTTGTACGTTCTCCCCGTGACCTGCGTGGGTTTTCTCCGAGATCTTCGGTTTCCTCCCACACTCCAAAGACGTACAGGTATGTAGGTTAATTGGCTGGGTAAATGTAAAAAATTGTCCCTAGTGGGTGTAGGATAATGTTAATGTGCGGGGATCGCTGGGCGGCACGGACTTGGAGGGCCGAAAAGGCCTGTTTCCGGCTGTATATATATGATATGATATGATGATATGATACGACAGTCCCGCCATTCCGGGAATTAACCTAGTGAACCTACGCTGCACGCCCTCAGAGAGGAGATTAAAGCAGTGGAAAGGAAGGACATTAGCTTGGAGGAAGTGGAATCGATATGGGTAGAGCTACGAAACACTAAGGGGCAGAAAACGCTAGAGGGAGTTGTGTACAGGCCACCTAACAGCAGTAGTGAGGTTGGGGATGGCATCAAGCAGGAGATTAGAAATGCGTGCACTAAAGGTGCAGCAGTTATAATGGGTGACTTCAATCTACATATAGATTGGGTGAACCAAACCGGCAGGGGTGCTGAGGAAGAGGATTTCTTGGAATGTTTGAGAGATGGTTTTCAAAACCAACATGTCGAGGAACCAACGAGAGAACAGGCCATTCTAGACTGGGTATTGAGTAATGAGGAAGGGTTAGTTAGCAGTCTTGTTGTGCGAGGCCCCTTGGGCAAGAGTGATCATAATATGGTAGAGTTCTTCATTAGGATGGAGAGTGACAAAGTCAATACAGAAACAAGTGTTCTGAACTTAAAGAAAGGTAACTGAGGGTATGAGGCGTGAATTGTCCAAGATAGACTGGCGATTGATGCTGAAAGGGTTGACGGTGGACATGCAATGGAAGGCATTTAAAGGTCGCATGGATGAACTACAACAAGTGTTCATCCCAATTTGGCAAAAGAACAAACCAGGAAAGGTAGTGCATCCGTGGCTAACAAGGGAAATCAAGGATAGTATTAAAACAAAAGATGAAGCATACAGATTAGCCAGAAAAAGTAGCATACCAGAGGACTGGGAGAAATTCAGAGTCCAGCAGAGGAGGACAAAGGGCTTGATTAGGAAAGGGAAAATAGATTATGAGGGAAAACTGGCAAGGAACATAAAAACTGACTGCAAAAGCTTTTATAGATATGTCAAGAGAAAAAGATTAGTTAAGACAAATGTAGGTCCCTTGCAGTCGGAAGCAGGTGAATTGATCATAGGGAACAAGGAGATGGCAGACCAATTGAACAAATACTTTGGTTCTGTCTTCACTAAGGAAGACATAAACCGTCTGCCGGAAATAGCGGGGGACCGGGGGTCTAATGAGATGGAGGAACTGAGGGAAATCCAGGTTAGTCGGGAAGTGGTGTTAGGTAAATTAAATGGATTAAAGGCAGATAAATCCCCAGGGCCAGATAGGCTGCATCCCAAAGTGCTTAAGGAAGTAGCCTCAGAAATAGTGGATGCATTAGTGATAATTTTTCAAAACTCTTTAGATTCTGGAGTAGTTCCTGAGGACTGGAGGGTAGCTAATGTAACCCCACTTTTTAAAAAGGGAGGGAGAGAGAAAACGGGGAATTATAGACCAGTTAGCCTAACATCGGTAGTGGGGAAAATGCTAGAGTCAGTTATTAAAGATGTGATAGCATCACATTTGGAAAGTGGTGAAATCATCGGACAAAGTCAGCATGGATTTACCAAAGGCAAATCATGTCTGATGAATCTTATAGAATTTTTCGAGGATGTAACTAGTAGAGTGGATAAGGGAGAACCAGTCGATGTGTTATATCTGGACTTTCAGAAGGCCTTCGACAAGGTCCCACATAGGAGATTGGTGTACAAACTTAAAGCACACGGTATTGAGGGTTCAGTGTTGAGGTGGATAGAAAATTGGTTGGCGGACAGGAAGCAAAGAGTAGGAATAAACGGGTCCTTTTCGGAATGGCAGGCAGTGACTAGTGGGGTACCGCAAGGCTCAGTGCTGGGACCCCAGTTATTTACAGTGTATATTAATGATTTGGACGAGGGAATTGAATGCAACATCTCTAAGTTTGCGGATGACACGAAGTTGGGTGGCAGCTAAGAGGCTGCAGAGTGACGTGGATAGATTAGGCGAGTGGGCAAATGCATGGCAGATGCAATATAATGTGGATAAATGTGAGGTTATCCACTTTGGCAGCAAGAACAGGAAAGCAGAGTATTACCTGAATGGTGACCGATTGGGAGAAAGGGAGATGCAACGTGACCTGGGTGTCATGGTGCACCAGTCATTGAAAGTAAGCATGCAGGTGCAGCAGGCAGTGAAGAAAGCGAATGGTATGTTGGCATTCATAGCAAGAGGATTTGAGTTTAGGAGCAGGGAGGTTCTGCTGCAGTTGTACAGGGCCTTGGTGAGACCGCACCTGGAGTATTGTGTGCAGTTTTGGTCTCCTAACCTGAGGAAAGACGTTCTTGCCTTAGAGGGAGTACAGGGAAGGTTCACCAGATTGATCCCTGGGATGGCGGGACTTTCATATGAGGAAAGACTGGATAGACTGGGCTTGTACTCGCTGGAATTTAGAAGACTGATGGGGGATCTTATAGAAACATATAAAATTCTTAAGGGGTTGGAGAGGCTAGATGCGGGAAGATTGTTCCCGATGTTGGGGGAGTCCAGAACCAGGGGTCACAACTTAAGGATAAGGGGGAAGTCTTTTAGGACCGAGATGAGAAAACATTTCTTCACACAGAGAGTGGTGAGTCTGGAATTCTCTGCCACAGAAGGTAGTTGAGGCCAGTTCATTGGCTATATTTAAGAGGGAGTTAGATGTGGCCCTTTTTGCTAAAGGGATCAGGGGGTATGGAGAGAAGGCAGGTACAGGCTACTGAGCTGGATGATCAGCCATAATCATATTGAATGGCGGTGCAGGCTCGAAGGGCCGAGTGGCCTACTCCTGCACCTATTTTCTATGTTTCTATGTTTCTAAGTTATCCATTACCTTTCAAGCACATTTTCTGAAAATATCATTATAACATAGTTGAAATGCCCCAAAACATTAATGTTTCTAAATCTGAAAATCTTTAGGATTGAAACAGTGCTTGGTTCAATATCTTTTGATTTTTATTTTGACAGAGACAATTAATGTAACAGAAAAAAAGCTATTGAATAGCTTGGAAGTGTTTCCCTTTTTTTGTCCTTTCTCAAATTTTCAAGTTACTGTTCATTTTCAGACAGCATTTAGCAATTAACTAAAATCAAGTCTTCCACAGTTTTGACTTTCAGAACACCAGATGCAGTTGAAATAGCCTTGACAAACGTAATCTATAATGAACAATCAGATTTTATCCTGTTACACCATTTCCTGTTTCCATGGAAATATGCATGATGTCCAATCACAATCCGGGAATACGGGGCATAGTCAATTCCTGTCTGGTTCCGGAAACAAACCAAAAGGATGTGATCAGTTCCTGAAGTTGTAATTCTCCATTCTCCACTCCACTTTGTGCTTGGTTTTAATCTAGGATCTTGTGATGGCAATATAACTATATCCTAAAGCAGCAGAATTTGATTCATTCAGGTGAGATATGTAAGATATATATTTAAAGTTTCCAGTTCTGCTCTTTATTTGTTAAGATACATTATTTAATAGTATTAGCTAAATAAGGGTGATGTGCAGTTTCTAGTTTACATCCTGTGTGCAATGCGCATGTTCAATAGTACATTGATGATTACTACAGGCAGTTATTCTTTTTCTTGTTGGAGCTTTCTCCCTAAATCTCTACGCCAGTCTAGTTTTCATTCTGCTTTGAAGATATTCCATATCTTTTCAACTAAGCCTTTGTTCCCCTGCCGTATTATGTATTGCTCAGCGCCACATTATATTTACTCCTGTTCTGTGAAGAGCTGAGGAAAGTTTTATTCTGTTTATTAAGAGGCCAGGTAAATATAAATTGGTGTGTGCATTATATACTGTTGCATCAAACAACAGATGTGGAATGAGTTGCCTGAGGAGGTGGAACTAGTGTAGATGGGACATCTTAGGCAATTTGGCATGGGCAAATTGGGCTGAAGAGCTTGCTTCCATTCTATATGAGTCTATGACTCTATAGCAGGTTAATGAAAAGATCTATGGTTTGAGAAGTTTGAATCTTGAGGGTAAAATGGAGTTGTTAGAAACTAAGGAAGTAGAGTGTTCTCAAGAAAAGGTAGTGCAGGACTGCATGTTGACCTTCATTGTGAGAGGATTTAAGTTTAAGAGCAAGGAGGTTCTACTGCAGTTGTACAGGGCCCTGGTGAGGCCGCACCTGGAGTATTGTGTGCCATTTTAGTTTCCTAATTTGAGGAAGGACATTCTTGCTATTGAGGGAGTGCAGCGTAGGTTCACCAGGTTAATTCCCAGGATGGCGGGACTGACTTATAGTGAAAGAATGGGTCGACTGGGCTTGTATTCACTGGAATTTAGAAGGATGAGAGGGGATCTTATAGAAACATATAAAATTCTTAAAGGATTGGACAGGCTAGATGCAGGAAAAATGTTCCCGATGTTGGGGGAAACCAGAACCAGGGGTCACAGTTTAGCAATAAGGGATAGGCCATTTAGGACTGAGATGATGAAAAACCTCTTCACCCAGGAAGTTGTGAATCTGTGGAATTCTCTGCCACAGAAGGCAGTGGAAGCCAATTCACTGGATGTTTTCAAGAGAGAGTTAGATTTAGCTCTTAGGGCTAAAGGAATCAAGGGATATGGGGAAAAAGCAGGTACGGGGTACCGATGTTAAATGATTAGCCATGATCATATTGAATGGCAGTGCTGGCTCAAAGGTCTATTTTTCTATGTTTCTATAACATCCTTCATGATGTTTCTAATTGCAGGAAATATTGGGGAGGGGGGGGGGAGGGTGTCAACGTAGAATGAAGAAAATAACTACTGGGAAATTGGCTTGTTTTTCCTTCAAATTGTTCAACGTTGCTCCTGTGATAAATATATGGTAGAAATATTGGATCAGGGGGAGGTCCTGTGGCCCCATTCAAGCCTGCTCTGCCATTCAGTGCAATTATGACCAAACTGTGGAAGCAAATTCCATAGGTTGACCACCCATTGAGTGAAGAAGGTTCTCCTCACCTTAGTTGTAATTGTCTTACTCTGTATCCTGAGACTGATCCCCAAACCTAGCTCAAAAGACGTATTCCTGCCACATTAGATCCCCTCATCCTCTTCCAAATCTTAGGAAATGTTTGTTTTAAGCGATGGTGAAGAAATACACCTAAGAATCTTTGTACATCAGCAATTCCCCCTCCAGCACCATTTGGTTAATCTGTGTCGATTTTGGTTTTTTTCTATCAAAATGTATAATTTCACATTTATCCACGTCGTATCTGTCATTTTTTTGCCCACTAGCGCAATCCAAGTTAGCTTCAAACCACTTTGTATCCTCAACTAATATTCCACCCAGTTTAATTACACTAGGAACCTTTAAAACATTTTTTTTTTTTCTTTCATCCAAATCATAACATTTTCCCACTGCTAATTTTAGGCTAACCAGTCTGTAGTTTGCTGATTCCTCTCCTTTTTAAATAGTGGTGTTTCATTTGCCATTCACAACTCTGACCTGACTCTTTAGTATATAGACTTTGGAAAATCGATAACTCGTTCACCAGTGCACCTCAACTACCCTTATGGATAGTCTGTGATGCAATGGATCAGGCTCTGGGGATTTCTCAGCTTTCAGAGCTATTAATTTTTCCAGCACTATTTTCATCTAATATTGGTTTCCTTTCGATCCTCGCCTTCATCAGATTCTAGAATCACCACCATTTCTGAAAGGTTACTTTAGTCCTCTTCTTTGGTCGGAACCAATGTATTTGTTTAATTGCTCTGGCATATCCCTGTTCTCCAATAAGAATTTTTTTGTTTCTAACTGTAACGGATATGCAGTGAACCATTATCTGTCTTACCTATTTGTGGGTGGCTTTATTCATTGCTTATCTGCTCTATGCAAGTTTTTTCTCATCCTCTATTTTTGCTCTGTATTTCTTTGTCATTCTTTTGTAAGATCCCAATCTTCACGATTGAATTTTATCTGGCAACGTTGTATCGGTCCTCTCGGTTTAATAATATCCTTATTTTCTTCTGCTGTCCGTGGTTAGGTCATTTTTACTTTTAAAGAAAAGCCTCGCATGAATGTAAAGATTGTAATTGCTGCACATCCTTGAGATGTGGATGGGCACTGGAGCAATGGGAGGAAATCCATGCAGTCACAGTGAGAAGATTCAACACTGTCACACAGTGTGAGGCAAAAGCTCTGTTAACTGTATGACCATGCTGCTGTGTCCAAAGCCCAAATACAAAGATACATGGTGCAGGAGTAGGCCATTCGGCCCTTCGAGCCAGCACGGCCATTCAATGTGATCGTGGCTGATCGTCCACAATTAGTACCTCATTCCTGCCTTCTCCCACACCCCTTGATTCCGCTAGCCCTAAGAGCTCCATTTAACTCTCTTTTGAATGCATCCAGTGAATCGGCTTCCACTGCCTTCTGAGGCAGAGAATTCCACAGATTCACAACTGTCTGTGCGAAAAAGTTTTTCCTCATCTCAGCTCTAAATTGCCTACCCCTTATTCTTAAACTGGAGCCCCTGGTTCTGGACTCCCCCAACATTGGGAACATGTTTCCTGCATCTAGCGTGTCAATCCCTTAATAATTTTATATGTTTCTATAAGATTCCTTCTCATCCTTCTAAATTCCAAATGAGCAGAATTTTGGCTTGTTTTTGAGCCTGGATAGAAATTGATAAGATCACGAGGGGCAGGCATTTGGATTATAATTCCTGCTCTGCATTCAATAACATCATGGCTGATCTTTCACCTCGATAACACTTTCCTGCACAATTCCATACCCTTTAATTCACTTGATATCTAAGCATCTATCAATCTCTGCCTTGAATTAACTCTATGACAGTGCTCACATTGGTTCTCACTGGTAGAGGATTCCAACATTTTTCTAGATTCCTCTCATCTCTGCTGTAAATATTGGACACTTATTTTGAGATTCTGATCCTGGGTTCCATGCAGGGAAGGACCTTTCTCTTCCCACCCCACTTCTTCCCATCTACCCTGTCAAGCCTCATTCAAATTGCCTACAGTTTAATAGCATCATTCTCTGATTCTTCTCAGCTCAAGAGAGTATAAGTTAAATCTGCTTAATCTCTCCACTTTTTTTCAAAAAAAAACATCATCCTAAGAATCAGTCTGGAGTATTAGTCTAATCGTCTCATGAAACTTCCTTGGGTAGAGATATCAGATCAGCACTCATTATTCCTTTGCAGTCTTGCTGGGGTCCTGGATAATTGGAGTAAGACGTCTCTATGTTGTACTCAAATCCTCTGATGATATTGTACTCAAATCCTCCATCATATTATTTGCCTTTCACATTGCGCACTCTATCTGCATGATAACTTTCGGTTGCAAGGACAGCAAAAGGGCCTCTGAACAACAACTCTCAAACTCTTGCTGTTTAAAAAAAATACTATCTCCATTTGTCCATCCCATCAAACCTTTCAGCTGTGAGTTTTTCCATACCTCTTGCATCTCTAAAGAAAGATAAGAATTTAATATCAGGGATTTAAGAAGTCCTCTTTTAAAAAAAAAAAATCATGCATAAAATAATATTAAAGCTTTGTATTGGAGTTAATACATTTGAGTCAGGTTCTTCTATTAATATATCCTGTCTTTTTAGATTGATGAAACAATAATCTATAAAGGGATCAAGAATACAAGAAAATGTGTGGATTGTACATTACCGAGAAGTGCTCCTCAACAATTGTAAAGCTGATGGTTGGCTTTCTTCTTCTGATGCCCCAAGGCCTTTCACTGATTTGCCCTTCTGTTTGTCAGCATTGCACAAGGACCCTGACGGAGTGCTGCAATTTAGGTTTAACTTCCATTCCTTCGAACTTGGCAAAGTCCGCTTCTTCGATTTACCTGAGCAGAAATAATATTTCCGGTATAATTTCTATAGATTTCGAAGGATTTAACAGATTGTCAGCACTTTTTCTCGATAATAATGATCTGATCTCTGTACATCCACAAGCTTTTGTGAGCCTCGTCGACTTGTATTATCTACGATTGAATAATAACCAGATAAAACATTTAAATCAGGAAATATTTGAAGGCCTTTCAAAACTTCGTTATTTGCATCTACAATGCAATCAGATTCTTTCTATTCCAGTAGGATTGTTTTCTGATTTGGCTGCCCTTCAATATTTGCAACTGGAAGGAAACTCTCTTAGGTCGCTCAGCCATGGAATGTTCACGGGCTTGATGAGTCTTCGCACGCTTCATCTTGCTAACAATAGAATTTCATGGATATCTAGTTCTTCATTTAGACATCTCTTAAAACTAGAGTTTCTCAATCTACAGAGTAACCGCTTGGCATGGATCCCATCAAATGCATTTGCTCAACTTAAGGTCCTTAAGAGGCTTATCTTATCCAATAACCCAATTGAGCTGATTCATCCTTTGTCTTTCAATGGACTGGAAAATCTCAAATATCTTTCCCTCAATAATGCCAAAATAAAAGCTATCCCAAAAGATGGTTTTGCTGCACTGAACAACTTGAGGCATTTAGTTCTAAGTAACAATAGTATAACTCGTGTCAATTCCAATGTATTTAAAGTGCTAAAATTACGGCATTTGCAGCTAGACGATAACAACATATCCATTATTGAGTCAGATGCTTTTGAAGGAATGTCAAGAACTTTAAAAGTCCTACATTTGGCCAATAACCATCTTACAAATTTGTTTCCTGAGGTTCTGATGTCACTGAGTTCCCTAGTTCATTTAAAGGTAGATGGCAATCCTTGGGAATGCAACTGCAACATGCTCAATATGCGCAATTGGCTGTTGTCATCTTCATTTAGGGTAAACATTCGTTGTCAGAGTCCATCCCATTTACGTGGTAAACCCTTGTATTGCACCAGAATAAGTGAGATCAGTGGATGTAATGTCACCTTGGTACCTTTGGGGTTAAATGCTGAAATAAGATCTCCAGCCACTCGTGTAGCGTTGACTTCAGTGAAAACAGATACCCCAAATCTACATTTCAAGCTGGAGCACAGTTCTATAACTAAGGCAAACTTTGGAGATGCAGCCCTGGCAGCAAAAGACAATGAGCAGTTCCTAAGTACATTTCCAGTGCAGCTGCCAATTGAATACACACCCATAAATTTCACCACGTTGACAGATTCAGATATGGCAACTATTTTAATTAAACCATTAGCAATCTGTAAACAGAATTTAGCAAAGTTGAACCAAACCTTTGATATACTCTTGGTCTTTTTTATCTTGGCATGTACAGCAGTTTTACTTTTGACATACAAAGTGCATCTTTTGCGTCAGAAGCTTAAGGAATTAGAGGCTGAAGGGAACAATGTTCTCGAGTACTACAGTGTATATCCATTTGCACGGTATCACGTGACAGATCCGGTGCAGGCTATACTCCCAGAACGAGTGACAAGACCACAAGTGCATCAGGCAACTACATTGAAGATAACATATCCTGCTAATCAAGCACAGGTTATTTTATTTGAGCACTCTGTTTTATGATTGTGGTGATGATATCTGATGTACAACTAAGTGAAACGAAACATTTAAAGAGGCAACAGCTAATTTTGAACATCACTTGCATTCTATGTTGTGGATGCATCATGAATTTTCCCTTCAAGTTGCCAAGGATTCCTACATCAAATAAAATGTTACTAAAGTTTACCATTGCTATTCCATAGCATGAGAACAACTCTGGTGTTATATAACATAGCAGTGCCAACCATTTGAGAAAAATATTCCAGCCATGCACTTAACTTTAAGCGATATGATTAATCAACTGATATGTACTGATTTATGGGCACAAATGATAGCCTATGACTTGTTTAGTCAAGTAGGTCCCAATAATGTAATGAATTCTGGTATATTCTGCATATTCAGCACACAAAACACTTCTTTTGAAAAATCTTTGTTTTCATTTTGTGTTTCTTGTTTCTGTTTGGAATCAATCTGCAATTAAGTACTTTTATTATACTTGTCAAAAATTAGTTTAAAAATTAATGTGTGAGAGAGATCTATACCTATTTAATTCATTTGTATTCATTTTGAAGATTTTGTTGTTAGCGTATATTTCTGTATATATATTTCTGTATATATATTTCTGTGTATATATATATATATATATATTGTGTGTGTGTGTGTGAGATTTCATTAATCTTGATTTAACATTTATTTTGAGAACATTTAAACCTTTCAACTACCGGTAGGGTATGGCAAGCACTGATGGTTGAACACTGTGGACACTTTCTTTTCATGCTGTAATATAAACTGTGTTAGAGTGAGCATCACCTCATCTTTCCTCTGTCAGTGCATGAGAGAAACATCAAAGTATCAAAAAACATTTCTGAAGAAAGCACTACTCGGTTGAAGTGTGTCAATAAGCCCACAGTGATGATCTCTTTTATGTTGTAAATGTGTCGGTGTTCTTCTAATCTGAGCTGTATTCAGTTTTACTTTCTGGCCACCTGATGCCAGGAATTTTTATTACCAATCTATGTGCAGTTCTGCTCACCTAATTCCAGGAAGGATGTGAAGCCTTTGGAGTGGGTATAGGCTGACCAGAATCATGCCTGGATTAAAGGGTATTAGCTATCAGGAGAGATTGGACAGATTTAGGTTGTTTTCCTCGGAACGCAAGAGGTTGAGGGGCGACCTGATATAAGTATATAAAATTATGACATAGGTTTTGCACGTGAGAACCTTTTTCCCGAGGTGGAAATATCAAAGGCTAGAGAACAAACCTACCTCCCTTCTATTGACTCCATTTATGCCTTGCGCTGCCTCGGCAAGGCCAGCAGCGCCATAATCAAGGACGTGTGGCTCCATGGCCACTCCCTCTTCTCCCCTCTCCCATCAGGCAAAAGGTATAGAAGTGTGAAAACACACACCACCAGATTCAGGGACAGTCTCTTCACAACTGTTGTCAGGCAACTGAATCATCCTACCATAACCAGAGAGCAGTGCTGAACTACTATATAACTCTTTGGTAACCCTCGGACTATCCTTATAGATCAAACAACCAATTGGTTCAATTTTCAACATTTTTTTGTATATTTCTGTTTATTTTAAATTAAAGATTTAAATTTTAACATTCATCACATGTCTATAAGATACAGCTCAGTGTTTTGTACTTAATAAACTTATTAAAAGTACTCTTCACTTTTAAAATTATGATTTCAATCTTGTATGTTTTGTGCAGCATGTTACACTTCAGTGTTTGAATTTTATCTATTTATTATCTTTGCATTCAGTAGTGACCTTAATTTTAGGTTATGTTTGCTGCATCTACTAATTACTGCACTGACTGCCTGATATTAAATTTTTATGCAACGGGGATATTATTCCATTAGGAGTGGGAATTAGGCTTAAGTAAATTTAAAATTGATCATGAGTATTTTATCAAATTTGATTGATGTGGAAGTATTGCTAGCCTTAAAATTAAATTTACATGAGCAGAACAAAATTCCAGCATTTCATTTATCACACCATTCGGCTTCGCTTTTGGGAAAATGTACCAAAAGCTGCTGAGGGGAAAGAGGGTGATAGTTTCCTCCCCCAACCACCCCCATCCCTTTTGCAAGAGGTATTTTATCTCAAGACTGATAGCTCTATCAGCTGGACTGAAATCTGTTTCTTTTTGTTCATTCTGAGGTGGATATTATTAATTAATAATTGAGGTGGATTATTATTAATATTTATTCTAAACAAACTGCAGTGGAAGAGAATAATTATTTAAAATTGCGCATAAGGCACAACAGGTAACAGGGAAACAGAAAGATGCTTTACACCATGAGAGAAAAAATAGAAAGATAAAATTCAAGGATGTGCATCCCAAGTAAGTGATGTTCGTACAATCACCCTGAGTACAAAGATCGTTATGAATTGCTAGAGTAAATATGGTAATAGTTCCTCTCCTTTTACGTTTTCCCTATTTTGTCTGAGGACTTGTTTTAGGTCTATGGCAAAGATAAGAAAATGGGAAAAGAGGAGGAACATTCAAAAATTGGCCGAGTGACAGAAAACAGAGAATAGGGAGAATGGGCATTTAATCAAATTGTGAGAGCAAATAATGTTCCACGAAGATATTAGTTGAACTCCCAGCTATTTACCATATGTGTATACAAGTTAACACATTGAATAGAAATTTGCAAATACTAGATTGCTGATGATTCAGGGCAGGCAGTATTGCATTGTAGAGATGGATATATGAAATTATGATGTAATATTAATAGACTAAGGGATAAGGCAGAACCAACAATGATTTGGAACATGGGCATAAAAGGTAATGGAATTTTGAGCGAAGAGAGAGAAAGAGATATTTTATGATGGAAAGTAAAACCATGAAGTCAAACAACAATACAGGACTCAGTACATAAATCATTGTAATGTCTTGTAAGGTACAGAAAATAATCTAGCATCAATGAAGACACATCCTGATGTTTGGAAAATCAATGAAGTTATCCCAACAGCTGTACAAAGCTTTGATCATACCATTGCAGGAACATTTAGTTTAGAGTACAGTATGGAAACAGCCCCCTTGGCCCACTGAGTCCGCGCCAACCATCAATCAGCCGTACACTAGTTCTATCCTACACACAAGGGACAATTTACAGCAGTAATCTCGTTGTAAGCAGTTATGGACCCCACAACTTAGGAATGATATAATAATAATAATAATAATCCATTTATTTTATATAGCGCCTTATCACATGCTCAAAGCGCTTTACAAAAACAATTAACATAGAAACAAACAGACAAACTATCCTGACGGAAAAGCGGCGAATACTCAACGCCAGCGTCCTCTCACGTCAGGGTCCGGCAGTAGACATTAAAAAGCACAAGACACACAGATATAATTTTTTACACAAAACAGCCATCACAGTGATTGCTCTAGGCATACCCTCACTGTGATGGAAGGCAAAGTCTTGGATATATTGGATAGGAAAGAACTGCAGATGCTGCTTTAAATCAAAGGTCGACACAAAATGCTGGAGTAACTCGGCGGGACAGGGATCATCTCTGGAGAGAAGGAGTGGGTAACATTTGGGTCGAGACCCTTCTTCAGTATGATATATTGGACTGGATTTTGCTGTTGGTGAATTGCAGTATTCTCTTTACGATACTGCAGAACTGACAGCAATTTCTCGACTTAGTACATGTGCAATGTGTATGGGAATCCAGAAGTTACTGTTGGAGATAACCATCTTATCCACTCTTGTGGCCTCCTTCAATATAATATCCACAGATTATTGAAAACGTAAAGTATTCGTGAACTATTTTCAAATGTTGTGAAAATGTTATTCTTTGTTGCACATGGGGTAAGTTGGTTGTTAATGGATTACCAAGTCACAACAACTATTTAATAAACTTTATCTCCTAACATAACTAACATGAATGTGCTCCCAATGAGGCCTCCTTTGCATCAGCAAGAGCAAGCATGGCCTAGGTGACCATTTCGCCGCACACTCGGTCCATCAAGGCATGCTGAATCTTCTGGTTGCAAACTATTTAACCCTCTTCCTATTCCCACTCAGATCTTTCTGTCCTGGGCCTCCTCCATTGCAAGAGTGGGGCCACATGTGAACCCATTCTTCCCACTATCCCTCCACCCTTCCCTTTCCCTACGTCCCTTTCCATCTATATCCATTTGTCTGACCTCACATTTCAAGCTTCTCTCCTCATCTCACAGCCTGTCTCATTTTCATCTCTGGCCTTTGTCCACCCATCTGCCATTGAACCCCCATCACCAGTATCCATCAATCACTTGCCTGGCTTTGTCACACCCCCACCTCTATTCCAGTTTTCTCTCCCCCTGACCTGAAATCTATCAATTTTCTCCAGAGATGTTGATGCGATGAATTACTCCAGTACTTTGTATTTTTTGCTCAAGATTCTAGCATCTGCATTTCCTTGTGAATAACACGAAATGGGCATGGACTGTAATTGCCTCAGATAAATTTTCGATATATAATGTTTAAAAAATATTTTACTTCTATGTTTGACCATTTGTTCCAGTCTTTATTTTGTAGTGTAAAATTGTACAAAGTGAGTTAAATATTGCACTTTTTACCTTTGATGTCAGTGATAGGTTATCCAAGTATAGGATTGCCATAGATGTTGGTACTTTTTCACTTTGGTCCATCACACCAAGATCACTGCATCGTTGAGAATAGTGTTCATTGAGCTCAGTGCTTAGCACGGCAGTTGACTGTCCAAAAAATCCTTTGAATTAATTGGCCCGGTCTGTTTCAATGCTGTATAACTTCATGAACTTGCATAGTTTTTTCAGAGTGATATCCAGAGTTGCAAGGTTTTAATACAAGGAGAGATTACATAAATTTCCTAAAAATGAGAAAGTTTTGGGGATATACTCCTGTATATCGGCCAGATCAAGCGCAGGCTCGGTGATCGTTTCGCTGAACACCTCTGCTCAGTCCGCCTAAACGTATCTGATCTCCCAGTTGCTCAACACTTTAACTCCCCCTCCAATTCCCACACTGACCTTTCTGTCCTGGGCCTCCTCCATTCTCAGAGTGAGGCCCAGCGCAAATTGGAGGAACATCACCTCATATTTTGTTTGGGCAGCTTACACCCAGCGGTATGAACATTGACTTCTCTAACTTCAAGTAGCCCTTGCTTTCCCATTCTCTCCATCCCCTCCCCCTTCTGTCTCCTACTACATTTTATCTCTGTACCGCCCACTCCCATGACATCAGTCTGAAGAAGGGTCTCGACCCGAAACATCACCCATTCCTTCTCTCCAGAGATGCTGCCTGTCCCGCTGAGTTACTCCAGCATTTTGAAGTTCTTTCCATGAAGAAGGACAAGGGTTCGGATGCATGGAAACACCACCATCTGCAGTTCCCCTCCTGTCTATTGATATTCTTTCATCAGCAGGTCTAAATGCTGGAATTCTCTGCCCACAGGCATTGTGGAAGCTCCTTTACCAGAAGGCAGCAATGATATGAGGACGTGGCTCACTGCCATTTTCAGAAGGGCATAGACTGATTGTCTTAACTGCAATGCTCAATCCAGAAGAAGAATTTTAACATATCTACATTTCAATACAAACATTCATCTCTAATTGCTCTTATATTAAGATCATTTTGATCAATTCAATAAACACCATTCTGTCAGTACCTTCATGCCATTTCTTTTCCATATTGGGTAGAAATTTTAAAAATACTTCTTTATGTGAATGTATTTACCATCACTGAAAGTGGAAGTAATTGGTATAATTGTTTAAACTGCTATTACTGAGGATAAGCATAATTTTGGTTAAAGACTGAATAATTAACACCCATCAAATTTGATTGCAATCATCCATATGGAATATAGTAATGAAAATTATTACAAGCAAAGTTGTCTGTGTGTAAGCGTTTCAGCAAAGGATAGTCTCTAAAACATTTTCTCCTAAATAGAATATATAGCTGTTACACTCCTAGATCTCTTCCTAAACGGTTTATTCATTTATAGATATTATACATGAAGCCGAGCTAAGTTTTGCGGTTACACATATGTTCCTTTTAATTATTATTAATTCCTTACATTTACAATGTTTTACATTGAAATATTTAAAATTATTCAGAGGGTACTTGTCTTTGTAAAGTTTGTAACATTGCAAACTTTAATAGATCGCACAATTCAAACTGCCTTCTCTTTTACAGTGTGGTTCAGGATAAATTCTGTGGCATCATAAACATTTGTGTGGAAGCACTGCATGATGTCATGTCAGAGGATCCAGACTCAGGGACTTACAAAGAGTAAGTAAGCAGTTCTGTCTGAGACTGTGAATGAATTGGTAATTGTAACATATTCAACTACATGCACTGCAGTTATTGAAAACCTTGGGATGAAATGGAATAAAGCAAGACAGATTTTAATAGCAGACAATCTATCTGAAATGCCAGCTTAATGTTCAGGCAATAAATTACCTGTGACCTTTCATAAGCTTGGGCATGAAAACATCTCTCACAGTCCTTATTGCCATTGGACATGCTTAGATAGGCTTGGAACTGAAGAATGAGTCTGAGCTTTCTAAATAAGTGGGCATTTTGGGACAAATACATCTGTCAATTCAATTTGATCCAATTTATCCCATGGGTTCATAATATATATTTGATCAAATAGCAATCAAAAAGGTGCATTTCTGTCAATGATCAGTTGGGATTAATCCTACTTAATTAAAAGCCTATTGCATGATTCTTGCATTTGATTTACATTTACTAAAGGCTGGGCATTTTACATTGAATTGCAGCAAAAATAATTTAATGTTGATCATATTTTTAGGAAACCTATTTAGAGATACGAAGTGACTTAATTTTGATGAATTTTGAATATATCATTATTACAACTTTGAAACAACTTAAATAGCAGATGCTCTATTATTAACCTGCATTTTCCAAAGTTCCATTGTTCCTATTCCTGCAACTGCTATAAACAGCCTTGAAGAGTGAGAATAACAAGTAACCTTTCTTGGTGCACAATTTATGATGGAAAAATATCATGTGAGATAATGAATGAATGAAAGGAAAAGGGCTAATTGACCAATCTAATTGATTTCATTATGGGAGCCTCATATAATGCTGAATCACCTCTTTATAGTATTTAATTTTTAATCACATTCTGTAATTAAATCACATTCTCTGTCTCTCTATTTTTATCTCTATCTCCCCATCTCCAGGTAAATCATTTAATCCTTTAAGGATTTACTGAACCAAGCCACGAAGGGAATTGTTTGAATTCTGGCTAAAAGTTCTTGTTAATTATAATTACATTTTGTTTTAAACATCACCTGTATTTGCTTGGTAATCAGCTATTTTTGCTCCCCTCAACCACCCCAATATTTCTATTGATAATTATTCTCTGTCCCTGCATTAACAAGGGAAGCGAATGTATTTACTAGCATGATCAGGAGGATGATTTCATGAATATTTTGGCGGCATCTATCCCTCTCTCTGGACTTGCCTTTGCAGTCTGAATGTCAGCTGACAATATGGAGAGGTTTTACCAGATGGCAGGATTCTCTTGAATATGTCATTGCAGTTGATACTCGATTCTCTCACCTGCACAAATAGAAATAGTTTGAACTTAACTAATGTTCAAAAGTTGATCTAAGCATGATTACTTGCCTTTAGAGTTCTGCATCCAGGAAGCAACCGCAGAGCAGTCCACGGTGAATGGCTTATTCGACTGAGAATGGGGAGACCAGACCTAACATGGCTGCTGAAAGCACTCAGATTTTATCTGACGACACAAAAATAAACTCTGATTGGAAGTCTGGTGTTTGAAATATTTCCATCATTAACAATGATTAATAAAACGTCCCATTTATAATTCTCATTCAGGATCTGGCCTCCCCTGGCCAGGCTGATATTAGTTGTTCATGTCGTGAGGATGTGTACACAAAATGCCTTCCCCTATTAGAGATACTACCTTGTTTTATTCAACCTCCTCCACCCCCACCCTATCTTCCCCGCAACTTATAACTAAGTGGCTTTGTCTCTTTCCCATGGTAAGCCCTAGATGAAGTCAACCAGGTGACAGTTTAACGAGGAAAGTTAGAGAGAAAAAACACATGCATAGAAATGTAAAAGCTTCAAAGTGCAGAGCTAATTGGGAAAGAGCCTGCTGAGATTCCCCAAGATTATATAGGTACTCTGCCCTACAATCCCACTCTATCTTGCATTTGGCAATTAATTAATTTGACCAAGAATTGCAAGGCTGTGGAGACAAATGTTAATTCATTATTTATCTTTGATTTAATACTTTTAATTATTGGAGATTTTAAATATTTCAATTGAGTTTTATTTTTTAAATAATTAATTTTTATACTATTTTTCTGGAATCATGGGATCATTCATGAAAAATCAGGAGATAATCCAGCATGTTGTGCCTGTTGTGGTCAGAAATGTTCTGCCAAACCTAATTCTTCCTTCCAGCACCAGTGTAAAGGCTTCATAGGTCATTCAACAAAGTAGTGAAAAGGAAAAGATTGCAAAAAACAAGATATTGGTGCAAAACACAATTGGAAAAGAAGTCCATGGTAGTCCAAGAGGTGGTCGTTAGTGTTCAGTGGCCAAGATAGGGTTATGCACGTCTGTTCAAGAACCTAATGGTTGTAGGAAAGTAGCTGTTCCTGAACCTGGTGTTTTTTCGATTTCAGACTTCTGTACCTCCTACACAATGGTAGCAGAAAGTAGAGGGTACGACCTGGATGGTGGGAATCCTTAATAATAGATGCCTTCATGAGGCAGCGTTTTGTGTAGATGGTTTTGATGGTGGGGAGGGCTGTGCCCGTGATGGACAGGACTGAGTCTGCAACTCTCTATATCCTCCTGTGATCCTGTGCCTTGGAATTGGTGTACCAGGCAATGATGTAACCAGTCGGGGTACATTCAACAATTGGGAGGTTTGTTGGAATATTCAGTGACATACCAAATCTCTTTAATTTTGTCTATTCCAAAGGGAATAACAAAAGCAATCTGTCCACATAAGCAGTTTTCCAGTCCTGTCACCATCCACCCTCACACCAGTGAAATCACTATTTTCCTCTAATGTAATGACAAGAACCTAGAAACATAGACATAGAAAATAAGTGCAGGAGTAGGCCATTTGGCCCTTCGAGCCAGCACCGTCATTCAATATGATCATGGCTGATCATCCAAAATCAGTACCCATTCCTGCTTTCTCCCCCTATTCCTTGATTCCGTTAGCCCCTATAGAGCTATACCTAACTCTCTCGTGAAAACATCCACTGTCTTCTGTGGCAGAGAACATTACACAGTATCTTTGCTGTATTAACTGCATTGACTGCAGTTCTGCCATAACTCCTTTCTTATATTTACTGCTTTGGATAATGAAAGAGAACATTCTTTTTGTCTTACTAATCTCATTTTGACCTACTCAGCTATTTTCCACATGTACATTATATTGGGTCCTTTTGTTCCAACACAACAATAAATATTTTCTCATTGCTGTATATTCCCTAGCCTTGTTGCACCTTTCCAAGTGTATTAGTCAAGGGTGTTTTATTGTCATATGTACCGAAACAGAACAACAAAATTCTTACTTGTAGGAATCAATTTTGTTTGTCATTTCTCTGTACTGCAGTCTAATTTTTTACCTCTTCCTGCAGTCTAAAGCTTTCCTCCTCACAGTTAACCATACAACTGATTTTTGTAATATCCGGAAATGTCATTATCGTGCCCCTACTTTTAACTCTATATCAATAACGTATATCACAATAACCAACTCACGATAAAATGACCGGTCAGCCATAAAATGACCGGTCAGCCATTCTTCCTTGCTTTTTACTTTTTTTGACCAGCCTGCAGGTGGGATCTTGCCTTGCTACAAATTTTGATTGTATTTTATTCATTTTTTGGTTGTTTTTTAAATACTGTGAATGTCAGCAACATTCAGATTTTTCAAAGGGGTTTCATGGACGAGACATGCTTAGGGCTTCTTTGCTCAGCTCGTGATCTCTCGGATCCAGAAGTACAATTGGGAGAAGTGAACACAAGAATACAAGAAAACTGAAGCTGGAGTAGGCCACTCGGCCCCTTTAGCCCATGCTGCCATTGAAAGTTATCACAACAAAACTATGCTGGCCTCATCTCCTCTTCTATGTCAGATCCTCATAATCCTCAATTCCTCTATCATTCCAATATTTATCAATGAGTTAACATGACTGGTACAGTCATTTCAGAAAAAAGCTGGACCTTAACTTGGAGTCGAGAATAGTGCACACGAATCCCAAATGTCATTTAACCAATGTAATAGACAACTTTAAAAATCTTTCTTTCAATCCACTCAGGTTACTTACCTTCCAGTTTGTAACTGTGCTGCATTTTTCTTTTTACAAGTGTTATGTTCCTGCGCCTACAGAGTAATAGAGCAAAGCAGCCTGGTTCCCTTGAATCCCACTTCAAAGCAATTGAAAGCTTCTTTGTTCCATGTTCTGTGAATCACCCATTTATCTTTGCTCCTGCATAGACATTTTTATGAGTCTCCAGGCACTGTAAAGTATAGGTGGAATGGATGAGTACTTTACCTGAGAATTTTTTTTTAATTTTCCTGTCCTATATCGAACAGCATGTCTCAGGAACAGGCCCTTCGGCCCACAATGTCTGTGCTGCACATATGCCAAGTTAAACATATCCCATCTACATCCCAATATTCTTTTCACATTAATGTGCCTGTTTAAATGCCTCTTAAACATCACCATCCTATCTGCTTCCAGCAAATCTGCTCCTTCCAAAAAAAAGTGTAAAAAAGCTTGCCTCACACATCTCCTTTAAACTTTTTCATTCTCCCCTTAAACCTAAATCCCCTAGTATTTGGGGAAAAGATCTGACTATTTTATAAACTTCTATCATGTCTCTCCTCAGTCTTCTTCAGAAAAAACAAACTAAATTTGTTCAACTGCTTATACTGTCTAATCCAAGCAACATCGTGATGAACCTCTTCTGCACCCTCTCCAAAGCCTTCACATCCTTCCTGTAATGTAGTGACCAGAACTGCACACAATACTCCAAATGTGGCCTAACCAAAGTTTTATATTCCTCACTATTATACTGAAAACTCCGACTGATGTAAGCAAGCATACCATAGATTTTCTTTACCACCGTTTCTACTTCCATTGCCACTTTCAGGGCGCTGTGTACCATCAATGCTACTAAGTGTATTGTACACTTTCCCTTTGCATTGACCTCCGAAAGTGCAAACCCTCATACTTCTCTGGATTAAACTCTGTCTGCCATTGCTCTGTCCATGTCACCTACTGATCTATGTATTATTGTATCCTTTTCTACCTTTGTTCAATATCCACAATTCCACCAGTTTTTGTGTTGTATGCAAACTTACCAATCAGCCCATTTTCGCACTTATGTATGCGTGTGTGTGAGGGCCCAGCACGGATTCCTGAAGAACACCACTGGTCACAGACCTCCAGTCAGAGAAACACCTCTCCACCAGTACCCTCTGCTTTCTACGGGCAAGCTATTTATGAATCCCGATCTAGCATGTCACCCTTGACCATGGATCAGTCTTCCATGAGACGAGGCAGGAACATCCACTGCTTTACCCTCATTGATCTTCTTCACCAAGGTCAAATAACCAGCATTGGTCAGGAAAGGAAATCTGCCTTGTGTTAATATAAATGATTATACCCTGTAAGATTCTGTTTCATTCTAGTTTGGTCGATCCGTTCTAGTCTGGATAGGCCAAGTTACAGTGACCCAGAATGTTATAGATTCCACACTAAATTATTATTTTACAGATCAAAGCTCTGAAACATAAAATTGTTCAAAAACATTGCTATTTTATTTTGTTAAAAATTATGAGGCTGCTATTTTGGTTAAACTCTAGTAAGAACCTATAAACATGTTAGAAGAAAATACTATTGAATTGAATTGCTGTATTCAGATGCTTTAAGATATATGACATTATTTATCATATCTGGTTTGTTGGATGTCGCTTAAGCTATCTGTGATTAAAAACTAATTATTCTTGTGATCATTGGAACTTCCACAACATTGTTAAACACTTGTGTTAATTCTTCAACATAGCTGTATGGTGATATCACATTTTGAGGAGCAGAAAGTTAGTGAAGATGAAGAACCTCCAACTGAACAAGACAAAAGGAAAAAGCTGGTAAGTAGATACTTTCCATTCTGTTGGAGTTAGCGTTGTTAAAGAGTGTAATAACTGAAAGATGTAAGGATGAACAGCAATAAAATATTTGCAAACCAACAAGATGCTTGATTTCTTTAGATTGTTTTCTTAACCAATTTTTCCCCATCTGACTATGTATCTTGCACAAATGTTTGACATCTGTGCTCCTTGGGTCCATCAGACTGCAAAACACTAAATGCTGAAGGAGCTCAGCAGATCAGATGGCAAATGTGGAGGAATCTGCGCTAGGCGATGTTTAGGGTCCCTGCCCAAAATGGCGCATATCCATTTCCTCCAGAGATGTTGCCTAACCGCTGAGTTACCACAGCACTTCGTGTTTTGTTCAAGATTCCAATATCTGCAGTTCCTTGTGTCTCTGTTATCAGACTGCCTTGTCTATTTGGGTATTATCTATTTGTGGGCTTTAAGGGTATATGCTTTTGGGAAAATGGAGACTTTGCGGTTCAGTTACATTTGTGCTTTACTAGAAGTCTATACAAACTAACTCGGATTAGTTCATGCAGATTGCAAATGTGCTCTTTCTGGACTCTTACTCAGCTTCTTGCAGGATCAGATTGTTGATCAGTCATGGGATTTTTCTTTGCAATATAATGCTTTAATAGCAATACTTTTCACAACAGCAAGTTGATTCTACTCTCAAAAGGTATTTATGCTTGACCGTTTTTTTTGCACTTTTTGCTGCTCAGATTAAGACAAACCAAAGCCAGAAGCGTGGGAATGAGATTGTTTGGGCGAACATTTGGTTATGCAGTTTTCAAACAAATGTGATCAATTAGAGATGCTGCAACCAACAGGGTAGATTATGGAAGGATATCAACAATTGGATTAGAGACAATGTTTTAATTTTGCTGTCTATCTCACTTTCACCAATAAATTTAAATTACCTTTGGTGAATAAAAAAAAACTTAATTTGTGATTTGGCTAACAATCAAATGTTCTGAACCATTGGGTTATTTATTGACCTTATGATGTACCGTCATTAACAAAGTCATGAAAGTATCAAAGTTCAAATAATATATCCACTTGCTATTTTTGGAATTTTGAAATGTATGGAGAGAAGGCAGGTACAGGTTACTGAGCTGGATGATCAGCCATGATCATATTGAATGGCGGTGCAGGCTCGAAGGGCCGAATGGCCTACTCCTGCACCTATTTTCTTTGTTTCTATGTATCCAATCTTATCCAAAGCAGAAGTAGCCAGTGTGGCTTAACAAAAGACTGAAAAAATAACATACTTAGTAGTTTAGTTTAGAGATACAGCACAGATGCAGGTCCTTCGGCCTACCGAGTCCGTGCCGACCAGTGATCCCCATACACTATAACTATCCTTCTTACTAGGGACAAATTATAATCTTTACTGAAGCCAATTAACCTACAAACCTGTACATCTTTGGTGTGGGAGGAAACCGGAGCCCAGGGAAATCCCACGCAGTCACGGGAAGAACGTACAAACGTACAGCAACAGTAGTCAGGATCAAACCCGACCTGAATTGACCGTCTCTAGCACTGTAAGGCAGCAACTCTACCGCCGCGTCACCGTGCCGCAGAATTAAGGAAATAGAATGTTAGTGAACATTAGGAAGTTTTTTGATGTATTAAATTATCTGATGATTAAACAGTGATTTATTATGGTCACTTTAAACAAAATGGTGGTTATAATGTCTTCTGGAAGGGCAAATTGGAAGAGGAATATATTTTTGTCTGATGAAGCTTCTGGATTGAGAATGAATGAGTATAAACAAGTATCTGCAGTTCCTTCCTACACTACCTGTAAGACTATATCGGGGTCTAAACAAGGAACTGTAGAAATGTATCTGACTGTGGTAACTATGGAGGGGTGTCCCCATTGTCTGCCACAAGTAGTCTTCACCATGGTTTTCCTTTTTCACCTCCTCCACATATCGAAAGAGCTGTTATCTAAAGAGCAGCATGGATAACGTCCCTTTGGAGACACTGTGAACAAGATATTTACTGCAGCATCTCTAAAAGAAATGCTTGAAGCTGTAAAAATCCATTATGCAAGATATTTTTCAACCTCTCTAACGCCTTTGACCATCAACCAGGAGTAGCTGCAAAGTACTTTCCTCAAAACAGGCTGCCCACACTAATTTGTCTCCATTTATGATGACTTGCAAGTTACTACTCGCGCCAACAAAGCTAATCTGAATGGTGTCAAGCAAGCCCTCTGGTTTCCTCACACGTCCCTTAGATATGCTGGTTGTTCAGTTAATTTCCTATTGTAACTTATCCCGATAGTCGCAAACTGGATCACGGGTTATTTATTGTCATAAATGGGAGACTAAGCCACAGAAGTTGGAGAACCAATTAATTGGAACGGTCTTTAAATTCTCATACAATTGATTTGTCACATTGCCTCTTTTAATATCATAAGGAAATGCCAAATCTTTCAGAATTAAGGGGAATTTATGATGCGAAGGAGTAATTTGGCACATCGTCTAAGACAATTTTCTATGGTGACTAAATTTCAGAAACAAATTCGCCCTTCATCAAAATCACCAAAATTAACTGAGTTGTAATGTGAAGGCAACACGTGCATCTCTATGCACTCAGATGCCGAATTCCAAGCCTTCATTACATCGCTCACTAAAGCATTTGAAGGGTGGGCATTGCACTCAACAAAAGTCTTCTGCCAACCTGTTCCCACTGTACAGCAACACCCTCCAAGAATAGAGGTCTGTGGCCAAACAGGGACTACCTTACATATCTTGTGAGTCAGCTATCAGTGAAGGCAGGCATTGATGAGAAATGTATTCATCATCTTCAGTGTTGCTTTTTGGCAATTGAGAAAAAGTATTTGAAGATCAAGGTCTCAAACCTGGCATGTGAATAATAACCTTTACAAATTATTCGTAGTTTATTTTCCTTCAAAGATGCAAGGAGGCTGCAAAGGAATTTTGTTCGCAAAATGGATTTGGAATTCAACATGGGAAGTTTTTTCCATTTAGTTATTTTATAAAAACACTTTTACTCAAGTTGAAATAGAATAGTGCTGAAAACTAAGGAACCCATTTCAGGTTTGTAATGCTATAATAAAGCTTTAGACTTTAGAGATACAGTGCGGAAACAGGCCCTTTGGCCCACCGAGTCCGCGCGACCAGCGATCACTATCGCTATAGTGAGTACACTAATGCTATCCGTCACACGAGGGACAATTTTATAACTTACCAAAGCCAATTAACCTACAAATCTGCACATCTTCGGAATGTGGGAAGAAACTGGAGCACCCGGAGATAACCCCTGCAGAACAATGTACAAACTCCGTAGATATGAACAAACGCGGATCTCTGGAGCTGTAAGGCAGCAACTATACCACTGTGCTATATCACTATATCACTATATCAGTCTGAAGAAGGGTCTCGACCCGAAACGTCACCCATTCCTTCTCTCCCGAGATGCTGCCTGACCTGCTGAGTTACTCCAGCATTGTGTGAATAAATACCTTCGATTTGTACCAGCATCTGCAGTTATCTTCTTATACCACTGTGCCTTAATGCAACCATAACTTTTGTCGCAAATATTTTTAGGAGTGAGTTTATGCAAAGTTAACATGAAATCTTAACAAGATCTTAATGAGAGAGCTATGTTCCATTTTGGTCACATAATGTACTCTTTAGCAATGGTGCATTGATTTTGATTTTTGACACATGAGCAATGCATAATGATGTCCTTAACTGGGCTTTCAATTTGATGGCTCAGGGGTAAAATGCTTGAACGGTACAGAAAAATATGTACTTCCTCACTTTTTGAAATGGGGTCATTTATTAAAATATACTTCTCCCCATATCCCTTGCTTCCACTAGCCCCTAGAGCTCTATCTAACTCCCTCTTAAATCCATCCAGTGATTTGGCCTCCATTGCCCTCTGAGGCAAAGAATTCCACAAAGTCACAACTCTCCGGGTGAAAAAGTTCCTTCTCACCTCAGTTTTAAATGGCCTCCCCTTTATTCTTAGCTGTGGCCCCTGGTTCTGGACTTCCCCAACATTGGGAACATTTTTCCTGCATCTAGCTTGTCCAGTCCTTTTATAATTTTATACGTCTCTATAAGATTCCTTCTAAACTCCAGTGAATACAAGCCTAGTCTTTCCAATCTTTCCTCATATGACAGTCCCACCATCCCAGGGATTAACCTCGTGAACCTACGCTGCACTGCCTCAATAGCAAGGATGTTCTTCCTCAAAATAGGCGACTAAAACTGCACACAATACTCCAGATGTGATCTCACCATGGCCCTATACATTTGCAGAAGGACCTCTTTGCACCAATACTCAAATCCTCTCGTTATGAAGGCCAACATGCCATTATCTTTCTTCACTGCCTGCTGTACCTGCACGCTTACCCTCAGCGACTGGTGTACAAGGACACCCAGGTCTCGTTGCACTTACCCTTTACCCCTTTTCCCCTAATCTGACACCATTGAGATAATAATCTGCCTCCTTGTTTTTGCTGCAAAAGTGGATAACCTCACATTTATCCACATTATACTGTATCTGTCATGCATCTGCTCACTCACTCAACCGGTCCAAGTCACCCTGCAACCTCCTAACATCCTCTTCGCAGTTCACACTGCCATCCAGCTTTGCGTCATCTGCAAACTTGCTAGTGTTACTTCTAATTCCATCATCCAAATCATTAATATATATTGTAAATAGTTGCGGCCCCAGCACCGAGCCTTGCGGCACTCCACTCTCCACTGCCTGCCATTCTGAAAAGGACCCGTTTATTCCTACTCTTTGTTTCCTGTCTGCAAACCAATTCTCTATCCATGTCAATACCCTACCCCCAATACCATGTGCTCTAATTTTGCTCACCAATCTCCCGTGTGGGACCTTATCAAAGACTTTCTGAAAGTCTAGATACACTACATCCATGGGCTTTCCTTCATCTATTTTATGTCACATCCTCAACAAAAAAAATCATAGGGTAACCTACTCATTCCTGGGATCATTCTTGTAAACCTCCTCTGGACCCTCTCCAGAGCCAGCACATTCTCCCTCGGATATGATGTCCAAACTGCTCACAATATTCCAAATGCGGCCTAACCAGCACCTTATAGAGCCTATATAGAGCCTAGCGTCACAGGGAGAATGTTCAAGTTCAACACAAGGTCAAGAATGAACATCGGTCATTGGCGCTGTGAGGCTCTACCAGCTACACTAATGTGCTGCAATACTTGAGCTACTCACTCCAATGATCAGTGACTGAGATCTTGAAAATTATAAAATAGGGCCAAAAAACAAATGATGACAATTTTACTCTGCCTGTTTCCTCTCTTGCTAAAATGCAGTTTTTATAATGCTATTATTGCAGGCAATTTTGACTAAAATCTCTTCAGGAGATCATTTTTTAAATGTTGGATTATATCATCTTTGTTTTATAGCAGGACATTTGTTGTGTAAGATTAAAGATCACGTTTTCAATTGATCAAGTTGATCTGCTTCCTCAAAGAGCCAGAAGTTCGAGTTCGATGCAGACTTCGGGTGCTGACTGTGTGGAGTTTGAATATTCTCTCTGTGAGTGCATGGGTTTCCCCCTAGTGTTGCAGTTTTGTCCAACATCCCGAAGACATGCGGGTTTGTAGGTTAATTGGCCTCTGTAAATCCGCTCTAGTGCGTAGGGAGTGGATGAGAAGTGGGGTAACAAAGAACTATTAAGAACGGGTGATCGATGGTCGGCATGCACTTGGTGGGCTGGAAGGTTTGTTTCAATTTTGTATCTCTAAACGAAACTAGACTAAATAAATAGCCACATTGTGTAAATAAATAGCCTAATTTTTAATGGTTTGAAATGCACGCAATACTGATTGGATTTCACCATTGTTTTCAAGTTTTTTTGCTGTAATGTCCAATTTGAATTTCAATTAATGGCAGCATATTTCAGGGCTGACCTGTCAAAAAGCACTCCACGAGATCAATTACTGCTTCAAAAAGTTTCTTTCCCATGCAAAAAATCCTTTATAGGCATTCATCAACCAAACTGTTCTCTGAGCTGCATAAAAACACCTTTTTTACATATTGATTTTTTTTAACGTGGGCCTGGCTGGGATATCCAGTATTTAATGCCAATTCCAAACTGCTCATGAGAAGATGCTATGAGCCATCTTCTTAAAAGGCTGCAGTCCTTTAGATGAAGGTGCTCCCATGATGTTGTGCCCCGGGCGTTTCACTATTTCGATCCACTTGCAGTGAAGTGTCAACATTATATTTCCAGGCCAGTGTGCGACTTGAGGGGAATCTACAGTTGGTGATATTCTTGTGTGTTTTAAGGATTTCTCCTTGGTGGTTGGAATTTTTAGATTTTTTTTTTAGATTTAGAGATACAGCGCATAAACAGGCCCTTCGGCCCACCGGGTCCGTGCCGCCCAGCGATCCCCGCACGCTAACACTACCCTACACCCACTAGGGACAATTTTTACATTTGCCCAGCCAATTAACCTACATACCTGTACGTCTTTGGGGTGTGGGAGGAAACCAAAGATCTCGGAGAAAACCCACGCAGGTCACGGGGAAAACGCACAAACTCCATACAGACGGCGTCCGTAGTCAGGATCGAACCTGAGTCTCCGGCGCTGCATTCGCTGTAAGGCAGCAACTTCTACCGCTGCGCCACCGGAATTGAGGGGTTGGTAGTTGATACCAAAGTCGCCTTAGCAAATAACTGCAATACATTTTGAAAACTTTTTGCATAGGTGGTTGAAAGAATGAACATATAGCATTGTGGATAGAGTGCCTAACAAGCAGGGTAAATGATCTTAACCACACAGCACAGAACAGGCTCTTCAGCCCTCCAGTCTATACTGACCATCAAACACCCATTCACTTTTATTCCACACTTACCCAATTTTATTCTCTACGTTCTTCCCTCAACTTAAGGTGAGAGGGGCAAGATTTAATAGGAACATGAGGGGCAACTTTTTCACTCAGAGGCTAGTGGGTATAGAATAAATTGCCAGAGGTGGTAGTTGAGGCAGGTACCATAATAGCATTTAACAGACACTTGGACAGGTACATGGATAGGAAAGATTGAAAGAGATATGGGCCAAACAGATGCAAATAGGACTAGCTTAGATGGGGGATCGTGGTCGGCATGGACAGGTTGGGTCAAAGAGCCTGTTTCCATGCTGAATATCTATGAGCTTTTTAAACATAGAAACATAGAAAATAGGTGCAGAAGTAGGCCATTCAGCCCTTCGAGCCTGCACCGCCATTCAATATGATCATGGCTGATCATCCAGCTCAGTAACCTGTACCTGCCTTCTCTCCATACCCCCTGATCCCTTTAGCCACAAGGGCCACATCTAACTCCCTCTTAAATATAGCCAATGGGAGCAGATTTGAGAGCAGATGGAACTGCATTCATCCAGGCAAATGGGGAGTACTCTCACCCACCCTCTGACTAAATACCCTCCCCAGGTACCTACCCCTGCAATCACAGGAGATGCAATACCTGTCCCTATATCTCCTCCCTCGATTGTCCAAAGACCCCGACAGTCCTTTCAGGTGAGGCAGAGATTCACTTGCACCTCCTCCAACCTTTTCTACTGTATCCGCTGTTCTAGGTGTGGACTCCTATATATCAGTGAGACCAAGTGCAGACTGGGCGATCATTTCGTTGAACCTTTCGCTCAGTCCACCTTGGCCTATACGATTTCCCAGTTGTCAAACACTTTCACACCCCCTCCCACTCCCATACTGACCTTTTCTGTCCTGGGTCTCCTCCATTGTCGGAGTGAAGCCAAATGCAAATTGGAGGAACAGCACCTCATATTTCACCTGGGTAGCTTACAACCCAGCAGTATGAATTGATTTCTCTAACTTCAAGTAACCATTGCATCCCCCTCTATCTCCGTCCCTCCCTCATCTTAGTCGTCATACTAATTTCATTGTCGTCCCTTTGATTTTACTGTCAGTTTAACTCCTTATCACCTACCCCACAGCTAACAATAGACCATTGTGGGCTCTGTCTTTCCTTGATCATTGTTGCTTTTTACCTAACTTTCATTCATTTGTTCTTTTTACCTGCTATATCTCTCGTTTTCCTTTCCCCTACTCTCGGTCTGAAGAAGGGTCTTGACCCGAAATGTCACCTTTTCCTTTTCTCCAGAGATGCTGCCTGACCCGCAAGCTTTTTATGTCGATCATCATGGAACCTAACCCTTACGTAAATCAAGAAGTGTGTGTATTAAGAATAAACGGGTAGCTTGGGAAAGAATAGGTCCCCTTAATTGGCCATCTTTGTGTAGAGCCACAAGAGATGGAGGAGATATTAAATGAGTATTTCACATCTGTTTTTACTGAGAAGATCATGGAAGATAAGGTTGAAATTCTCACTGCAGACAGATTTTATGAGTTGCAATATTATTGCATCATTTGGGGAGACTTATGCCAGACCAGAATTGCGGAGTAAACATATAACCTGCCAAAAATTCAGGAATCGAATTCCAAATGAGCGCTGAGACATCGAGAAATTATGCACTATTGCTCGATTTCTAGTTAAGTAAATTTTCAGTGCACTGTACTGGGAATTTATTTTGGAGTTGGATGAAGGAAAATCTAGATGCAACCCTTGATGTATAGAAATAAATTGCAAGTACATTCAATGTTTTTAAATGTATTAAGCAGTTGTCAGGCTAGCAGAAAGTCCTTTGGTATTCCTTCAACTGATTAATTAATCTTTTAGTGCTAGAGGTAATGTTTCGCTGATATTCCAGTTAGGTTGTAATTCACCTGGAAAAGTATAATTAAACATCCATTAATACTGCTTGAAATCTTGTTATTTTTCGTACTGAAATGAGACTTCTCCAATCAATCACAATTTTGAGCATAATTTTGCCGAGATGTTTATTCAGATAATTGATCTGTCCCATCAAGTTTGCTTCTATTTTCAGTTTTGATGACAGGCATATTTATGTTCATTCTCCATCTGATGAGAAGCATAGTTTTCAATGATGCTGCTGTACATGTTCCAGAAGTATGTTCCCTCTTTGGAAGAGTAGATGTTTCTCTTAATTAATCATTTTTGCATGCCTATTTGTAGTTTGATTTATTTGTCAGTAATTTTGTTCTCTTGGCAACAATTTTAATTTTGATGAGCTTGCAATGCAGGTAGTTCAGCTGTAACATGTGTTTCCACAATGCGAATTGGATATAACACGACTTGTAAATTAGAGACCAATATTTGTATTACATGAAATGTCATGTAATGGAGCATTACCTCAAGCTAAAAAAAATGGAGTAATCAGTTGAAGGAATGAATATCAAAGGACTTTCTGCTAGGTTGATAACTGCTTAATACATTTAAAGACATTGCATGTATTTCCAATTTATTTCTCTACATGAAGGATGGGGCCTTGATATTTTTTCATATAACTCCAAAATAAAATTATAATGATCTAATTGTAATACTTGAAACAAATTAGTTATTAGAAATTACGACCGGGAACTTGAGAACTAGTTAAGTTATTTTGGATATTGGCAAGCAGAAAAAAATCTGCCTCTGTTCAATAAATCTGGTTTTCATGTAACCTCCCCACAGTAACCGGACACCATTATCTCTTCAGAACACAGCTGCTACTTTCATTGCAGGAGTCCATGTGAAATTATCAAGCAATCACTATTATTGACATGCGATATTATTCTATTAAACAATGTAGCATAGAGCCTGCAGGATTTTTAGTTTGCTGTAACAAAAGTAAATTTATATTTTTGTAAAATCCTTCAGGAAAAATATCTTTGTTATAGGAAGTTTGAAACTCTAGCTCCCTAATCCCGTTTTTTCTCATTGGCACAATTGTTTATAAAATGTGAGTTTCCATAACATGACATTTCTTTGGAAAATGACTACATTTTAAAGCAGATCTACCTGCATTTGCCATAACTGGTGCAAAGCTGTACTTATGACGGAAGAATGGAAGAACAGAAGGAGCAAGTCTCAGTGCCTCTGACCTTGTGCCGTACGCACCACCCACCCCAACCCCGTTGCCCTGATTTCCTTAATATCTGAAAGTCTATCAACCTCAATCTGGAATGTGAACTTTTAAGAACTGAATAAACGTTGTTATAACGTTTTCTTAAACCTGCAGATGCTGAAAATTTGAACAAAAACCAAAAAAATGCTGGAATAACTCAGAGGATCAGGCTGAAACATTATCTCCTGTAAGATAATGTTTCAGGTCTGGGACCCTTCATCAGAACTCAGAACATAAAGCTGTTCAATTCACTCCAAATCTACAAGAACCTTTTAGTGTAAAATTGAAATGATCTGTATCTGTACAATTGTAGTGGTCATTTGACATAGGGGATCTTGTTATTCAATATGTTAAGATATTGATCTCAACATGATTCAATTGATAGCACTGCCAGCTCTGACTCAGAGGTTGTGGGGTTATCCCCCACTGCAATATTTAGTGTAATTTATTATCACTTGTACTGATGTACAGTGAAAAGTTTTTTTGTTGCCTGCTATCCAGTTAGTGGAAAGACTATACATGATTACGATTGAGCCATCAAAAGTGTACAGATACAGGGCAATAACACTCCAAAGACGTACAGGTTTGTAGGTTAATTGGCTTGGTAAATGTAAAAAAAAAATGTCCCTTGTGTATGTGTGTAGGATAGTATTAATGTGCAGGGATCGCTGGTCAGCACGGACCCGGTGGGCCGAAGGGCCTGTTTCTGCGCTGTATCTCTAAACTAAACTAAACATATATTGCAAGGTAAACTCCAGTGAAGTCCGATTAAAGATAGTCCATGGGTCTCCAATGAGGTAGATGGTAGGTCAGGACCGCTCTCTCTAGTTGGTGATCGGAGCTTCGGTTGCCTGGTAACAGCAGGGAAGAAACTATCCCTGAATCTGGATATATGCGATTCCACACTTCTGTACCTCGTACCTGATAGGAGAGGGGGGAAGAGGGAGTGTCCGGGATGAGACTCGTCCTTGAATATGCTGCTGGCCTTGCCGAGGCAGCATGAAGTGTAGATGGAGTCAATAGAAGGGAGGTTGGTTTGCGTTATGGTGTAGACTGCATCCACAATTCTCTGCAATTTCTTGCTGTCTTGGATGGAGCTGTTCTCAAACCATGCTGTGATGCATCCCGATAAAATGCTTTCTACGGCACATCTATAGATGTTGGTGAGAGTTGTTGGGGACATTCCAAACTGCCCTCTAAGGAAGTAGAGGCATTGGTGTGCTTTCTTGACCATTGCTTCAATATGTCTGGTCCAGGACAAGTTGCTGGTGATATTTACTCCTAGGAAAGTGAAGTTTTCAACCTTCTCTACTTTGGTGCCGTCAATGTATAACAGGGTATGTACTGCTTTGCTTCCTGAAGTTGATCACAATCTATTTTATCTTGCTGACATTGAGGGAAAGGTTATTGTCTTGACATCGGGTTACAGGGTTCTCAGTCTCCTTCCTGTACTCTGTCTTGTCATCATTTGATATAAGGCTCACTACGGTGGTGTTGTCGGTGTAAGTTGAGTTGGATTTGTATTTGGCTGCACGGTCATGTATGTATAAGGGGTAAAGAAGGGAGCTGAGAAGGCATCCTTGCCGAGCACCAGTGTTAAGGATTACCGTACAGGATGATTTGTTACCTATCCTCACTGATTGTGGTCTGTTGGTCAGGAAGTCGAGGATCCAGTTAAAGAGGTGGATGCTGACTGGATTTGTAAACTCATTTGACCTTTCAATGGAGCACAATGTTGATGCTGTAGATCTTGGACAGAATTTGTAAGGTCACTGAGATCAATACAAATGTAAATCTTTTTGTATCCCGTTACTGCATCCACAGTGTTGAAATAAATGAATAAGAGCTTAAATGATGATCCTTGAAATAAAAATATCTTCTCAAGATATTCTTCAGAAACAAATACATATAAGTTCCATGTGACACCTAAAATGCATCCCGATGGTAGTAGATACCCTTTGAATATCCAATGAATGTCTTTTGTTTGTCCTCTCCTTTAGTCCTGTAAAGATCATTAAGCCTGGTCAAGGGCAATTTACCTTTCTAAAATCTGCTCAGTCAATTAAATTCCGTTCAAAGTGCTTAATAATTTCAATTTTTTTAATGGGCTCTTGAATAGTGTGTAATGCTTTGCAGCTCATGAAAAGTAGTGGATAACTGCCTCATTTGACAATAGTTATAAAGTAAATTATTCTTTGCACGAGACTGATCATTCGCCAACTAAAATCCTATGTATGGAAGAAAATAACATTTATATCAGCTGGTATATTTTACAGGGGCAAGTGTGAATTAAACCATCATGCATGTTATCAGAGCAGTGGAATCTTGTTCCACAAAACCAGATTGGTGAAAGCAAATGTGTCTCCTAATAACATAAGGCCATGTTGGATTATAGTCCTAGAGTCATACAGCAGGGAAACAGGCCGTTCGGCCCATTGAGTTCATGCTGACCCCCAACCACCCAGTTTTATATATACTACCTTAACTCTTATTAACATCTTATTAACTCTTATTAACATCTTATTTTCACCATATTCTCACCAACTCTTACCCTCCCCTTCCCCAGATTCTACCCCATTAATTAATTTGAGCATAACAACAACATAACTGCATAATCCCATCTGAAATAAATGATGTCAACAAAGAGCAGCCATATGTTTTAATGAAACCAGAAATAAAGTATTAGAAGGTATATAAATATAATTCAGACTTACAATAAAATTGGTCTCTGTGGGAATATAAATTACTGTAGTTTAGAGGTTATTGGTAAGTCTCGCCAATTTTCTTTCCTTTGGTGCACAAATTCAATCATCTCTAGTAACTTCCTATCATTCATGTTAACATTAACACTGTCCTACACACACTAGGGACAATTTACATTTATACAAAGCCAGTTGACCTGCAAACCTGTACGTCATTGGAATGTGGGAGGAAGCCAAAAATCTCGGAGAAGGTCCACGCAGGTCACGGGGAAAATGTGCAAACACCATTCAGATAAGTGCCCGTGGTCGGGATCGAACCCGGATCTCTGGCGCTGTGAGGCAGCAACTCTGCCACCGTACCAGAAATGCTGCCTGACCCGCTGAGTTACTTCAGCTGTTTGGTGCAGACATTGTGGGCCGAAGGGCATGTTCCTCTGCGGTACAATGTTCCATGTTGAACCTTTCCTCCATGAAGCTGTCTAAATTCCTGTACCTCCTTCTACCACTACCTTGTGCTGTACTTTCCTGTGAGTGCTTTAAGGCAGCGGTAGAGTTGCTGCCTTAAAGCGCTCACAGCGCCAGAGACCCGGATTCAATCCCGACTACTGGTGCTGTCTGTACGGAATTTGCACGTTCCCCCCGTGACCTGCGTGGGTTTTTTTTCGAGAACTTCGGTTTCCTCCCACATTCCAAAGACGTGCAGGTTTGCTGGTTAATTGTCTTGGTATGAATGTAAAAGTTGTCCCTGGTGTGTGTCGGATAGTGTTAATGTGCGGGGATCACTGGTTGGTGTGGACCCGGAGGGCCGAAGGGCCCGTTTCAGCGCTGAATCTCTAAACTAAACTAAGACTGAGCACCATCTCCAATAGACTTGTCCTGCTCCACCATCCAATTTATCTCTCAACTCAAATAAGTCGTTCGGTGTTAATTTTTAATTTGTTTCTGTTTACATTAGCATTGAGATCCTTGGTTTTTTTTTACCTACTTTTTTTGTCCCAGTTTTGATGTGGATTTCGAGAACCCTGCATCGTTGCATTTTGCTGATGTTAGGATGGGTTATTTTTAGTCCGTGCGCCTGAGTAGGCGCATTGGGGGCAAGTGTAAACAATTTACACTTATACCAAGCCAATTAGCCTACATACCTGTATGTCTTTGGAATGTGGGAGGAAACCAAAGATCTCAAAAAAAATTCACGCGGTCACAGGGAGAACGCATAAACTCTGTGGAGACAGATTGAGTAGCCACTGATTATTCAATCTTCTCTGCTCTTGTATTGGACTGTGGTTAGATGATGTAGTAAATTGTATACCCTATACTCATTAACGAAGCTAGTTCACTATGTTCTACGAGCACAGTTGACAAAATGAGATCCAATGTGTTGACTGTTATTCAATCAGTGTTACGCATTGATTGATGTAACGATCTTTCCACTCTGCTTATTTCCAGCAGGTTCACATTTTCTAACACCTATTCCGGTACACTAACATGACATGCTACAAATATTCACATTCATCATGTTTGAGGCAAGTTGGCAGCAGTAGCAATGCACAGACAAATTTTAATCCTATATTCTTCACAGTCCTCTCTAAATTAAGGTCGATGGATTATCATTTAATTTAATATTACAATATTTTATTTTCATTCATGATGCATTACCATAGAAAGATGGTCTTTATTCTTGAGGTTTCAGAAATCCTTGCTATTAACCGTTTCACTTAGCAGTCCCTCACTTAGGCTACACCAGAGCACGACTTCGCACCTACTCACAACCTGACTCCAGTCTGCAAAGACTGGACCAATCCCCAACCACTCTCCCCCAATCACCACTTCACACCTACTCACAGCCTGACTCCAGTCTGCAAAGACTGGCCCCTTCCCCCCCCCCTCCCCCCACCCCTCTGCAATCACCACTTCACACCCACTTACAGCGTGACTCCAGTCTGCAAAGACTGGGCTCTCATCCACTACCCGCCCTCTCCTTGCTGCCCAACATCAGTTTGGCCACTTCTCCATCTCCGATAATAGAAATTGAGGAGGTGGTGAGGCTTTTCAGGAGACAGAAAAGCCGGAAATCTCCAGGACCGGACAATATTTCCACCTCTACCCTCAAACGCTGTGCCAAACAACTGGCACTGGTCTACACAGACATTTTCAACCAGTCCCTGCAAACCTGTACTATCCCTGCCTGCTTCAAAGTCTCCACTAATGTCCCCGTACCCAAAAAAATAAGGATCACTGGTCTTAATGACTGCAGGCCTGTCGCACTGACCTCTGTAGTCGTGACTTTTGAAAGACTTGTACTGGCCCAGCTGAAAAATATCACAAACCCTTGCTGGACCCTCTGCAGTTTGCATACCGGGCCAATAGATCGATGGATGACGCAGTCAACTTAGGCCTGCGCTTCATCCCCCAGCATCTAGGCTGCCAGGGGATATATGCAAGGATTTTGTTTGTGGATTTTAGCTCTGCATTTAAAACCATTGTGCCAGAGCTACTACACTCCAATTTCTCCCAGTTGACTGTGCCTGAACCCCTCAGTCAGTGGATCATCAACTTCCTGACGGACAGGAAGCAGCATGTGAGGCTGGGAAAGAACATCTCGGACCCTCATCGTAGGAGCACCGCAAGGCTGCGTACTCTCCCCTCTCCTTTACTCTCTCTATACCAACGACTGCACCTCCACAGACTCCTCTGTCAAGCTTCTCAAGTTTGCGGATGACACAACCCTGATTGGACTGATCCAGGATGGGGAGGAATCTGCCTTCAGACAGGAAGTGACATAGCTAGCATCCTGGTGCCTTTGTAACAACCTGGAGCTCAATGCTCTTAAGACAGTGGAATTGATTGTGGACTTTAGGAGAGCTCCCCATCCCCTCCCCCCAAACCAAAAGTCTGTAGCCTCTTTTGCTCAAGTTTATTTCACTCACATGTTTAAACTATAATGTTTTATTCTTAATGTTTTATGCTTTATTCTTAATTGTTTACTGTATGTTCATATTACTTGTGAGCGGAGCACCAAGGCACATTCCTTGTATGTGTCCATACGTGGCCAATAAACGTATTCAATAATGTCCCAATTGACCAATCCTATTCCTTTCTCTCCCCTAAATGTATCTAATTTCTTTTCAAATGCAGTTGTGGGGTTTGTCTGTGCAGCACGCTCCATGTCTTACAACTCTTTATGCAAAGGAGTTTCTCTTGATTCCCCTGCTGGATGTATAAGTGAGTACAGCAGTCAAGCAACAGAGAGTCGGGTTCATGAGGTGGTTAAGCGATAGGCTCTCCTCCACAGCACCACCCTGTTGTGTTCTCCTCATACCATTACCTTCCTGCCTCTAAAACCTGAAATGATAAGTGATTTGTCGATGGGAATGTCTATATCATGAAAAGAAAAACATCCTTTGTATGGTTTCCTACTTCACACACGAATTAAGGCACATTTGGTTGCATCTCTGTCCTTTATTCCTTTATAATTTATTTTTTTCAAATTAGAAATAATAGGTTGATATTTGATATTTACCTGCTTCCTTCCAACCTACATTTAGAATTAATTCAATTGAAATATCTTAGATTGTATACCAAATCGGTTTTACTGAATTGAAAAGCATTGTTCTGTGCGGGAGCCTCAACAATTATTAACTCCACAACTTTAACTAGCTTATCCTTATGCTGATGACTTCAGGGCTAAATAATATATTTAATGAGCGTAAATCATGCCTTTCACTTGTCAAGGGACATTAACTTTCATCTGTATCACTTTCAGTTATGCTGTGCACTGCACTGCACAAAACAATGGTTCCGTACCCAAGGGAAGCACTGGGACTTTGTCGATAATGTTTTGAAACAAATTTTTCATACAACTTTGAGGTTTTTAAGTATGTGAAATTTTTAGTGATGAAATTTAAAGTAGATGCATTTTGATTTTTCACAATAAATGAATTTTGTCTTGAAACAATCAGGTGTGGCGCTATCAAAAGACTTCTGGGATGTTAATTGGCGTAGGTTTCATAGAAGATAAAGAGTGGATTGGTCATTTTTGTTCAAGTACTCTTTAACAGCAGTATTTTAAAGGTCTCAAGTGTTGTATTAAAATAATGTTAATCCTGAAGGTGGAGTTGGAGTCGGGAAAAATTGTCGTAGATAACTATAAAAGGTGAAGATAGAGTTTGACAGATAATAGAAGGGACAAAAAAAAATCAAACTGACTTGATCTCACCATCTCTATCACAGACTATCAACTGGCATTTGTTATAAACCCGCTGACTCCCACAGCAATCTAGACGACACATCTTCCCACCCTGCTTCCTGTAAAGACTCCATCCCCTACTCCCAATTCCTCCGTCTACGCCGCATCTGCGCCCAAGATGAGGTGTTCCAAACCAGGACATTGGAGATGTCCTCATTCTTTAGGGAACTAAATTCTTTAGTTCCCCTCTTCCATCATAGACGAGGCCTTCACTAGGGTCTCCTCGATATCCTGCAGCTCCGCCCTTACTCCCCCTCCCCCCAGTCGTAACAGGGACAAAGTCTTCTTAGTCCTCACCTTCCACCCCATCAGGTGTCGCATACAGCACATAATCCTCTGATATTTTCGCCACCTCCAACGGGTTCCCACCACTAGCCACATCTTCCCATCTCCACCCTTTTCCGCTTTCCGCAGACACCGTTCCCCCCGCAACTCCCTGGTCAACTCCCTTCCCACCCCAACCACCCCCTCCCCAGGTATTTTCTCCTGCAACCGCAGGAGATGCAACATCTGTCTCTATACTCCCCCCTCGACTGCATCCAAGTATCCCGGCAGTCTTTTCAGGTGAGGCAGAGGTTCACTTGCACCTCTTCCAACCTCATCTACTGTGTCCACTGTTCCAGGTGTGGATTCCTGTTTATCGGCGAGACCAAGCGCAGGCTCGGCGATCGTTTCGCTGAACTCCTCCGCTCAGTCCACCTGACCTACCTGATCTCTCGGTTGCTGGACACTTTAACTCCCCCTCCCATTCCCACACTGACCTTTTTGTCCTGGGCCCTCCATTGTCAGAGTGAGGCCCAGCGCAAATTGAAGGAACATCACCTCATATTTCGCTTAGGCCGCTTACACCCTAGTGCTATGAACGTTGACGTTTCTAACGAAGTAACACTTGCTTTCCCTCTCTCCATCCTTCCCCCTTCCCAGTTCCCTGACCAGTCTTACTATCTCCAACTACATTATCTCTGTGTTGTTGTCACCTTCTCCCAGCTAACGATGATCTATTCTACATTTTCCGTGATTCCCATTTCCATTCCCTTTACCCTATTTTCACACCTTCACGCTTCCTTATCTATCTATCTCCCTCCCCCTGACGTCAGTCTGAAGAAGGGTCTTGACCTGAAACGTCACCCATTCCTTCTCTCCAGAGATGCTGCCTGTCCCGCTGAGTTACTCCAGCATTTTGTGTCTGTCTTGTATACCGAACAAAAAAATAACTGGACAATCAATTTTATGATACAAACTAAGCTAAGAACAACTAAGAAAGATTAAGGAGAATACAAAGAGATTTTATAAGTATATTAAGGGAAAGGGGAGAACTAGGGAGAGAATAGGGCCTCTCAGATACCATCGCTGTCATCTATATGTGGTGCAGCAGGAGATGGACAAAATCCTCAGTGAATACCTCTCTGCTTTAATAGTGGAGAAATTCATAAAGACTAGAGAATGGGGCAAAGTTAATGGCAATGTCTTGCGACAGTTGGCATTAGAGTCAAGGAGGTCCTAAGACATAAGAAGGTAGATAAATCAGATATATCCAAAGACACTATAGAAGGCTAGAGAAGGAATTGCTGGAGTCCTGGCTGAGGTACATGAATCATCGTTAGACATGGGTGAGGTGCCGGCAGACTGGAGGGTGGCTATATTTAAGGACTGCAGAGAAAAACATCTGAGGTAAGAAAGTTACCGATGAGGATTCTGAGGGATAAGATATACATGCAAATGGGAGAATATGTTGATTCGGGATAGTTGGTGCATGGGAGATCGTGTCTCACGGATTTGATTGATTTTTTTGAAAAAATAACCAAGAAGCTTAATGCGGGCTAGACTGTAGGCGTAGTTTATCTGGACTTCACCAATGCGTTTGATAAGGTTCCACGTGGTAAGTTAGATTCCGGGAGTGCGAGCCGACTGGATACAGAATGGGCATCATGGTGAGAAGCAGAAGGTGGTTGTGGAAGGTTGTTTCTCAGACTGGAGGCCTGAGACTAGTGGCGTGCCTCAGGGATCAGTACTAGGCCCATAGTGGTTTATATAATTGCTTTGGATGAGAATGTACAAGGCATGATTAGTGTGGTTCCACATGAACCTACGTAAGTGATATTGTACACAGTGAAGATGGTTATCAAGAATGACAGCGGAATCTTGATATGCTGGGCAAGTGGGCCGAGAAATGGCTAATGAGGTTTAATTCGGACAAATGTCAGGTGTTGCATTTTGAGTAGTTAAAGCAGGGCAGGACCTTCACAGAGAAAAGTAGGGCTTTGAGGAGTGCGGTAGGGCAGAGGGATCTAGAGTACAATTACATAGTCCCTTAAAGTGGCATCACATGTAGATAGGTTGGTTAAGAAGGCTTTTGGCAAGCTGGCCTTCATCAGTCAAGGAATCGAGGTTAGAAGTTCAGACATAATGTTACAATTTTACAAGATGTTGTTGATGCTACACCTGGATTATAGTGTTTAGCTTGGTCACCCTGCTGTAGGAAGAATGCCATTAAGCAGGAAGTAGTGCAGAAAAGTTTTAGGAGGATGTTGCCAAAACGCGAGGGCCTGAGCTATAGGGAGAAGTCTGGCAGGTTGGTACTTTATTCCTTGGAGTGCAGGAGGCTGGGGGGGTGATCTTATAAAGGTGTATAAAATCATGAAGATTTTATAGACCAGTGCCTTCGCAACAACCTGGAGCTCAATGCTCTCAAGAGTGAATGCACAGTCTTTCCCTCAGCCTTAATAAAGAACTAGAAGGCATGGTTTAAGCTGAGAAGATTCACTAGGAACCTGAGGGCAGCTTTTTCATTCAGAGGGTGGTGGGTCTCTGCAACAAGCTGCCAGAGGAAGGAGTTAGACAATAGACAATAGACAATAGGTGCGGGAGGAGGCCATTCGGCCCTTTGATCCAGCACCGCCATTCAATGTGATCATGGCTGATCATTCTCAATCAGAACCCCGTTCCTGCCTTCTCCCCATACCCCCTGACTCCGCTATCCTCTATCTAGCTCTATCTAGCTCTCTCTTGAATGCATTCAGAGAATTGGGCTCCACTGCCTTCTGAGGCAGAGAATTCCACAGATTCACAACTCTCTGACTGAAAAGGTTTTTCCTCATCTCAGTTCTAAAAAAACTTCTAAGCTCACTTCCTTGACTGGTTAGTAAGTTTGCAGACAACACCAAGATTGCTGGGGTTGCACAGTGCCACTGAAACCACTTTAAACGGTTTTCAATCTATTGGTATCTTCCTCAGGTCTAGGGAATACTTTATAATAGATATTAATAGCTCCCCAGTTTCTCTCAGCAATTGTATCACTATGTCCAATCTATGTCGATAGATTTGATGAGTGTCTTTGTAATCTGTGATTTCCATGTCAGTTTCTGAAAATAATCATAGTTTATCCAATTTAAATCCAATTTAAATCTTTGGGACAACATGTTGCACATGAAACTTATTTTGTTGAAGGCTATTCTTGCTAGTGAGGGCGTGCAGCGTAGGTTTACTAGGTTAATTCCCGGAATGGCGGGACTGTCATATGTTGAAAGACTGGAGCGACTAGGCTTGTATACACTGGAATTTAGAAGGATGAGAGGGGATCTTATCGAAACATATAAGATTATTAAGGGGTTGGACACGTTAGAGGCAGGAAACATGTTCCCAATGTTGGGGGAGTCCAGAACCAGGGGCCACAGTTTAAGAATAAGGGGTAGGCCATTTAGAACTGAGATGAGGAAAAACTTTTTGAGTCAGAAGGTTGTAAATCTGTGGAATTCTCTGCCTCAGAAGGCAGTGGAGGCCAATTCTCTGATTGCATTCAAGAGAGATCTAGATAGAGCTCTTAAGGATAGCGGAGTCAGGGGGTATGGGGAGAAGGCAGAAACGGGGTACTGATTGAGAATAATCAGCCATGATCACATTGAATGGTGGTGCTGGCTCGAAGGGCCGAATGGCCTACTCCTGCACCTATTTTCTATTGTCTATCGTCTATTCTATTGTCTATTGACAACAAAAATGCCTGGAGTAACTCGGTGGTCAGGCAGCATCTCTGGAGGTACATCACATGTACAGGTAGTTCTGCCATAAGTTTGTTATTATGAGCCTGAATCTCCCTAGTCCCTAACTCAATTTCCCCCATGTACACAGTTGTCTTTTGCACGAGGTTTTATTTTATTTTCTATAACACACGGTTTCTTAGGAATGCAACTATCACTTTATTGCAGAACTATTTGTATAAACAAATTATAATGATATTTACACACTGCTTTATTTATTTTCCATAACATTCATGCAACCAACTTCCCATAGCGAGAACATTAGCTTCATTTTATTTTAAATTCCAGCAGAACCATCACCAAATGTCATCCTCAACAAGGAATGTAATAAACTGGTAAATTCTTAATGAAAAATCTTAATTATAGAAAACAAAGGACTCCACCAGAATATTTACTTTTCATGCATTGACATATCTTGGTGCAATATACATCTTATCAAAGTAATGAAAAAAGGTGAAATGTCTTTAACTATCTTGATCATTTTTCATTCCTTTTATTGTCTAACCTTAAGCATGCGTCTGTTGCACTTGTAAATGTAATATTCTACCTCTTGGACTCTTATTAATCACAAACTGTGACTTCAACTCAGAGCATTTTTGCATTCAGCCTGGGGAAACATGTCAAATTCAATTGTTGCAACCGTATAACAGCAACATTTATTCAAACTAAAATTGCACACCAACTGCATTACTTTTCTTTATTTCAGAGCTTCAGCATCAAACATCCTTTTCAAGTTTTCACATTGAGGATAACAGTTTTTTAAATTTAGCGATGGTAGACTGTACACAGTATTGCTGTAACGGGGAACAAGCAGACATTGCACTTGACAAATGCAGCTTCTGCTTATCACCCAGTGAACAAAAGTAACCAGTTCAGCTGTTGCTCACTCGTGAAAAATATTCAGCTATCTTTAAGCAGTCGTACTCTTCAATATTCACAAGGAACTGGAGATAGCGCAGAGGAGAGTGTGCATGATGGAAAAAAAACAATGAAACAGCTAAGGACTTTGAGGTCTTGCCAAATCTTGTCAAATCATCAGACTTGCGGAAGGCAAAGGTTGGCAATCAGAGTGTGAGAGAAGAGGTTGAGATTGATAAATGTGACAATGTTGGCACGTGGAGGAGAAAGAGACCTGATTTAACTGGGGATATGGTTAAGAAATGGAAGCCTAAGATTGAGTTTTCTGGATAGGTTGCGATCTGTCCCAGTGTGACTATTGGCTGTAATTTTGAAAAATACACTCGGAGAATACCTTGGAGAACCAGCAACTTCTTCCTCTTTCATCTCCAGATTTCCCAACCCTTGAGAAACACATGCAACAATGGCGTATCTAACATCAGGCTCCCATTTGCAACCAGGGCGTTCTACTTTCATATTCAATACTGAATACGTGTAAGAACCTACAGGATATCACTACTCCTGTTCCCAGACCATACTAATACCAGCAGATTGGTGCAAAAGAACATGGGAAACAAATTGCATTTGCTGGGTGATACTGATTCTTGAAAACAATTCACAGCCTTATAAATTATCAGGTTTTCAACAAAGTAAGAAATGACATCAAAAGTTATCAGTCCAAAACCATATGGAATGCAGTTATGGGGGAAATTAAATAATTTATGGATGCTACGTTTTGCTTGTATTACTGTAGGGGTTTGGTATTGCCTTCACTAAAATCACGATCATTGGATCAGGATCATTACAGTTCTATTGTACGTATATAACCAAAGGTGAATGTACTATCTGCACCATTCACTCACTCTAGCAGTAAATCTGAGTCAATATTGCTAACTTGCAGTAAAAACAATATAAAGTCATCAAGTATAATAAAGAAGGACAGTAAAAGCTTCTTTAGGTATGTTAAGAGAAAAAGATTAGTAAAGACAAATGTGGGTCCCTTGAAGGCAGAAAAGAATGAAATTATTATGGGTAACAAGGAAATGGCGGAAGAGTTGAACAGGTACTTGGGATCTGTCTTCACTAAGGAAGACACAAACAATCTCCCAGATGTACTAATGGACAGAGGATCAAGGGAGACAGAGGAACTGAATGAGATTTGCATTAGGCGAGAAATAGTATTGGGTAGACTGATGGGACTGAAGGCTGATAAATCCCCAGGGCCTGATGGTCTGCAAGGAGGTGGCTCAAGAAATCGTGGACGCATTGGTGATCATTTTCCAATGTTCAATAGATTCAGGATCAGTTCCTGTGGATTGGAGGGTAGCTAATGTTATCCCACTTTTCAAGAAAGGAGCGAGAGAGAAAACGGGGAATTATAGACCAGTTAGCCTGACATCGGTGGTGGGGAAGATGCTGGAGTCAATTATTAAAGAAGTAATAATGGCACATTTAGATAGCAGTAAAAGGATTGGTCCAAGTCAGCATGGATTTATGAAGGGGAAATCCTGCTTGACTAATCTTCTGGGATTTTTTGAGGATGTGACAAGTAAAATGGATGAAGGAGAGCCAGTGGATGTAGTGTATCTAGACTTTCAAAAAACCTTTGATAGATTGGTGAGCAAAATTAGAGCACATGGTATTGGGGGTAGGGTATTGAAATGGATAGAGAATTGGTTGGCAGACAGGAAGCTTAGAGTACGAATGAACGGGTCCTTTTCAGAATGGCAGGCAGTGGAGAGTGGAGTGCTGCAAGACTCGGTGCTGGGGCCACAACTATTTACAATATATATTATTGATTTGGATGATGGAATTAGAAGTAACACTAGCAAGTTTGCGGATGACACAAAGCTGGGTGGCAGTGTGAACTGCGAAGAGGATGTTAGGAGGTTGCAGGGTGACTTGGACAGGTTGAGTGAGTGGGCAGATGCGTGGCAGATGCAGTATAATGTAGATAAATGTGAGGTTATCCACTTTGGCGGCAAAAATAAGGAGGCAGATTATTATCTCAATGGTGTCACATTAGGTCAAGGGGAAGTGCAACGAGACCTTGGTGTCCATGTATACTAGTCACTGAAAGTAAGCGTGTAGGTACAGCAGGCAGTGAAGAAAGCTAATGGCATATTGGCCTTCATAACGAGAGGATTTGAGTACAGGAGCAAAGAAGTCCTTCTGCAGTTGTATAGGGGCTTGGTGAGACCACATCTGGAGTATTGTGTGCAGTTTTGGTCTCATAATTTGAGGAAGGATGTCCTTGCTATTGAGGCAGTGCAGCTTTGGTTCACGAGGTTAATCCCTGGGATGGAGGGACTGTCATATGAGGAAAGATTGGAAAGACTAGGCTTGTATTCACTGGAGTTTAGAAGGATGAGAGGGGATCTTATAGAGACGTATAAAATTATAAAAGGACTAGATAAGCTAGATGCAGGAAACATATTCCCAATGTTGGGGGAGTCCGGAACCAGGGGACACAGTCTAAGAATAAAGGGGAGGCCATTTAAAACTGAGGTGAGAAGAAACGTTTTCATCCAGAGAGTTGTGAATTTGTGGAATTCTCAGCCACAGAGGGCTGTGGAGGCAAATTCACTGGATGAATTTAAAAGACAGTTAGATAGAGCTCTAGGGGCTAGTGGAATCAAGTGATATGGGAAGAAGGCAGGCACAGGTTACTGATTGTAGATGATCAGCCATGATTGTAATGAATGGCGGTGCTGGCTCGAAGGGCCAAATGGCCTCCTCCTGCACCTATTTTCTATGTTTCAATGTCACATTGGCAATACCAGATGTTGTAGATAAGGTTTGAGGAGCTGCATGTGAATCTCTGTCTCACCTAGAAGGACTGCTGGGCTCCTTGCAGAACCTATATTTATTTACTATCCCCAACATTGGCATTGAAACCTCTGAGTACATTAACTCTTACTGGCTTTGGTCCTAAGTGGATAAAGATATTCCAAATTAAAGTGGGCAATGAGGTGACAACTGTCATTTAATCAAGTGTTTGATAGTGAAATGATCAAGCCTTCAGGAAAATGGACAACCACACCTGGCAACACATCTAATTCTTCAAATGTATTGCTTCTCAGTTGAATGGATATTCATTGTTTACATCTGCACATTAACATTTAGGATAAGTGATAAAAGGATAGCTGGTGACTGACAAATAACTTTACAATGGGAAAAACTTGAGATTTTCTCAAAGTGCTACCATTGCAAAAGCTATTAAAATTTTAGGCTGCCACTCATTTGAAATAGGCATTTGAAGAGGAATACAACATATTATTCCTTCTGGGAATTTACAGGAGCTTGTCATGAAAATTGCTGTCCAACTTGTGATATGAAACAATAGGTGAGTAGAGCAAAGTACAAATAGAATATGTGATGTTTAGTGTTTTATCAAGTAATATTTGGTTGATCCACATTTGCTGATTTTCATTGTACTTCGTTGAAACTTGAATGCATTTTATGCGACCTGTCAATTCCCTTCACATCAATATTTTTATCATGTCATGTTATGCTATAAAATTGTGCATCAGGGGAGCAGTCTGCCTTTTCAAGATGGATATGTGACTTGACGTACCTAACCAACTGGTTGATTAACAAATTTCATTGTTTCAGTAAATGTGGCCATGTTTCTAGATTTTACGGGTTAGTGCATCACAACATGATGGCTGCAATTTTGCTGGGATATGTTTGTTATTCCTTGGTAAATGCCAGCAAGTCCAGGATGTTTGATACAGAAATGTTGTAAACGTATCCTCAACATACTGACATATTCTTATCGGCTGGAGTCCGGTGGCAGAGCACAAACTTGTTGAAGTTGCCCAGTATTTTAATTGGAGAATCTGTCTGCAAATCCTGTTCCAGATTGGAACTGCTTCAAGAACGGTGAGCCCAATTGAGATTTTGCAGTTACGCAGAAGAATAAGATCAGTTACATTGGGCTGAATCATGCAGTTCAAAACTGCTGCCATTCAGTGGCTCCAATGTAAACATGCTCTTTCCGTAAAATGGTCAAGAAGACTTTTGGTACATTGGCCGTCATCAGTCAGGGTGTTGAGTATAGAAGTCGGGATATTATGTTACAGCTGGTGAGGCTGCATTTGGAGTACTGTGTTCAGTTTTGGTCACCAATAGGAAAGGATGTCTGTCAACATTCCCACCCCAGCTCCAAAGCAAAAACGCAAAATCAACTTCCGTAAGCTGAACTCTGTTTCACCTACCTCGCTCTCATCCTCCCTCTCTGAAATAATGTCCGCCTCTCCCTTCGTTGACCTCCACAGCCCCTCTGACCTCACTGACTACTACAACCGCACTCTCTCCTCCTGCCTCGACCAGCTTGCACCTATAAAAACCAAAACAGTTTCCTTCACCCACTCTACTCCCTGGTTTACCCCTGAACTCCGCATGATGAAAACTCATGCCCGCCAACTTGAAAGACTCCACAACAAAACAGGTCTCACAATTCACTCCCAAGCCTACAAAGACCACCTGCAGCACTACAAAGATGCCCTCTCCCGCGCCCACTCCACCTACTACTCTCAAATAATTCACTCTGGCTCCGGAAACCCAAAAACACTCTTCTCTACAATAAACAAACTCCTCAGCCCCCTGGACACCATCTCCCAATCATTCACAGTTGACAAATGCACCACTTTCCTTTCATTCTTCCAAAGCAAAATAGACAACATCTACAGCACCTTAACCACCAACGCACCTGCTCCCCCTCAAACCACCTGCCCCCCCTTATCCTGTCAACCCCTGCCTCAGTTCTCCCCAGTCTCCACCACCGACCTCTCTGACCTCTTCACAGGAATAAAAACTGCCACCTGCTCTCTGGACCCCATCCCCTCCAGCTTTGTCAAGGCCTGCCTTCCTGCTCTCTCTCCACTTATCACTGCAACAATAAACTCCTCCCTGTCCACTGGCATCGTCCCGCCATCCCTCAAAATCGCTGCTGTCACCCCCATTCTGAAAAAACCTGGTCTAAACCCTGACACCCCAAACAACTTCAGACCAATCTCCAACCTACCCTTTCTGTCCAAAGTTTTGGAACGTGCTGTAGCTTCCCAACTCAAATACCACCTCTCTACCAATAACCTGTATGAAACTTTCCAATCCGGATTCCGCTCCAACCACTGTACTGAAACTGCGCTCCTCAAAATCACAAACGACATTCTCCTCTCCTCCGACGCTGGCAAACTCAACATCCTCATCCTACTTGACCTCAGCGCCGCCTTTGACACCATAAATCACTCCATTCTCCTCACCCGACTTGAAACCTCCTTTAACATCACCGGCACAGCCCTATCCTGGTTCAAATCTTACCTCTCTGACAGACACCAGTTCATCTCCATTAACAACTGTAAATCCCCCACCGCTCCCCTCCCCCAAGGTGTCCCCCAAGGCTCAGTCCTTGGCCCCCTCCTCTTCATCCTCTACCTGTTCCCCCTTGGTCAATTAATCCGCCGTCATGGTCTCAACTTCCACTGCTTTGCCGATGATATCCAGCTCCTCATCTCCACCAAGTCAATCTCCACCACCACACACTCTACACTGACAAACTGCATCACTGAAATAAAATCTTGGCTTCAATCAAATTTCCTCAAACTCAATTGCAACAAATCTGAAATCATCATCATTGGTCCAAAAACGCTCACCAAATCCACCCAAAACTTCATCCTCAACATTGATGGTCTCCCAGTATCCACCTCCCCTCACATCCGGAATCTTGGAATCATCTTTGATCAAACCCTCTCCTTCGACAAACACATCAAACACATCACAAAGACAGCCTTCTTCCACCTCAAAAACATTGCCCGTCTCCGTCCATCCCTCTCCTCCACAGCTGCAGAAACCCTCATCCACGCCTTCATCACCTCCCGTCTGGACTACTGCAACACCCTCAAAAATCATCAGTAAACTTCAATACATTCAAAACTCCGCTTCCCGTCTACTCACCCACATCCCGATCCGTGACCATATCATCCCCGTCCTTTACAAACTCCACTGGCTCCCCATCCCCCAGAGAATCCAGTACATAATCCTCCTCATAACCTACAAAGCCCTCCATAACCTGGCCCCATCCTACCTGACCGACCTCCTCCACAGGCACACTCCCACCTGCACCCTCCACTCTGCTGCTGCCAATCTCCTATCCCCCCACATCCGGACCAAACTCAGATCCTGGGGGGACAGGGCTTTCTCCATCGCTGCTCCCACCCTATGGAACTCACTACCCCAAACCGTTAGAGACTCCTCCACACTCACCACATTCAAAACATCGCTGAAGTCTCACCTGTTCAGTACTGCCTTCAACCACTGAAGGTCACCTCACCTTCTGTCTCCTTTCTCTGTTCGTTTACTTATTTACTTATTTATCTATTTATTCATTTCCCTATGTTCTCTAAATCTCTGTAAAGCGTCTTTGAGTATATGAAAAGCGCTATATAAATATAATGCATTATTATTATTATTAAGCTGGAAAGAGTGTAGAGAAGATTTACGAAGAGTTTGCCAGGACTCAAGGGATCGGGCTTTAGAGAAAGATTGGGCAGGCTAAGACTTTATTCCTTGGATGTAGGAGGTTGAGGGGTGATCTTATAGAGGTGACCTTATAGAGATGTACAAGTTCATGAGGGGAATAGATAAGATTTTAGTATTTAAAATATACAAATGAATATTGAATTAAAGCTTCATCTAGAATATATTATGTAATGCTCACACATTGAAGAAGGTAATTTGGCCCATCAATGCTCTGCCAGCACTCGTAGCAATCTAAACTCCCCTTTTAAAATATAAATTGAACAACCATGTAAGCTGGAGCAACAGCTAAACTGCATATGCAGTCAGTCAAAGATAGACTTCATTCTTAGCCCATCTCTCACCACGATAATAATAAAAATCTCCATAGGTTACAAATTGTCACTTTCCTTTTGGTGGTAACTGGGTTTTCTGAAAAATATTCTTGGAAGTCAGAAGTGGTGCTCTATGGTTAGAATACTTTAGTTTACACTGTTTGATATGCTCATCCAGTTTAGACATTTAGATCATTCAGTCAGAGAGGTGATCTTGCATTGGATGGCGTTGCAGCCTACTCTGGCTGGCACACCCACTATTCTGATGCAGGGTCTCGCCTGAAACGTCCACTATCCTTCTACCACCATAGATGCTGCCTGTCCCACAGCATTCGTTCAGCGCTTTGTATTTTTGCTCCAGGTTATAGCATCTGCAGCCTCTTGTGTCTCTACGCAGCTAATCCTTACCCTGAGTCTCCTGCTTCCTTCTCTTGTTCCAATGCTCCCACTGACTTGCATCGGTTTGCTGACCAACTACTTACTGCTTATGTGCAGCAATGGCAATGTATTCTGTTCAGCTGCATTCATTTATCAAAAATCGACTTAATTGATTAAAATCAATCAATAGAAACATAGAAAATCGATGTAGGAGAAGGCCATTCAGCCTTTCGAGCCAGTATGCGCCATTCAATGTATCAAAAGTCTTCTTGACCATTTTATGTAAAGGTCATGCTTACATTGGAGCCGTTGAATGGCAGCAGTTTTGAACTGCATGATTCAGCCCAATGTATCTGATCTTATTCTGATCTCTACTGCAAAATCTCAATTGGGCTCACTGTTCTTGCACCAGTTCCAATCTTGAACAGGGTCTGCAGACAGATTCTCCAATTGAAATACTGGGCAATTTCAGCAAATCTGTGCTCTGCCACTGGACTCTAGCCGATAAAAATCAATAATATTCCCTGTTAATCTAATACTATCTTTGAAAATGTTTAAATGTATTGCAGAGATACATATGACTCAGATTTTTGTAAAACTAAAGAAATATTTGCAGCTATATTTAACCCTCAGGTCATTGCTCTTACAGTCACATGCATTATCCTCAATATGTTGAAGATAGACACAAAATGCTGGAGTAACAGTGGGACAGGCAGTATCTCTGGATAGAAGGAATGGGTGAAATTTCGGATCGACACCCTTCAGACTGAGAGTCAGAGGAGAGGGAGACACAGATAAGGAAGGGTAAGGTGTGAAAATGAGACATCAAAGGGGATGAATATCAAGGAAAACGTTGAATACATCATTGTTAGCTAGGAGAACATGACAACGAAGCAAAGAGATAAAATGTAATCAGTGGGACAGTCAGACTGGTCAGAGAACTAGGAAGGGGGAGGGATGGGGAGAGAGGGAAAGCAAGGGATACTTGAAGTTAGAGAAGTCAATATTCGTACAGCGTAAATATTGACAATTGCAATTTTAGTCTAGTTTAGAGATCCAGCCCTTCCGCGTTCGCGCAGACCAGCAATCCGCGCACACTAACACTATCCTACACACACTAGGGACAATTTGCAATTTGCAATTATACCAAGCCAATTAGCCTACAAACCTGTACGTCTTTGGAGTGTAGGAGGAATGGAGATCACGGGGAAAACCCACGCAGGTCACGGGGAGAATGTACAAACTCCATACCGACAAGCACCTGTAGTCAGGATTGAACCCGGGTCTCTGGTGCTGTAAGGCAGCAACTCTACCGCATTTCCACCTTGCTGCCAGGAATTCTGGATCAGATTGGGGACTATAGGGAGAGGTAATTTCACCAACACATATAAATGTCTTGTGTGGGTGCACAATCTTAAAATTTACGTACAGCCACTAGTTCCTGATGCGAATAAATCCGTAAAACAGTTGCGTAATGTTTATTATTTCCCAGTTTATACAGATACTGGGTGAGGTACACAAAGTAGCGTCTCCTTTAGGAATCATTCACTGGTTTATAGAGAAGGAAAAGGATAAAATCCCACTCAGGAGGAACATTAGAACATTTCCCAGACCATCTGACATAAAGATATTATTCATTTAACTGGCTTGTTAAAGTGAAGTGATATTTTCTGCAGACGTACATAAAAACGCTTCATAGCATTGTATCATATTAATCTGGAAAAAAAAATCTTTATAAGGCTTTTTCTAAATTTTCCTATTGCATGTGCATATAGCCTAATGTGAGGAAATTATTGATGGTAAATAAATCTGTCTTTTTCTATTATTGTCCTTCCATGCTGGAAGGAATATTTGAAGATATCCTCAACCATAATTGTTTCCCACTGACAGCACCTTGATTCCAATCCATAGCAGCGTATTTAGTCCAGGCTTGTTGATAATCCAGACTGACAAGAGGTCAAAATGACCATGCACCAGCTAGAAAATGCAAGACCTCCAGGCAGAAATAACACCCTTTCACCACTACACCCTGTCTTCTATGGGTAAGGCAGTCCTTAATCTAAACTACCAAGTCACTGTGGCATCGCCATCTTCTGGATCGACTGACCATGGGGGACTTTGTCAAATGTCTAACGAA